>NW_028095541.1:7694178-8149220 GCF_014824575.4 Sturnira hondurensis
AAAAACCTGTTTGAGGAGGAAGGGAGAATGCCACTTTCAGACTACCACAGCTTATCTTTCAGCTCATTCCTTTAATACCCAACTCCAACAAGGCTTATAGCCAACAGGGTCCTACAAGTCATTGATCCATGGGTTCTATGTCCCTCACAACCTTGTAGCCTATGCCTTTCTTAAGTGGGTTAAATTCTTGTGGGTCACTGCATGCTGTAAACTTCCAAGCCCCTCTCTCTCCTGGGTGGTATTTCCCCTGATGACCACACTTTTCCTAAAACATGACTCTCCACCAACCTACCGCCAAAAAGCAAAACAAGAAAAAAAATAATGCAAGCCATTCTCGATGGAAATAGTGATCTCTAACCTCCGTGGGCCCCCAATGCCACCTGGGACTCACACTACACTTGCCAGTCCCTTGGCTTTCCTCTCCTAGACAACTATTTCACACTCTCTCCCATGTTCCCCATCCTCACTGTCAGTAGAGGACTGTGCTTCCCACTTCACTGAGAAAGTTAAAGCATCAGGAGGGAACCTCCTACTCATTGGCACCACACATCTATCCCTGGGTCCAGACCTTGGACCTTATTATTGGACTCAAACTGCCCATGTTCCTGGCCAAGGCCAGCCTCCCCATTCCCTCAATCCCATTTCCCTTCACTTATAACAATGCATCCACATCTCTCCCCCTTTCTCCTGCATCTTTTTCCTCTCCACGGAACCAATTCTACCAATACACCAACACTTGTTAATTCCCCATCTTAAAAACAAAGATAACTTCCCCTATAGCCACCTACTCCTTCTCTTCACATTTACTGCAAAACTTTTCTACACAGTTCTAATATCCTGTCTGAAACTTCTCCCCATTCCCTCTTGTCCTTTAGGGCTTTTATTTCAACATCTCTGCTTGGTAAATCCAATGACCAACCTTCACTCCTCAACTTACTTAGCAGGAGCCTTTGATGCCAAAGATCACATTCTTTTTTTAAGAAAACTTAACAGCCTTGCTCAACTTGGCTCACAGGACACCATCCAGCCTCCTTTCCTTCCTACACCCTGGCTGCTTGTTCTCCTCACCCCCAGCTTCTCACCCTCAGCCTCACTTTTGGCCTCGGTCACCTCTCTTAGCCCAAAGCTTCACCACACATGCTGATGACCGCAAACTTCAAGCTCCAGCCTGACTTTCCCTGATCCCTGTAGAACGTCTCTACATGATTATCTCCTTGGCCTTTGAAACTCACCTTGTCTGCACATGAGCTCCTAATGTCCAAGACCCTAAGCAATATGTGCTGTCTTCTTGTAGACTCTCATAACAAATAGAAACTCTTATATTAAGCAAAAACTACACCAAACTGGAAAGCCATTCCCAACTCCTTTCTTGCTGTCACTCCCCCTATTGGGTTCATCAATAAATCCCATCCAGTTCTCCACCCCACCAGTGCCACTCTCATCTGTGGCCTGAATCACTGCAACAATCCCCTCTGATGTTCCTGATTGGGTCCATAGTTTCTCCTCCCCCTTGTGTCTACAATAGAGTGTGAGCTTACAAAGATAAAGGATTAGGCCACAGCTTCCATCAAAGCCCTGCAAAGACTCCCCTTTTTCTCTGCACTCAGAGAAAAAGCCGAAGTGCTTACAGAAAATATTAAGGCCTAATAAAATGTGCACCTGCCACCAGTCATCATCCTAACTCTGATTTTTTCCCTACTATTCTCCCCACTTACTCTGCTTCAGCCTTACAGTAAATACTCACTTAACATCCTTGATAGGTTCTGCAATTTTATCAGGCTAAGTGATAAAAGAGTTAAGTTCCTAGAATCAACTTTGTATCAAAAAGACACTATTCAAGGACCCACTGTACCAGCCTCTGCCCTTGCTCAGCCTCGGGCCCTCCAAGCAGACAGCCTCCAGGCCAGCAGCTCCTGTGCCTGCTCCGATTTCCACCCAGGTTCCAGCCTGGCTTAGACGCACTTTGGCCTTTATTCACACATCATTTTCTCAGTAAAACTTTGTAGGTAGGATGTAGGCCATCCTACCTACAAATGCAACATCCCAAACAGCTATTCCCCCTTCTTGCTTTTTCTCCTTAGTTTTTACCACCAGGTCACACACCATATGTTTTATTTACCTACATTATTTCTAATCTTTCTCCTGACATTAGAATATTAAGTTCTAAGAAGGCAAGGATATTTGCCTATTTTGTTTATTGCTTTCTTTATCTTCAGTGCCTGACAAATCAGAGTTGTGAGGAGATGAATGAAACACCAATTACTTGACTCAAAAGGGTCACACAAATGTGACTCTCTGCAAACACCTCCCTTGACCTGCTCTAACTCAGATTGTCTCCTGCCTTTTATAATAATCCCTTTATTATACAAATGAATTATACAAATGAATTTGAAAACTATCTATATAACAATACTCAATTTTTAAAAATAATTTAAATTCCCATGGGAAACTTTTTTAAAAAATATTTTCTTTATTTATTTTTAGAGAGGGGAAGGGAAGGAGAAAGAGAGGGAGAGAAACATCAATGTGTGGTTGCCTCTCACATGGCCCACACTGGGGACCTGGCCCGCAACCCAGGCATGTGCCCTGACTAGGAATCAAACCTCTGACCCTTTTGGTTTCACAGCGCATGCTCAATCCACTGAGCTATACCAGCCAGGGCTAAATTTTTTTTTATTACAGTAAAATATATATAACATAACATTTACTATCTTTAACCATGTAAAAGTGCTCAGGTCAGTGGCAATAAGTACATTCACACTGGCATGCAACTGTCACCACCATCCACCCAAAGAACTCTCCTTAACTTACAAAACTGAAACTCTGTCCCCATTAAACACCAACCCTGCATTCTCCCCTTCCCACAGCCCTGACAACCACCCCTCTAATTTCTGTCTCTATGAATCTGACTGCCCAAATATTTAACATCCCCCCAACCTGACAGTGCCACTTGGTCTCCAAACTTACCACGGACCCCTCTTTCTTCATGGCAGGCCCACACTGACCGATCTTGGTGCTGCCCTCAGCGGCTTCCACTTTCTTCCAAGCATCAAGTCGGAATCTTTCCATTACTTTTATTTCTTCCCGGAGATCCGCGTTCTCTTTGACCAACACTTCTATCTGGCTCCTAAGACGACCATGTGTACTTGACCATTTTGCTTCCTTTCTTTTCAAATCTTCCTGTAAATCTGCTATCTGCTGTTTCAAAGCCTGCCACTCCCCACAAAAAAGAATTACTAGAATTAAAATAATGTCACAGAGGAGTACATCTAGTGTAGCACAGGGAACAGAAAAGGGAAGGCTCAATCACATTCCAATAATAATGGGATTTTTCAGGAAAGGGAACAAGGGGTTCAGGCTGCAGGCTCACTTCATACTATCAGCAAAATTAATTCCAGGAATCAGGGGAAGGAGGAGACAGGCAACACTTAGAAGTTAACTGCAGTAACATGACTATGAGATAATAAAGGCCTAAACTAAGATATTAAGTGAAATAAATGAGATAAATGGGGACTATCTGGTGAAGAAAAAATTAATAGGAATTACTAATTGAAAGAAAAAGAGCTGAGGTAAAGGGAAGAATAAAAGATTCAAAGTCAAAACTACCAGCCTTGAAAACTGATTCTATTGAGAATTTATAAAAAACAGGTTTTAAGAAAACGAGTTGTTTTAAATGGACTAAATGACATAAGTGAAGAAACTCCTGGAAATGTCTAGAAGTAATCTGTAACTGTACAAAGAGAATAAAGATGGATGTAAGAACCAAAGAGAGATAGTTAGCTGCCTATACAGCATATGCAGACGCAAGTCAGAGGAGTGACTGGAGCTGAGGAAAGGAGTATAGACAGAAGCTGGAAGCATTCCCTACCACCCACCAGAGAACCCACTCAAATATGAGACTGAAAGCAGTGAGAATTCTAACCATTTCATTAACATACACAGACAACCTGACACCCACCCATGCTCATGTAAACTTCACAACGACGAACAAAGTGCTGTTTTCTTATTATTATGAATAATAAGAAAGTGAAAAAGCCTTACTGTTGACATGAAAAAATTATAGTAGTCTTGCCCTGGCTGGTGTAGCTCAGTGGATCAAGCACGGGCCTGTGAAGCAAAGGGTCGCCAGTTCGATTCCCAGTCAGGGCACATTCCTGGGTTGCAGGCCAGGTCCCCAGTAGGGGACACATGAGAGGCAACCACACACTGATAATTCTCTCCCACTCTTTCTCTTTCCTGTCTCCTCTCTCTAAAAATAAATTAAAATATTTAAAAGAAAAGAAAAAATTACAGTAGTCTGGACAGAAGATCAAACCAGCCACAACATTCCCTTAAGCCAAAGCAATAAAGAGCAAGGTCCTCTCTTCAATTCTATAAAGGCTAAGAGAGGTGAGGAGGCTGCAAAAGAAAAGTATGAAGCCAGCACAGGTTGGTTCATAAAGTTTTAGGAAACAAGAAGTCTCCATAACATAAAAGTGCAAGGTGAAGCACCAAGTAATCCAGAAGATCTAGCCAACATGATTTATGAAGGTGGCTATATCAACGACAGATGTTCAGTGTAGACGAAACTGCCTTGTATTGGAAGTAGATACCATCTAGGACTTTTATAGCTACAGAAGTCAACACCTGGCTTCAAACCATAATCTATTAATGTATTTCTTAATTAGTATGTCTTGAAAACTGGCTTCAAAACTTCCAAGGACAGGCTGACTCTCTTGTTAGGGGCTAATGCAGCTGGTAAGTTTAAGTTGAAGCCAGTGCTCACTTACCCTCCTTACAACAGTAGGGCCTTAAGAATTACGCTAAATCTACTCTACCTGTACTCTATAAACAAAGCCTGGATGACAGCACATTGTTTACAGTATTGTTTACTAAACATTTTAAGTATACTGCTGGGACCTGCTCAAGAAAACAGGTTCCTCTTACTGCTCACTGACAATGCACCTGATCACCCAAAAGCTCTGATGGAGATGTACCAAGAGATTAATGTTGTTTTCATGCCTGTTAACACAACATCCATTCTGCAGCCCAGGGTTCAAAGGTAATTTTAACTTTCAAGACATACTAATTAAGAAATACATTTTATAAGATTATAGCTGCCATAGGCAATGATTCCCCTGATGGATGTGGGCAAACTAAATTGAAAACCTCTGGAAAGGATTCACCTTTCTCAATGCCATCAAGAACATTCATGATTCATGGAAAGAGGTCAAAATGCTGGGTTGGCCAAAAAGTCCATTTAGTTTTTTTCCATCAAATAAGGGACATATTTTTCATTTCCAGCAATAACTTTATCGATATGGACATTTTAAGTATGTTGGCTATCTCCCACTATTGACTTCTAGTGGGTAGAGGCCAGGGGTGCTACTAAACATCTTCCAATGCATAAGACTTTCCACACCAAAGAATTATTTGGCTAAAATGTCAATAGTACCAAGAAACTTCACAAACCACTTTTGACATGTTTCAAAGTCACTGCACCTTCTCCAAATACTGCAAAATCTTTTTTGCATTTCAGTTGTATTTTTACCTTTCTTCAAATTATAAAACATAATATACTGAAAATGTTGCATATTTTCTTCCATCTTCAACACTAAAATGGCTGCACAAAAATTCACCAATTTTGATAACTTTTTTAAACGCACGCTGACATGACAGCTGTCACAACACAATCTAACAAACTTGTTTCAAATAAAGTTAAAGACAACTAAGTACTACTAGAGCCATCATATGGAAAAAACTAAACAAACTTTTTGGCCAACCCAATATTAACATTAACAGGAATTTGGAAGAAGTTGATTCCAACCCTCAACAATGACTAAGGAGTTTTAGACTTCAGTGGAGGAAGTACAAATAGCAAGTGTGACAAATAACAAGAGAACCAGAACTAGAAGCTGTAGCCTGAAAATGTAACTGAATTGCTTCATTCTCATGCTAAAACTTGAACTGATGAGAACTTGATTCTTATGCATGAGCAAAGAGAGTGGTTTCTTCAGATGGAATCTTGGTGAAGAAGCTGTGAAGATGTTAAAATGACAACAAAGGAATTAGAATATTACATTAACTTAACTGATAAAGCAATGGCAGGGTCTGAGAGAACTGATACCAACATTGAAAGAGGTTTTACTGTTGGTAAAATGCTACCAAACCAACACATACCACAGAGAAATCATTCATAAAAGGAAGAGTTAATCCATGCGGCAAACTTCACTGCTGTCTCATTTTTAAAATTGCCGCAGCTACCCCAGCCTTCAGCAACCATCACCCTGAGCAGTCAGCAGCCATCAACATCGAGGCAAGACCTTCCATCAGCAAAAAGATAATGCCCCACTGAAGGCTGGTTGGCACTTTTTAGCAATAAAGCATTTTCTATAAGGTACGTATTTTGCTTTTTTTAGACACGATGCTATTGCACACTTAAAAAGACTACAGTTTACTGTAAACATAATTTTTATATGCGATGGAAGACCAAAATATTCATGGGACTTGCTCTGTTGAGGTGGTCTAAAACTGAACCCACATTATCACTGTGTACACCTGTATCACCTCTTTAATTAATCTTTTAATGATTTAAGTGGAAGTGGGCTAAGACCAAGATGTGGGAGACTTGCTGCCTTCCCCAAGAACACCTGGCCCAAAGAGCCAATGTTAGTCATATCCATCACCATCGGGGGGCCTTGCTATAATTCTGTCCCCTTCAGTCCCTACACCAAGTATGCCTGCCACAAGAATCAACCAAGTGACACCCTACATCTATCCAGTGCCTGTCCGAGTTGATGGGAATAAGCCTAACGTGCCCAGCCACCTGCAAGACCCCAAGGGACAAGCTTGGAGTGGCTGAAGAAACCGTGAATAGCTCCACTACAGGGAGGAGGTCCCCTTCGCTGTGCCCCCAATAAAAACGTGAAATCCAAAAAAAAAAATAAGTGGAAGCGTATCAATAAAGTTTTCAATTAAGTGTATACTTGTTTTTAATGTATTTGCTTGGTAGAAAGAAGGGTAACTATATTCAATAGGAAACTATGAACAAGCCATTAGTTTAAGAAAAAGAAGGTACTATATCAACAACAGAAACAAATAATGAACATCCACATCTACAGATAACATATCAAGTCTTTTGAAAAGTGTCCAATACTTAAATCAACACTAACAAAGTAGAAAGAAGATTCAAGAAAAAGTTGGCAAATTATGAAATAGTCTGACACCTTAAAGAGGAAAGCTAACTCATCAAATCTCCAGGATATGAGGCCTCTACATCAAAACTATCCAGAACCTTCTGCACTGACAGATGTGTCCTGGACCTGCACTGTCCATTGAGAGCTACCAGTTACCAATGGCTACTGAGCACTTGAAATGTGGCTGATGTCACTGAAAAACGGAATTTTTAGTTTAATTTCAATTAACTTAAATTTAAATAGTCACATGTGGCTAAGGACTAGCAGACTGGAAAGAACTAGCTTAGAGAATAAGAGGATATATTGTTTGAGGGAAAGGCACCAGGTTACATCACAATTAAGTAGAATCTATATGTTATTCTCATCAAAGTAAACATAACCACAATAAGAAAGCTCCTCTATCATGGTTTGAATCACAATGGAAGAAGAAATCTCAGTTACGGCAAAGAAGGGAAGGTGAGGGGAGTCAATCTTATAATCTTGGGTGGTTTAAGAAGGCTGACTTTTTTTCCTTTTGCGTTTTGTAAGGTTTTCATAACATAGCCAATTTATTGCTCTATTCCTGGGAGATTCAGAAACAATAAAAATGAAATGACAAACTCATTATGCAGATATTTTAGAATAGATTATGGTTTTAAATTTAGTGAAAAATTTTCTGACAGCTGAATTTGATTTTAACTACTATTTAAAGTACTTGAAGTCTTCACAAAAAGTCACACTCAATTTGTATTATGGATTATAACAATAATCTATAATCTAGAGTATAGATTTTAAAAAGAAATTCAAATAAGTTTAATATCAATTTTTAATCTTTTACCTAGCAGACAAAGAGCAAAAACACTCTAATAATTGCCAGTAGAATTAAAAATGGAAACAATATTTATGAAGGGATAAATCTTGTAATATCTATGAATGTATGTACATTGTATGTACAATGTATACACATACCACTCCCTTTTAACCTAGAAATTTCACTTCCAGGAATTTATCCTACAGATATACTTGAACATGTAACCTACATAGGGACAAGGATGAATTCGTTTTGTATTCCCGGCACGCGCCTGCTACATTACAGGTATTCAATAACCCCATGCGAAGTAACTGAGTAGAACTGACATGTGTACAAGATTATTCAGGACAGCACTCTTGATAGAAAGAAAAAGAACAGAAACAACATAAATGTTTAGTTAAGTAAATTATGGCACATCCATATATTTACCATTGAATTCTATTCAATGGTAAAATGAAGGATAAGGATGTTCTTTATGTTGAAATAACTTTTTTAAAATTGCATATATATATATGCATTTGCTTAGAATTATGAGACTTGTAACACTGGTTATCTCAAAAGAGGAGAAAACTGGGTGCTGGAACAAGGGTGAGAGCAAGAGATTGCACTGCACAGCCTTTTTTGGGGAAAAAAATTTAATAGATTATTAAAAATCTAAAAGATTTAATAAACCAAGCATTAACCAAAACACAGCAAATGTTTCACCCCACAAAAGTAAAAACAGAATTAAAGACTCTCATCAAACTGGTATGTGATAACTTAAGCTACAGGTGTGCAGATGAAATTGTTCAAAGATGCTGTACTACAGAAAGGAAGAAAGCAAAGGATAGGACTCGGAAATACTGGTATTTAAAATATGGAATTGGAAGATGAGTTTGCATTTTATGCTGTAAGCAAGGGATAGCCATTTAAAATTTTTCTCTTGATAAACTGAAGTTTTTTCTTTTGATGAATTCCAATATATCCACTTTTTTCCTTTTATACTTAGTTCTTTGGAAATCTTTGCATATACTAAAGTCATGAATATATTCATCTATTTTTTTCTATAGTTTAGCTAGAAATGCATTAGTTCTTTTTTAAGTACAGTATACCTTACTGTACTTAAATTTCCTTCCAAATTTGGAAGGAAAAATTATAGTCCAAATGTAACTTACCTGGCTAGTAAATGTAGTTTACATTTACACTGGTGAAATATTATGTTATTTATGTTATTCAGTATTTTACCACATTTTTTTCTTCAAATTTTTTTTCCTATTTTCCTCCTCTAAAACCTAGATGTGTCTTATAGTCCTAAAAATACGGTACTACATTCCTCTGATCATGTATGTCCATTTCTAACTTTGAAATGAACAGGTCCGATAATTTGGCCTATCAATTTATAAGATTTAGAATTAAACACCTATTTAGTACATAATAAGCCTTAAACATTTGTAAATAAACAAAACTAACAGTACTTGTTCTGTGGTAGGTTAAACAAATTAATACAACATTACACCAGTGAACTTCCAACTCCTGGCTTATTCATTCATTCATTCATGTCATTATCATAGTTCTCTTTTTTTTGAAAGAGAATAAATATTTTGCTCTTTAAAAGCCAGACTACAAAGATGTTCCTAATGCACGGTCTCAGACAGATAACTTGTTGAGCCAATGCATGATTAATAAATTGATACCAATGTCTCTTTGATACATTAAATAACTCTAAAATTCTTATAAGACTGTCATCTTCACTAACTTATATGGAGTATGTAAGTATTGGTATACCTGTATTTCTTCACGCTCCTTTTTATCTGGAAAAGTTCTTGCAGCTGTAGTATACATTTCAAAAACTTTGCGTTTATTTTGTAGCTTCCTCATTTCTTCCTTTTTAAATTCTTTTATTCGAACCAATTCTTTTGCCTTCTGCTGTTCAAAGTCTGCAATATCTTTCCTAAAATGACCAAACCATGTTATCTAAGGGGATTATCTGAATAATGTAGAAGACCATCTCAATATAATAACCCACATGTTATTGGTGGGTTATTAATGTCACTGGTGGCACCAAAATGTAACATCAGGGACAGCCTAGAAATGAGGAACTGCTAGTCTTAGTTAATCCATCCTCAATCTAAAGCACTGAAATAGCAGTCAGTTAACTCAATAAAGCACCCCTTCAACAAGCATCCACTGGGCACCTGCTATACATCAAGCAGTACACTGGAAAACCACAGCAAAAAAACTAAGCATCCTTACTTGAGTGAAGCTTCTTACATCTAATGGGAAAGACAGGCAATAATAGAATAAATAAGTAAATATATGGAGCATCATAAGTATTAAGGAAGAACATAAGCAAGGAATCGGGTTAGAGAATATCAGGATAGGGGATTAAAATTATAATGGGGTCACCTTACTGAGACAATATTTGAAGTAAAACCTGAAGAAAATGAGAAAATAGCCATGAGGATATCTGGACAAAACAGTTCAGGCAAAGGGAACACCACACGTAAAAACCATGAGGAAGGAATATGCCTGATGCGTTCAAAGAACAACGAGGCAGCCAGTATGGTTAAAATAGTATGATAGAGTCAGAAGGGGGAAAAAAAGCCCCAAAGACCATATTAACTGGGTCTTATGCACCACTTGAGGACTTTGGTATCTAGCTGAGGAGAGTGCTGATCAGGGGGACTGTCATAACCCAGGTTCATTCTTCATGCTGTATTAAGAATAGAGGGAGAGTGACATCAGCAAGTGATAGAATAGGAGGTCCCTGGCTTACATCCCCCTACATAAACAACAATCCAACAGCCATCCAATAACCTAAGTGCTTTTGGGGAAGCTCTAGGATTCAGGTAGGAGTCTGGAAACTCTGGTGATGCCATAATATCAAGGACACTTAGAGAAGGCAGGCCCATGCCCCAGTGGCAGACTTACTAAACATGGTCCTGGCTGCAGAATGAAAACAGCCTAGCTCCCCTATGGACTCAGCCCCAGCTCCATCCACCAGGAAACTTGGGAAGAGCCCCATAGACCTCAGTCCCAACTACGGATCCTGAAACAGTCTTGTGACCTGGCTCCAGCCTGCTATACTGTGTTACTGGAGACAGTCCTGCCCACCTAGACACCAAGCAGGAAGGTATCCAGGAAATGGCAGAGGCCACACTTATCCTTACCCATGGTAACTGATCCCCCTGCCTACAGATGGCAACAGTGGGCCCAGAAGTAGCCCCATGACCTATGACCTACCTCCAGCGCTGCTTGACCATGGACCCAAAAGCAGTCCTGTCCAACCAGGGGTCTAGTCCATGTCCACCTGCACTCCTGGTAACAGGCCTGCTAACTGTGGACCCCGCTATGGACCCAGAAGCAGTCATTCAATCCCTGGCTACAATCCCATTCAACTGGGGTCCTGGAGGTACAACTGGATCCTGGATCAAGGACCCAGCAGAAGGTAAAGACCTGCCAAAACCAATCTGTAAAAAGAGGAAGAGGTGATTTGCTCTTTCAAATGCAGACATCAACACAAGGCTGCATAGATCATGAAGAATCAGGCAAACATGATACCGCCAAAAGAAACTAATAAAGCTCCAGTAACTGATACCAAAGAAATGGAGATCAACAAATTGCCTGACAAAGAATTCAAAATACGTGTTTTAAAGAAGCTCAGCAAGGTACAACAGAACACAAATGAAAAACCCAACAAAACCAGGAAACAATACATGAAACAAAATGAGAAGTTCAACAAAGAAAAATCATTAAAAAAAAAAAAGCCTCAAGCTGAGAAAACAATGGACGAAGTAGAAAAAGAAAAAAATGTGCCCTGGCTCATGTAGCTCAGTGGATTGAGCACGGGCCTGCAAACCACATGATCGCAGTTCGATTCCCAGTCAGGGCACATGCCTGCGTTGCAGACCAGTTCCCAGCAGGGGACTCACGAGAGGCAACCATACATTGATATTTCTCTCCTTCTCTCCTTCCCTTCCCTTCTAAAGATAAATAAATAAAAAATAAAATGCTTTAAAAAAATGTAACAGAAATGTTCAACAGCAAACTCACTACAGTAGAAGAATCTGTGAACTAAAAGACAAATAACTTAAAATTTTAGTCAAAGGAGAAAAAAGAATGAAGAAAGCCTCCAGGATTTATGGAACAACAAGGAATAAACCAATATACACATTGCACCAGTCTCAGGAGAGAAAAACAGCATACAATATCAACAAGCCCTTAGCTAGACCAATAAAAAAGGAGAGATACTCAAGTAAGTATCATAAATGAAAGAGATGACATTACAACAGATGCCTCAAAAATAAAAAAGATATTATCCACAACTATAATCCAAAAAATTGGATAACCTAAAAGAAATGAACTTATTTCCAAAAATATACAACCTACCAAAACTAAATCTAGAAGAAATAGAAAACATGAACAGACCAATAACAATCAAATGAATCAGTAAAAATCTCCCATCAAGGAAAAGTCCAGGACTAGATGGTTTCACAGGTAAGTTCTACCAAACATTCAAAGAATTAATACCAATTCTTAAACTCTTCTCAAAAAGGAAAAGGGAACACTTCCAAACTCATTTTATGGACTAGCATCAATAATACCAAGCCCAAAGACACCACAAGAAAACTATAAGACAATACCCCTGATGAATGTAGATGTAAAAATCCTCAATGAACTAGGAAACCAAATTTAAGAGCACATTAAAAAGATTACCCAGAATGACCAAGTGGGATGCATCCCTTAAAAGCAAGGTTGGTTCAACATATGATTCAGCAATTCTATCCTGGGTACATAATATATTTTTCGGACTATAAGACACACCACGGCCCCCCACCCCCCCACCCCCAATTTGGGAGGAATAATGGTGGTTAATGCTGCTGTTGAGTTCTGTTTAGATTTACATTGGTCAAATATTACGTTATTTATGTTATTAAATATTTTACCACATTTTTTGCTTCAAAATTTTTTTTCCTATTTTCCTCTAAAACCTAGATGCGCCTTACAGTCCGAAAAATACAGGTATACAAAAGAATTATAAAAACAAACATGAACAGATATTTGAACACCAATGATAATAGCATTATTCACAATAACCAAAACCCAAATGTCCAGCTGCAAGGCAAGTAATGCTAAGGGTGCCAGCAACCACTAAAAGATAGGAGAAAAGGCATGGCTCTGATGACACCTTGACCTTGAAATTCTAAGCCTCCAGAATCATGAGAAAATAATTTCCTGCTGTTTTAAGCCATCCAGTTAGTATGTACTTTGTTAAAGCAGCCCTAAGAAATTAATACATTGGCCAATGTAATACTTGAATTCATAACCCCAAACTGCCTTTCAAATTTCAATTTGTAATCTCATCACCAAGAACATTCCCCTTTCAACAAAGCTTTGACTACAATGGGTCATTGTATTTAGTTAAAAAATTCATATATGGTACAGATTTCATTTCCATTTATATAATTGGACTGATAAAAATTATTTCCAGTATTCTAGACATGCTCTTAAAGATACTAACTGAACCACTGTATATTTTTTTCCAACTTACTGACATAAACTTACCTGAGTTTTTCCAAGGCACTTTCTCGTTCAATGTGAAGTTTAGCTAAAGAAGTGTTCTCAGCTTTAAATTTTTCTATTTCCATTTCCAACTCAATAACTTTCTCTCTCAAAACTTGAGATCGAGCACTGTCACCTATAAAACAGGCCATAAATATTGAACTTCACAAGAGGTCTTCAGCAGCAAAACCGCTAGCTAGCTATTAACACTAAGAGCCAAAAATATGGTAAATACCCCATTAAAATGCATGAGAATGTTTCTAATAACTAAATTTTAGAATAATTTTATTGTCCTATCTTCCCAGATGAAACCAGTCTAAATGTAAGAATCAAATTATTCTACATCAAAAGAGTTTCAATCTGACAATTAACATTATATATAAAAAGAAATCATTCAAACACATTTTTTAAAGGCCAGGATATAAAAATAGCTTAAGAACATGAATATGGACTTCTGGCCAAGATGGAGGCATAGGTGGAAACACTGTGCCTCCTCGCACAACCAACTTTAAAGACAACAAAGTTTTAGTAACAAAAACGCAACCAAAACTCAGAAAATTGAACTATACAGAAGTCTGACAACAACGAACCATTCAGCCTGACCAGTAAGAGGGGCGGAGCTAGTGGTGAAGTGGGGTTCAGCAAGAAAGATCCACTAGACCAACCCAGATGCACAAGCAGCCATTGGCGGATCCCAGGTGTGGGGTAGCAACAGGCTGACCACAGTCATACATTCACACACAGATAAACCAGGCAAAGGAGCGAGCAGTGAGACAGACGACATAGTCCCCAGCAGTGGGAAGCAGCAGAGGAGACCACCACTGCCCCTCTCTGACCCTGCCCCCACATACAGTGTCACAACCCAGCAACCTGGGTTGCCCCGCCCTGGTGAACACCTAGGGCTCTGCCCCTCACTATGTAACAGGCAGAAACAGACCAAAATATTATGGCTCAAGAAGAACTCAAAGCCCCAGAGCCAATAGCTCTAAGCAACCAAGAAATAGCCAACCTCTCAGATGCACAGTTCAAAATACTGGTGATCAGGATGCTCACAGAACTGGTCGATTTTAGTCACAAATTAGAGGAACATATGAAGGCTAAACTAATTGAAATGAAGGGAAATGCACAGGGAACCAATAGTGATGGAAAGGAAACTGGGACTCAAACCAATCAAGTGGACCAGAAGGAAGAAAAATATGACCAAATAGAAAAGAATAAAGAAACAAGAATTCAAAAAATTAGGAGAGACTTAGGAACTTTCAGGACATCTTTAAACATCCCAACATCCAAGTTATAAGGGTACCAGAAGGGGAAGAGGAAGAGTGACAAGTGGAAAACTTATTTGAACAAATAATAAAGGAGAACTTCCCCAATCTGGCAAAGGAAATAGACTTCCAGGAAATCCAAGCTCAGAGAGTCCCAAAGAAGTTGGACCCCAAGGAGGAACACACCAAGGCATATCATAATTACATTAGCCAAGATGAAATTGAAGGAGAGAATCCTAGAAGCAGCAAGAGATAAGGGGTCAGTCACCTACAAAGGAGGTCCCATCAGAGTGTCAGCTGATTTCTCAAAAGAGACCTTACAGGGAAGAAGGGGCTGGAAAGAAGTATTCCAAGTCATGAAATCCAACGACCTACAGCCAACATTGCTCTATCCTGCAAAGCTTTCATTTAGAATGGAAGGGCAGATAAAGTGCTTCTCAGATAAGATCAAATTCAAGGAGTTCATCATCACCAAGCCCTTATTATATGAAATGTTAAAGGGATTTATCTAAGAAAAAGAAGATAAAAAATATAAACAGTGAAAGGACAACCAACTCACAGTTATTAACAGCCACACCTAAAACAAAAGCAATCTAAGAGGACGGCTAGATCAAGAGTGGAGCCATAGAAATGAAGATCACATGGAGGGTTAGCAACAGGGGAGTGGAAGGAGGAGAAGGGGGGAGAAGGTACAGAGAATAAGTAGCATAGATGGTAGGTAGAAAATAGATAGGGGGGAGGGCAAGAATAGTATGGGAAATATATAATCTAAAGAACTTGAGACACGTGGACATAAACTAAAGGGGGGAATGGTGAGGGAGGGGTGTGCAGGGTGGAGGGGAATGAAGGGGGGAATAGAACAACTGTAATGGCATAATCAATAAAATACATTTTAAAAACAAGAACATGAATAAGTCATAAGATCTCTAAAGCACCAAAAAGCAAAGCTTACCCCTTGCTAATCAAAGAAATACAAATTAAGACTTTTTTTCAATATCAAACTGCTATTTAAGAGAGTAAAATATCTAATACTTCTTTCTTTTAACTACCCTTTGGAAACTAAATCTGATTTATATCATAAGACTAATATACACATACTTACCCTTTGATTCTACTGCTAAAAATTTAGTTAAAGAACACACTTGTAAAATCTTCGTTTTGCACAAAAATATGCATTGCAGTGTATTTATATTAGTAAAAAAAATCTGTCAAACATTAAGAAAATTACTGAATAAAATTATGCTAATTCATATAATATCATACAACCATTTTTAAAGTACACAGTGTTTAATGATATGGCCAACACCTGTTATATACTAGTTAAAAAGGATGAGACAAGTTATAACATATGTTGCTATGATATTTAAAATACATAGGGAAAATGACTGAAAGAAAATATCCCAAAACAGTATCATAGTTACTACCTCTGGCTAGTTCAGTGATAAACATTCTCACTTCTCTACTTGTTAAACTTCAAAACTTTCTGCAAAAGTACTACTTTTAAATTCAGAGTACTTTCTAAATAGCTTGGTATAATTTATATTTTAAAGCTTTGCAAGGCATTCAGAGTATATAATATAACATGATATAGAAAAGTTTTTCAATATAGGTTTAAAAAGTCCATCGCATCATCTGAATACTATACAGCCATTAAATGGAACAAGGCAGATGTTTGTGTTAAAGCTATCTTCAAAATGTATAAGATGTAGAATGTTACATAAAAGGCATGTTTTCATTTGTACAGAAAGGAAATTACACTCAGACAAGCGCTTTCATGTGCATGGAATGTATTTAGCATATGCAAATGAAATGGGAACACTGGTGCCCCTAGGAAAGGGGACTAGGAGCCCAGGTCTGAGAGAAGAAAGAAACTTGGATTATACTGTATTTTTTCTTGGTCAAATTTAACAAGTTAATGCATGAGGCAGTAAAAAAAAAAAGTAAAAATACAGTCCTCAAAAAAAAGTGTGCACACACAAAGTTTCCTCCACACTAACAAAACCATAAATCAAGTACTCCTTCCCTGCTTGTAAAAGAAATTTAAATGTTATCTCATTTAATAATAAAGCAATTACTTTTACAGTCTTAAGAATAAGGCAGGCTTAAATTTGAAAAACCTGAAATCACAATTCATCCGAACCTCTTACACTACTATTACATTATTTAGACCCACAAAACAAATCAAATTTTAACATAGCAACCAGAAAAGTTAGGATTTTAAGCATTCTGACAATACACAATAAAATAAATGTTAAATTTATTACAATCTATTATACACTTTATAAGGCTCTGACTTACCAGCGGGTTGGTCTTGAATGTTTAACTTGGGTTCATTGCCCAAGTGTGAATCTGATTTTGATTTTGGTTTTGGTTTCAAAGAAGGGAAGAATTTCATCATCAGATCTGATGGAGGAGGAGGACTTGTGCCTCTACTGGACTGGCTCAAGTCTTCCTTCTTCGCTGGTGCAACCTTCCTTTTTATTGTTTTGTCCAGTATACATGTATCACTCACATTAGGGTAGGTCTGGGGAGTTCCATAAATGGCTTCATTCCCATGAGTAATATCACATTTAAATGAATTCTCTTCAAGATCAGTCCAAGTTCTTTCATCATCAAAGTCAATTTTACTTATACTTAGAAATGAGGGCCTTCTCAAGGACTCAGAACCTTTATTTTTCAAGCTTTCTGTTACAACAGACTCATCACTACTACAGTCTTTATCGGACAAATCTAAATCCACATCTCTCCTTTCACTCTCTTCTTGAGTCCCAGCATTCCTTAAAGGTCCCTTACCATCGCAAACTTGTGGACTATCTTCTCTGCTGCTCAGACCCCTTTTGCTGCCCTCAGTTGATGACTTTATAACACCCAGTTGCTCCTCAGAATCAGTGCTACTGTCACTGTTCATTACACTACCACTTGCTTTCAACCTCATTTGATTTTCAGAAGTGTTCATTTGGAACGCTTTTTCACTGACTTTACCAGACAGTGCCCCCAATCCATCAGGTGAGGACAGTGAATTAAGTTGTTTGGGTGCAACTTCACACTCACCCTCACTCTCATGTTTGTTATGGTCTGGATGCTCATTTTGGTTACACTGACTAACACTTTGGTTACACAGACCCAGTGTCATCATCTTTTGCTTCTGCACAGTTTTAACAGGGGTAGAAGACAGCCGGTGACCTTTACAGACCTGTTGGTCCCTCTCTAAGATCTTCAATACAAATGAGGAATTGCTGGAAAATGATATTTCATCAGCAGCTTGTTCTAAAAGCAAGAATTCATCTAATTCCAAATTTTCCTTTTCCTTTTCTTGCTCCCAATTCTCTAACTTTTTCTGAACAGAAATGTCAAGAGAAGATCCTGACTCTCTCAAGCCCTCAGTTACTGGGCTTTTTGAAGCCATGAAGCCTTCCAGCCCTGTGGAAAGGGGAGGTAGGTCTTCATCTTGTGTGTTATTCCAGACTTCGCAACCAATATCATAAGGTTTTGTATACTCGGGTACATTTTCTTTATTATTAGATTCTACCTTTTTTTCTACTTTGAACTGCTCTCTAAATTTCCCACATTTCTTCCCTGCCAGTATTTTCAATCTTGATGGAAAGACAGCTTTCACATTATTACTCTTAAGCACTTCTGGCTTCTCACTGAGTGTGACATAACCACTCTTGGTTCTAGCTTTGTTCTTTTTAGGATGAGGGTTCTCTGTACATAGTTCTTTATTAATAAGAGCAGTTTTCCGCTGGAATTGTTGTCTATCTATGTTAAACACAGGCTGGTCCTCTGAAACACTCTGATTAGTCATTAGTTTATTGCCCCTTCCTTTCTGAAACTTAGATTTAGCGTTCGTGAATCTAGCTAAACCCTCTCCTCGCTTTAAGAATGGTTGTTTTGGTTTTGCTTTGATTAGCAATGATTCTTCTGCTTCCTATAATAAAGAACAATATTTGAATTAATGCTGGTATATTTAAAGCAAATTATAAACAAATCTCTACCGTCTTAGATAATTTAATCCAATGGTGGTGATGCTAACCCTTAGTTGTTTCTGTTTCAATTCTTGTTCTTCCAACCGAATTTGTTCTTCCAAATAGTCTTCAAATGTCTGTTTTCTTTCTCTAATAGCAGCTTTAATAGGCCTGATAATAAAAATAAAGTTATTTAACATGCAAATCATGATGTGAATATTTTACACTTAGTCTGCCTGATATATAGTGTTGACTATATTGAAAACTAACCTTTTCCAAAGTGACAGACCACCCCTTTAAAAATTTAATGAAAGCTACAATCTCACTCCATCTCCCAAAATACAGAAATGTATAGTACTCTACATGATTTGGGGAAAAAAACTCTTTTGAAGTCCACCTGTCAACCTTAGATTAATTTTTAAAGTAATGTGTTCATTATGTAAATTTAAAACATATTTCAAAAATAGTTCATTATATACACTCTTTAATTTAAAAAGATTCTTAACAATGTAAGTAGAGCAACAATCATTTGCCCATTAATAACATATATTAAAATATTTCAAGTATTTAAGAAAGTAATAAACAACTTCAATATTGCTGTATTATACTGGTCACAAAATTTTATTTTTTATTATTACTTTTTTAATCCTTACTCAAGGACAGGCTTACTGATTTTAGAAAGGGGGGAAGGGAGGGAGGGAGAGAGGAAGAGAAACATCGATAGGCTATCTCCCACCTGCACCCCAACCTGGGATCAAAACTGCAACCTAGGCACATGCCCTCAGCAGGGATTGAACCCTTAACTTTTCAGTGTATGGAACGATGTTACAACTAATTGAGTCACTTAGCTAGGGCCTTGTCATAACATTTTGAAATTCTACAACCAGACTTACACAATTTGAATTTATAAGTGACACCAAATGTGAGACTCTAATATATAATTTATTTTCTCTTCTCCAAAATAAGATTTACCTAACTATTTGAGAGATGATTAATTCTACCTATCTATTACTATTAAATGAAAAAACTTTACTCAGTTTTTCCAATATAATGTCAAAGACACTTAAACTGATATATCTCCCCAAATTCCTTATGTTGCTGACAGTATGTGTTAAATTGTATCTTCAACCTTATACATAAAAGCATCTTCAAGCAAAAATAAAAAAAGTATGGATCTTTCGAAGAAAGTGCTCAATAATAATGGTTGGCTATTACATTAAGTTATCACATTTCTTATTCCTTGTAACATAAATGGTACCTTTCTTCAACATTAACCACTTCTGAGGAATCACCAAGTTTTTTTAGGTTTACATCATTCTCTTCCTGAATCTGGTCTGTCATTTTCTCCCAACATGGTAAAATACCTTCACCTAGAACAAAAATTAAGAACAATTTAGTTCCCAAAAAATCAAATTAAAGTCTTAAAACTTGAGAATTTTACAAGTTAGTAAGCTAAAAAAATACTAGTTAAAAGTAAGACTTGACAAAGATTTCAAAACTCTTAAGGATTTCTTTACTATAACAAAGAAAAACTACAAAACCCTAATATAAAAACACAACATTCTTCAGAACTTCCGGCTGAGATGGAGGTATAGGTAGACTGGCTTCGCCTCCTCATACAATCGTAAAACGGGTAACAACCAATCTAAAAACAAAAAAACAACCAAAATTGCCAGAAAATTGAACTGTATGGAAGTCTGACAACCAAGGATTTAAAGAAACATTCATCCAGACCGGTGACACAGGCAGAGAGGACATGGTGTGGTGAGGCGGCAGCAACAGTGGCTGTGGCCGGCAGATAGGGCAGTCCCACATTCATGTGTGGCAGATAAAAACAAGGGACAACTGGGGAGCCAGTGACCCCAGCCCAGGTCACCCCACACAGCCCAGGATTCCGGCAAGGGGGAAAATAAAGCCTCATAACCTCTGACTATAAAAACCAGTGGAGCTTGGGTGGTAGAAGAAACTTCCAATCTCTCAAGAGACTCACTTTAAAGTGTCCACAGGGTCCTAGAACATACACAAACCCACCCACTGGAAATCAGTGCCAGAGCAGCACTAGAAGAGTGCCAGTCACTTACAGGAAAGGGAGGAAGTGACTGAAAATGGGGCATGGGATGAGCAGGCAGCAGTGTTTGCTCTCTGACCCCTCCCCCACATACAGTGCCACAAAGTAGTGAAGCTGGTCGCACCACCCTGGCAAATACCTAAGGCCCTGCCCCTTAGAACATTACAGGTGCACCCACATGGGGAGTCAAATCAGTTCCACCTAATACACAAAAACACTGGGAGGCTGCCAAATTAAAGAGACAAAGACATATGGTCCAAATAAAAGAACAGATCAAAACTCCAGAAAAAGAACTAAGTGATAAGGACCTATCAGATGCAGAGTTCAAAGCACTGGTAATAAGGATGCTCAGAGAAACAACTGGGTACAGCGACAAAATAAAGGAAGAAGTGAAGACTATACAAAAAGAAATACAGAAAAATATACAGGGAACCAACAGTGAACAGAAGGAAACCAGGACTCAAGTAAACAATTTGGAAAAGAAGAAATAAACATTCAACTGGAACACAATAAGGAAATAAGAATTCAAAAATAAGGAGAGGCTTAGGAACCTCTGGAACAACTTTAAATGTTCCAATATCCAAATCATAGGGGTGCCGAAAGAAGAAGAGAATAAGAAATTGAAAACTTATTTGAAAAAATAACGAAACTTCCACCAATATGGCGAAGGAAATAGACATATGAGTCCAGGAAACACAGAGTCCCAAAGAAGTGGGACCCAAGGAAGCACACACCAAGGCACATCATAATTAAAATGACAAAGGTTAAAGATAAAGAGAGGATCTTAAAAGCATTAAGAGAAAAGAAAAACATTATCTACAAATGAGTTCCCATAAGACTATCAGCTGATTTCTCAAAATAAACCTAGCAGGCAAGGAACAGGCAAGAAGTGTACAAAGAGATGAAAAGCAAGGACCTACAACCTAGATAACTCTATCCAGCCAAGCTATCATTTAGAATGGAAGGGCAGATAAAGTGCTTCCCAGATAAGGTCAAGTTAAAGGAGTTCATCACCACCAAGCCCTTATTGTATGAAACGTTAAAGACATTTAAGAACATAAAAAATATGTATAGTAAAATGACAACAGTTATTAACAACCACACCTAAAATAAAAACAAAAACAAACTAAGCAAACAATAGAACAGGAACAGAATCACAGAAATAGAGATCACATGGAGGGTTAGTAGCAAAAAGGAAGAAAGGGGAGAATGGGGGAAAAGTACAGGGAATAAGAGGCATAACTGGTAGGTACAACATAGACAGGAAAGTCCTGGCTGGTGTAGCTCAGTGGATTGAGTGCAGGCCTATGAACCAAAGGGTTACAGGTTTGATTCCCAGTCAGGGCACATGCCTGGGTTACAGGCCAGGTCCCCAGTAGGGGGAGCATGAGAGGCAACCACACATTGATGTTTCTCCCTCTCTTTCTCCTTCCCTTCCCCTCTATCTAACAATAAATAAGTAAAACCTTTTTAAAAAATTAAAAATAAAAAACGACATTCTTCAAAACATTAATGTTATGAAAAATGTGAGCGTCCCTAAATTAAAAAGACTAAAGAGTTAAAACAACTGAAAGTAATACATGATTGGATTCTGGTTTTTTAAAAAATCTTAAAAACAAACCTTTTAAAAGATATTTTGGGATAATAGGATAATTCTAAAATAGATCCAAATATTAAAAAATGACCCTTAATGTCCCTAGGTATAATAATAATATTGTAGTTATATAAAAAATGTCCTAATTCTCAGGACAACAAAATGCTGAAATACATGAAATGATATAACATAATGTCTGCATATTACTTGCAATGAAATGACACAGCAAACCATATATATATATATACACACACATACACACACAAAATACAAAGTAAATATGGCAAATTATAAACTGTTAAATCTAGGTGGTGGTATGCTGGTAATTACTGCAGTGGTCTTTCAAGTTTTACAGATGTTTGAAGTTTTCGAAAATAAAAGTTTAAGCAATGTATTATTTTTTAAAAATTAGAAAAAGACATTTGACCATCCATACCAGGAATTACTCTAAGTTAGAAATAAGGTATTATGTATAATCATAAGTAGTAAGCATAGACATCTCTCATCATATTATTTTCATTTTTCTGTAACTCAAAAGAGTATGTTCTTGAGAATTAGAAATTAAATTAACATTTAAAGTACTAGAAACAGCTTAGTACTTCACAGAGAACATGAAATACTGACATACTACTAAAGTAGCATAACAATGAAATTAATTAAAATTATAAAGACTACAGAATATACCATAAAATTATAAAGACTATAGAATATACCATAAGCATTTTCCATATGGCGAGGGAAGGAACACAACTTACTGTACGATTTTCTATAATTATGAAATGTGAAGTAGGGAGCAGAAAAACATCACAAAAGAGCTCTATGAGTTTAGACCATCAGATACTAAGTGGCATTTTGTAGCAGGAATGTGCTGGATACGAGTATCACAGAGGTATGGTGAAGACAGAGTGTCTGGGTTAGGTGAGATTTTTTTTATGGGTAATTAATCCCATCACCAACCTTCTCACATTTCACATTTTCTATCAAGTGCCCTGATACCATACACATTTTAAGTTAACCTCGTGCTATTTCTAAGCTCTCAAAGAAAAAGTTACAAGAGAACTTTTTGCTCTCCTTTTCTAAGTCCCCATGCTACCATGCAAGGTGTGAAGTCAGCATGAGTACTGAGACTGTTCTTGAAAGTCACAAATTCTGTGTCCGACTTGTCATCCAATTCAGATTCAGTGGCTGTGCAGCATGGACGACCTCACAATTAAAGCCAAGGGGACATGAGAAAAATGCCTGAAGGACTCTTCCTGTCTTAGGACAACTTGGTAACACTCTTGGTTAAGTGCAGAAGAAATATAAGTAACTCACCTTTAGAATGGTTATAGTTTTCTTCCTTCAAATCATTTTTTTTCACAAGTGCTTCTTCACACTGTGCTGCATAAAACAAACTGGGAGAAGCACCACTTTTTGAAGTTAAGACAAAATCTTGATGAGTAGTTCTACAGAAGTTATTTTGTTCACTGGACAAAGTATTGGAAGTGTGTGTTTTTTCTTGAGTTTGATTCTGGTAGAGAGATGATGGTAAGAAGAGTCTGGGTTTCTCTTCGGTGGCTGAACTCCCTGGAGATCTGTACTTCTGGCTCTGATCATCAGGCAGCAGAGTTAAACCTTGGAATTAAGAAAATCAACAAACTGATGTCTTTCTATAACATTTTGGCTTCTGCCCATTAGTGACCCCACCAAAAAAGTTTTCTCCAAAGTGATAAAAGTATTTTTTTCCTCTTTATTAGGAAATTGTGTTTAACAAAATCTTAAAAGTTGTAAAAGTCCAAAGTGGCCCTTGAATAATTTTGATTGAAATCATGTCTGCACTGTGACTCATGTGCAGACAGTATGTACACATAGGCAGGGCAGCAGCACGGCCCAGCTCTGCAAGGCTCCACTCAGGCGCCAGCTGTGACAAGCACTTCTGGTGTCCTCAGCTCACAGCCCCATTAGAGCTCACAGTTAGACAGCTTCAGTGCAGATAGTTACAAATGATCTGTACTGTTCCCTAACAGTCATGCTCTCTGTGTCACAGCAGAGAAAAGTATCTTCCTTTCAGATTATAGCTGCCATTTTGGCATCCTCAGGTAATGGAATTATGGGTGCTTTTTCTGTTGTTTCTAAATTTCCTGTACTACTCTTCTCCTGTTTTGTTCCTTTAGTCTCAGCTTTTGAAATAACCCAATAAACAACAAGATCCCCCCTGTACATATGTTTCGGAGGCTAAATGAAAATACTAGCCATTCTGCCTGCTACACCCGCCCCATGAAATCCCGCTACTACCCTTCTGTTCTCCCTGATTGTCTCACTAAATTTAGAAGTGAAGGCACCATGGAAAGTGTTTTACAAAAGAGCCGTGCCACCTATCTACCTCACCCCTAGCCCACAAATAAAACTAGACATCAGGTAGATCCTCATTGAATATTATGTTCATCTGACCTTCCTTTATAACAGTACTCACTCCACTTAAATATTTTTGACTAATAGTCATCCAACTCAACCTGAACATGTCGCTGAAAAAAAATAAAAGGCATAACCTAAAGCAGAAGCTCTCGAAGTGTGTAAACCCTGGAAGTCTCCAAGATTCTTTCAGGCACCACCAGGTCAAAGCTATTTTCACAAAAAATTAAGACAGTACTGTCCATTTCGCTATGTTGACACAAGCACTGATGGTATAAAAACAAAACGGAAACTCCTGGTGCCTTCAACTCAAAAGCCGCACTGCAGGACATAACTGTTCCAGCAGTCACTCTATTCATCATCACAGGCACTCGCAGTTTTGCTTTTTATTTGTTTCACTTAAGAATTGACATAGGCTGAGCCTGTTAAATAACTGTGAATACTCTCAATGTTTTTTGTGAGCCTCTCCTATATAAGTTTCGAGTGTTCCCGCAAAAAGCTCCACTCTGCATGTGCACTAGCGGACGTGTATCTGCCAAACCAGAGTTCTTAGAAAGCAAATCTACCCTGCACCTGCGTGAATGACTGAACCAAACATAAGCCAGACCCCGGCAGCAGTTCAAGGAGCTGTATTCTTTCTTCATTAGTATGTGTTCCTTTGTTGCACCCAACTGTCCCCCTTTCTCCTTTCCCTATAATCTGTTTTTAACAAACCTCTTCTTCTGTATGTTTCACCTCCTCTCTTGCTTTCTACCTTGGTGGGGACAGGGTGGAGGGGGAGGAGCAAGAACGCCATCACCTGTGACATCCAAGCTCCTCAAACCACTCTGCATCTGCTACACTTCTCACCCCCACCATCCCACCAGTCCCTGAATCCCACACAGCCACACTCTGCACACTCATCTGCCAAAGTCTTATCTTCTTTGTATTCTCAATTACCACACAACTTTCTCAACACAACAGGCACTGTCCTAAGTCAGTGAAGTGTGTCTTTTGGAAAGTAGCACCAAGCAGACATTGCTCCAGACCACTGGTTTTCAAACTGTGGGACACAATCCATTAGTCATTTTATCATCAGATGCAACAAGACACAACTGGCACTTTTTTTTGACATAAAATAAACAAAATAGTAACTATCCTTGCTTTATACCAGACACACCAATAAAGGCTGATTTATGAAATTTCTTTGACATTATGAGTCATGATTTAAAACGCTTTTGTTGCTACAGAGGTCAACAAACTTTCAAAGCCACTGCTCCAGACATATTTCAACAGGCTTTTCCCCTGATACAAACATGCTATTAATTGATTGAGCACACAACAAAAGAACTGCCATCGACTAAACAGAAAATATTTCTGGAATAGTTCTTCAGCTGAGTAGAGTGGCTTCTATACAAATTTACCTCTATGATCCAGGGCAGTTTTGCATTCATCAGGCAGGGCTTGTAAACCAGGAGCCCTATACCAAGTTTGGCTCCAGATCTTTTATTCTGCCGGTCTTTTTTAAATTTTATTTTATAAATAAATGTGAATGTCTGTAAGAACATGAATGCTCCAGAATAGTACAGCTTTCACTTGTCCCACTTATATTACCACAACTGCAGTTATCTGCCTTGCTCCTAAAGAAACTGGAGTTTTCAACATATGACAGAGAAATGGTAGAAATAACCTATCAAACAATTCAAGGCAAGAAATGTGTGTAACCATCTACCACTGTACTAACTAAAGGTCCTGTGTAAGTAAAAAAATACCTGGGAGTACATGCTGCCCAGACACCATAGTGAGCAGCTTCTCTTGTTCGTCCATGAGTCTCTGCAGTTGCTCCAACTGCTGCCTCTTCAGTTGTTCCTGCTTCTTCTGTTGCACCTCTTTCAGCTTTTTAAACATAAAATTAACTTTATTAAACTTTATATATTTTTTAAATCCCCAGCTGAGGATATGTTTATTGATTCTAGAGAGGGATGGAGTGGGCAAGGGAAAGAAACACGGGGAGGAGGGAGAGAGAGAAACACTGATGTTCGCATTGAGCGGTTGCCTCCTGCCTGCCCTCTGAATGAGGGTCAAACCTGCAACCTAGTAACGTGCCCTGACCAGAAAGCAAAACGGAAACCTTTTGGTTTAAGGGATGCTGTTCCAACCTACTGAGCCAACTAGCCAGGACTCAACTTTACATTTCTTTATGGACCTTTGCTCCTCACACTAATCTTAATCCCTCCCCGCTCCCTCCTTATATCTTCCTTAATAAAGAGTTTAAAATAAGGCTAAGTAACTAAATCTGCCACCAAAACTCTAAAATTCAATTTTTTATGATGGAAACCATACTGACTCTCTCAACTAAGAAACAGAAAAATCCTTTGATTCTTAAAAAATAGGTAATCAGCACATTTATGATCAGCTTTCCTACCTAATAGCTGACCAACAATTTCTACTTTAGCATTTACCAAATGAGGTAGAAAGTTGAAGATATTATCTTAAGGGTTACATTTATGTCTTACATATTAAACATGCTTTAATGTTCCACATTAAACAAAAGGCAAAATTCAGTATTTTGAGGATTGCACTGTAAAGGGGAAGAAACAAGGGGACCTGAAACTGGTAACTTTCATCATAAACAAAAACCTGCAATTACACAAATACACATTAGGCCAAGTCCTGTTGTACCTGTTCAAGCTTCTTAAAAAGTGGGTCTTTACAAGCCACTTCTCTGAATTCACTCACAAGATCGGAGATAGAGTCACTTTTGTTATCTTCCCAGGGTCCAGGAGCATCCTGACATGCCACTGGCTGTGGTTCTCGTTCAGGCAGAGGAAAGACTGCATCTGTTTCAGATTTATCTGACTGTAGTCTGCAAGGGCTGTTAGACTCCAAATTCTGTTCTTCACTACGTGATTCTTCTTCACTTAGGAAAGTGAAACTGTGTGAAAAATGTGTGGCTTTAACAGCAAAGCTGGTGGAAATGTTCACATTTGCTCGCTTCTCTTCATCTGCTTCCAAAATGGGAAATCCACGATTTAATATAACTCCAGCACGAGAAGAATTGGTCATCCACTGGCTTAGGAAGTCCTGCCCACCGTTTAACTCTGAAGACGTTGGCATCAAGAACATATCGGTCCAATTTTCTACTATATTTAAATAATGTAAAAGCTAGAAGAGCTATTAATTTCCAACACCTGTAGAAGACAAGAAGTATTAAAGATAATCCACCCAAACCCTGACCCGGCACAAAAATCTACTAAATATTTCATATATAAAAGGCTTTAACTAGCAAAGCAGTTGGGCATTAAGCTACGTGGGTTTTTTGTTTTGTTTTGTTTTTTTAGTTCAAATTCAGGGGATCAACAAGCTGAGTTCCTTTCTGATCTAATCATTCTGATGATTTGAAACAAGCACTAGATCAGTTGATCTAAAACTATGGGCGCTAAATCATCTTCTAAGTTATTCAATTATCAAAGGAAAAAAATCCACTCTCAATATCATTCACATCAAGCACTTTCATACTTCTGGTCCTGGTATAAGATTGGTTCTTTGCCCAATCTTATACCAGGACTTTACCCGAGGAACCTGTGTTCTCCCAAATTTAGGACAGAAATCATCCCCACCCCCCATGGCTTTACCCAGCACTGTTTTCCACGGTCCCTTACTCCTTCATCTCTCTAGGTAGTCCCTCACCAGGTAGTCCCTCATCTGCATTCCTAGGGGTCTCTGCCATCACTATGTTGGCATTCGTCCCACTATTTGTGGTATTTTGCTTTTGTGTCTATAATTAACCCAGCTAGGAGCTCCTTAAATATATCTGTATATTCAATACAGCCTAGCATCACCCATTCCTGGCAGGTAGGAGAAATCTGATGTTTGCTAAAATTACGTTAAAATTAAATCACAATTAAGGTTATATTGTTGAAAATAAATTCAGTACTATAAAGTATTATTTGAATTCATTCAATGTTCAACAAAAATTACATTGGTTCATGCCAAGGAACAGCTACTCTATATGAATCATACTCTAAAACAGGGGTGTCCGAACCAAGGCCCACAGGCCAAATCAGGCCCAGGGTGACTATGAACGCAGCCCAACAAAAAACTGTAAATTTACCTAAAACACTGAGATTTGAGATTTTTTGTGATTACGTGTCACAGTTTCAGGTAAAACAAATGTATGTATGTTCTTGCTATTTGTAAAGTGAACAGTTCACTTGCAAGTGAATTGAAGAAGTTGGAAAATCCATCAAAAGAAGTTTAAATTTTGTGCTCTGACGATGGATGATAGCACTGATGATACAGATACAGCTCAAGTTGCCATTTTTATTAGAGGTACAACGAATATATAACGTCACTGAAGAAATGGCCTCTTTAGTGCCATTAAAAGTCACAACTAAATCAATAGATTTGTATGAAGCAATAAAAATATGTTAAAGCAATTTTCTTTGTCCATTGCCAACATAACTGATGGTGCTCTGGCAATGGTGGGTAAAAGAGAAGGACTTGTAAAATTGATAAACAGTAATGCAATTACCACCCAAATCTCACATTTGATGAAGTATCACTGCACAGGACATCAAGAAAATTTATGCACAAAAGTTTTAAATATGCATAATGTCATGCAAATCATCATCAACACTGTGAATTTTATAAGAGCCAAGGGACTGAATCACCCCCAGTTCTAGGAATTCCTTAGAAGTATTGATGTTGACTTTGGCAACATAATTTACTTTTCGGAAGAGGGCCAAGTCGAGGCCAAATGTTAAAAAGATTTTATGATTTGTGACATGTTATCAAGTTATTTATAGTATCAAAAAACAAATTTGTACCAGAACTAGACAATGAAAACTGGCTTACAGATTTAGCATTTTTACTGGATTTAACTGCTCGTTTAAATGAGTTAAACATGCATCTTCAAGGTGAAAACTGACTTACCAATACCATATTTTAATCCATAACAGTGTTCCAAATGAAACTGAAATTATGGCAAGCTCAAATTAAGGCAAACAACGTTATGCATTTCTACACATTGGCTAAACACAGTCCTGTGAACAGTGAAAATATGCAGCCTTGCTTTTCAAATTGATACAAGAAGTTGAAAACAGATTTCAAGATTTCTAAGAAAATAATATTTTGCGACTCCATTTTCAGTTGGTAAAATGTTACTTGCCAATTTTCAAACGGAATGCATACAGCTGCAATCTGACACTGAACTTAAAGAAAAATCTGATTGTGTCTCTTTACTGGATATCTATAGGTAGGTCCTATCTCCCCAGAGACAAATATCCCTTGGTTCACAATCATGCCATATTCTTGTCATCAGTATTTGGCAGCACCGACATTTGCAAGCAACTATTTTCAAGAATGAAGCACATTAAGCCCTGACTGGTGTGGCTCAGTGTATTGAGCACCGACTGGACTGCAAACCAAAGGATAGCTGGTTTGATTCCCAGTCAGGGCACATACCTGGGTTGTAGGCCAGTTCCCAGAAGGGGGCTCATGAGAGGCAACCATACATTGATATTTCTCTCCCTCTCTTTTTCTCTCCCTTTCCCTCTGTTAAGCAAAATGTTTAAAAGAAGAAAGAATGAAACACATTCTAGAGTAGAAAAAAGAATGAAACACAAGAGTAAAATTAGAACCAAAATATCTGATAAGCATCTTGAGAACTCACTGAGAATTGCAACTACCTCTATCAAACCAGGTACCAATGCACTAGTTTCTCAAATACAATGTCAAACATCCCACTAGTTTTGCTTTTTATATTTATATTATTTTTAAAAATCAATGACATTTTATTACTTAGATACATACATTTTCTATACTTAGTGATCACAAACTTGGGACCTGAGCAACAACTTTAAAAGATTATCAAAAGGGCTGCTGAATAATTAGGGTTATTATGTGAGGACTTTTTTGCTTATCTGTGGTGGTAGATATCATGAAAATTATGCACGGACCTTGTTTTTGCTCATCAGTTTTCATTAGTATTTGTGTATTGAATGTGTAACTCTTCTTCCTCCAGTGTGGCCCAGAGACACGAAAAGGTTGGACACCCCTGCTGTAAAATAATGAATTTCCTTGTGTAATTGTCACTGCACAATAAACATAATAAGGATATCGCAAAGAACATAAGCCACTTCTCATTTGCCTGTCTGATTTTTTTCAATAAGCATTTATTTTCTAACTCTGCAAGATATTGTTTCAAAATGGGGAAAATATATACACATAAAGCTAAATTATACAATGTTAAATATTAATAAACACTAAGGAAAAAATAAAACCTGTGTGGGGGAAGCAGATTGCATTTTTAGATAGGGTGAACAGAAAGTGAACAGAGTCCTCACTTAGAGGATGAAATTATGGATCTGGTGGAGGAGGAGGAGCTAATGGTACTGCTAACATGGGCAGAGTAATACCCAGACACTCTGCGGTCATCCAGTAACTCGCCAAAAGGACTAACACAAAGGGAAAGAAGAGAAGCACTGCTCTATATTATCTAGGCCTTTTAGAAAACATGGAGATGTTCCTTTAGCCACATAGATGCAAATCTACAAGAAAGGTGATATTGTAGATCTCAACAGACTGGGCACTGTTTAAAAACGAATGCTCTACAAATGTTATCATGGAAAACTGAAAGAGTCCACAGTTTCACACACACAGCACGCAGAGGGCATTGTTTTAAACAAACAAAGGCAAGATTTCTGTGGAGAGAATCAATGTACATACTGGGGTGTAGTAAGAATTCTAAAAGCCAAGATAACTTTCTGAAATATGTGAAGAAAAATGATCAGAAAAAAACAAGGAAGCCAAAGATAAAGGTACCTGGGTTCAACTGAAGCACCAGCCTGCTCCACCCAGAGAAGCGCACTGTGTGAGAGCCAATGGAAAACACCCAGCACTTCTGGAACCCATTCCCTATGAATTCATGACATGGGAAGTGTAAAAAAAGGGAAAACAAAGACCTCTGTACTGTTTTTTTTTAAAAAGCACCCAATTTTCAACCTCATATGATCAGACTATATAACCCATTATTCTTCCTTTACAATTTACAATATCTTCATGTCACTGGGACTCTCCATTTTATTCCTTAAAATTTTCTGGCTGTAGGGAAAGAACTAGTTAAATACCATGTATGGATGGCCAATGGACATGGACAATAGTGTGGGGATTGACTGTGGGAGAAGGGGGTTGGAGTCTCTCTCCACAGGGGTGACCAAAGGGGAAAAAGGGGGGAAAATTGAAACAACTGTAATAGAATAACAATAAACTAAAATAAAATTTCTGGCTGAGCAACTGGAAGAATAGAGTTGCCATTAATTGAAATGAGAAAAACACATGAGGGATGTAATAGGTTTGGGGGAAAGTTGAGAAATGAATTTAGGACATTTTAAGATACCTATCAGACACGCAGCAGAGGTATCGTGTAGGTAGCTGGATGCACAAGAATGTTTAACTCACAGACAAGGCCAAGACAGTGAAGCACAAATGCGGGTATCCTCAGCATGCAGATAGTATTTTTTAAAATATATTTTATTGATTATGCCATTACAGTTGTCCCATTTTCCCCTTCACTCCCCTCCCCCCTGCACAACCCTGCCCCACCATTCCTCCCCTTTCGTTTATGTCCATGTGTCACAAGTTCTTTAGATTCTACATTTCCCATACTATTCTTGCTCTCCCCCCTATTTTCTACCTAGCGTCTATGCTACTTATTCTCTGTACCTTCTCCACCCTTCTCCTCCTCCCACTCCCCTGTTGCTAACCCTCCATGTGTTCTTCATTTCTATGGTTCCACTCCTGATCTAGCTGTCCTCTTGGTTTGCTTTTGTTTTAGGTGTGGTTAATAACTGTGAGTTTGCTATCCTTTCACTGTTGATATTTTTTATCTTCTTTTCCTAGAGAAGTCCCTTTAACATTTCATATAATAAGGGCTTGGTATGATGAACTCCTTGAATTTGGCCTTATCTGAGAAGCACTTTATCTGCCCCTTCCATTCTAAATGAAAGCTTTCCTGGATAGAGCAATCTTGGCTGTAGGTCTTTGGATTTCATGACTTGGAATATTTCTTTCCAGCCCCTTCTTGCCTGTAAGGTCTCTTTTGAGAAATCAGCTGACACTCTGATGGGACCTCCTTTGTAGGTGACTGACCCCTTATCTCTTGCTGCTTCTAGGATTCTCTCCTTCAATTTCATCTTGGCTAATGTAATTATGATGTGCCTTGGTGTGTTCCTTCTTGGGTTCACCTGCTTTAGGACTCTCTGAGCTTCCTGGATTTCCTGGAAGTCTATTTCCTTTGCCAGAGTGGGTAAGTTCTCCTTTATTATTTGTTCAGATAAGTGTTCCACTTGTGGTTGTTCTTCTTCCCCTTCTGGTACCCCTATAATTCAGATGGTGGAATGTTTAAAGATGTCCTGGAGGTTCCTAAGCCTCTCCTCATTTTTTTGTTTCTTCATTCTTTTCTGTTTGGTCATTTTTTTCTTCCTTCTGGTTCACTCGATTGAGTCCCAGTTTCCTCTCCAACACTATTGGTTTCCTATGCATTTTCCTTCATTTCACTTAGTTTGGCCTTCATTTGTTCCTCTAATTTGGGACTAAAATCAACCAGTTCTGCAAGCATCATGATCACCAGTGTTTTGTACTGTGCATCTGAAAGTTTGGCTATTTCTTGGTCACTCAGAATTATTGGCTCTGGGGCTTTGAGCTGTTCTTGAGCCATAATGTCTTGGTCTGTTTGCACCTGTTAGGTATGAGGGGTGGAGCCTTAGGTGTTCACCAGGGTGGGACGACCGAGGTCACTGGGTTGTGACTTTGTATGTGGGGGCAGGGTCAGGGAGGGGTAATGATGTTTGTTCCGCTCTCTCTTGGGTTTTCGGTCCCCTCTGCTACTTCCCACAAGCAAACTGGGCCCTCCTGGTGCCGGCTCCCAGGTGTGTGGGCCGTTGCACCCTCCAGGACCCTGTGGTCTCTCCAACAAACTCTCTGTGATCCTGGGAACTTCTCCTGGCACCCAACCCTGAAAGTTTCTCCAATTGGTGCTTTCAGGCTTTAAGTCCTGGCACTGGGGACCTAGCCTGTGTGGTCTGTGTCACTGCTAGCTCCTTTGCCTGTTTTATCTGCATGCGAATGTGTGACCACAGTCAGCCAGCCACCTTGTGCCCCCACTGGGTCTGCCCACAGTCACCCCACATCTGGGATCCACCAACTGCTGCCTGTGCTCCTGGGTCAGTCAGGCCGCTTTTGCCTGCCCAACTCAGCTCCACCTGCTGCTGACTCCGCCCCTCTTACCAGTCTGGCTGAATGGTTCATTGTCGTCGGACTTCCGTACGATTCAATTTTCTGTGTTTTGGTTGCGTTTTTGTTACTAAAACTTTGTTGTTTTTAAACTTGGTTGTGCGAGGAGGCACAATGTTTCCACCTACGCCTCCACCTTGGCCCGAAGTCCCAGATGGTATTTAAAGACCCTGGATGAAACCACTAAGGAATTGAGGTAGACTAAAAAAACAGATGTTAAAGGTATAGTGTCCTTGAAGACAAGTGAAGAAAATGTTTCAAGAACTAAAGGGCTACATTAATGCTGTTAACAGTGAAGGGTGAGGAGAACTAATAACTGACCCTAAAATTTAGCAAAGCAAAGGTCATGATAACTTCATGAGAGCAGCTGACAGGAGGAGGCTAAAGCTTTAATGGAGGGGATATATAAAAGAATAAGAAACTGGAGACAGTGAATATAGCTAACTCTTTCCAGGAATNTGGTGTGTTCCTTCTTGGGTCTACCTGCTTTGGGACTCTCTGAGCTTCCTGGATTTCCTGGAAGTCTATTTCCTTTGCCAGACTGGGAAAGTTCTTTATTATTTGTTCAGATAAGTGTTCCACTTGTGGTCGTTCTTCTTCCCCTTCTGGTACCCCTATAATTCAGATGGTGGAATGTTTAAAGATGTCCTGGAGGTTCCTAAGCCTCTCCTCATTTTTTTGTTTCTTTATTCTTTTCTGTTTGGTCATTTTTTATTTCCTTCTGGTCATTTTCCTTCATTTCACTTAGTTTGGCCTTCATTTGTTCCTCTAATATGGGACTAAAATCAACCAGTTCTGTGAGCATCCTGATCACCAGTGTTTTGAACTGTGCATCTGAAAGTTTGGCTATTTCTTGGTCACTCAGAATTATTGGCTCTGGGGCTCTGAGCTGTTCTTGAGCCATAATGTCTTGGTCTGTTTGCACCTGTTAGGTATGAGGGGTGGAGCCTTAGGTGTTCACCAGGGTGGGGCGACCGAGGTCACTGGGTTGTGACGCTGTATGTGGGGGCAGGGGCAGGGAGGGGTAATGGTGTTTGTTCCGCTCTCTCTTGGGTTTCAGTCCCCTCTGCTACTTCCCGCAAGCAAACTGGGCCCTCCTGGTGCCAGCTCCCAGGTGTGTGGGCCTGTGCACCCTCCAGGACCCTGTGGTCTCTCCAACAAACTCTCTGTGATCCTGGGAACTTTTCCTGGCACCCGACCCCAAAAGTTTCTCCAATTGGTGCTTTCAGGCTTTAAGTCCTGGCACTGGGGACCTAGCCTGTGTGGTCTGTGTCACTGCTAGCTCCTTTGCCTGTTTTATCTGCGTGCGAATGTGTGACCGCGGTCAGCCAGCCACCTTGTGCCCCCACTGGGTCTGCCCGCAGTCACCCCACACCTGGGATACACCAACTGCTGCCTGTGCTCCTGGGTCAGTCAGGCCGCTTTTGCCGGCCCAACTCAGCTCCACCCGCTGCTGACTCCGCCCCTCTTACCAGTCTGGCTGAATGGTTCACTGTCGTCGGACTTCCGTACGATTCAATTTTGTGTTTCGGTTGCATTTTTGTTACTAAAACTTTGTTGTTTTTAAACTTGGTTGTGCGAGGAGGCACAATGTTTCCACCTACGCCTCCATCTTGGCCCGAAGTCCCAGATGGTATTTAAAGACCCTGGATGAAACCACTAAGAAATTGAGGTAGACTAAAAAAAACAGATGTAAAAGGTATAGTGTCCTTGAAGACAAGTGAAGAAAATGTTTCAAGAACTAAAGGGCTACATTAATGCTGTTAACAGTGAAGGGTGAGGAGAACTAATAACTGACCCTAAAATTTAGCAAAGGTCATGATAACTTCATGAGAGCAGCTGACAGGAGGAGGCTAAAGCTTTAATGGAGGGGATATATAAAAGAATAAGAAACTGGAGACAGTGAATATAGCTAACTCTTTCCAGGAATTTTGTTATAAGGGGAAGGAAATAAATAGAACAGTAGCTGCACAGGGAGGCAAGGGCAAGAGATTTTTTTTTTAAGACAGAAGAAACAAAACATGTTTGTAGGCTGATGAGGAGGGGAGCCCTGCCATATTCATGCCTTTGAGGGGAGAGCCTAGAGACGTAGCACCAAAGTGGAATGACATCTCACACTACTTTCCAGACATAATTCTAGACTTTATCAATATAATATATGTAAACCAAAGGAAAATAAAAAATGGCAATTTGGAGGACAACACAAACACATATTTAGACTCATACCTAGTGTCTGAAAAACATAAGCATACAGAAGACAGAAAAAGAAGTACATTAATGCAAACATTAAAATATGCTCATCTTCACTCAACTGAATAGAAACTAAAACAGTAACAACATACCATTTTTCACATAGATGGCAAAGACTAAAACTTGATTAACAGATATTATAGAAAAGAGGAACCCTTTCATGAAGTGTTACCTGGCAAGGTAAACTGGTACAACATTTTGGAGGGCAATTGGACAATATCTATCCAAAATGTAAATGCACAGAAACTTTGTCCCAGCAATTTAACATCTAGGCATTTTGTGCTATATTGGCATAAGTTCACAACATTTACAAACTAATTTAACTGATTTAACAGGGGCCCAGATAATTATGGTATTCATATTAGGCAGCTATTAAAGAGAACAAGTTAAGTTCATTGTGGAACAGTGAAAGGACAGCAAACTGACACTTATCAACAACCACACCTAAAACAAAAGCAAACCAAATGTCATCAAGATGACAGCTAGATCAGGAGCAGAACCATAGAAATGGAGATCACCTGGAGGGTTAGCAACAGGGGAGTGGGAGAAGTACAAGGGGGGAGAAGGTACAGAAAATAGCATAGACAGTAGGTAGAAAATAGATGGGGGGAGGGCAAGAGTAGTAGGGGAAACATAGAATCTAATGAACATGAGACACGTGGTCATAAACTAAAGGGGGGGAATGGTGGGGGACGGGGTGTGCAGGGTGGAGGAGAATGCAGGGGGGAACAGAATAGCAACTGTAATGGTATAATCAATAAAATATATTTTTTAAAAAAGTTAAGTTCATTGTGTTGACATGGAAGTACTATATATATCAAAAATATACTGTCAACTGACAAAAGCAAAATGTAAAGCAGTGTGTAACAAACAAAAAAAATACAATGACATAGACCTGTGCTGTCCAACAGTGTAGCCACAAATCACATACACCTATTGAGCACTTGAAATGTGGCTAACACAACTGAAGATTAATGGCATCATTTTATTAGGTCAAAAATCTAGATTTAATGGAATTTGAAAATGAGACTGCAGTTTCCCTAGTCACTTTACTGCACTGTATAACTAACTGAAAATGCTTGTGCCCCAAACATGATGAACAGCACTTGTATCAGTTCTGTAAACATGAAAACAAATGATCTGTAAGATTTTCATAGTAATGTGGTAAATGGACATGCACGTAAATTGAGTTGTTACAAGAATAACGATGGAGAACATGGACAGTACAGCCTCTTGTGCAAAAGTTACCTTTGACAAATGTAAAAAGTATAATACAATATTGCAAACACTTAAATTCACATTTATCTGGGACTTCCGGCCAAGATGGAGGCATAGGTGGAAACTGTGCCTTCTCCCACAACCAAGTTTAAAAACAACAAAGTTTTAGTAACAAAAACACAGCCAAAACAGACAGAAAAATTGACCTGGACAAAAGTCCAACAACAATGAAACATTCAGCCAGACCGGTAAGAGGGGTGGACTCAGCGGCGGAGCAAGGTCGGGCAGGAAAGATCAGCAGACCAACCCAGGAGCATAAGCAGCGGTGGTGGCGGTGGCAGTTACCAGAGGTGGGGTGGCAATGGACGGACCCAGTGAGAGCACAGGGCGGCTGGCTGACCGCGGTCACACATTCAAGCACAGATAAACCAGGCGAAGGAGTGAACAGTGAGACAGACCTCTCAGGCTAGGGCCCCAGCAATGAGAATTAGAGCCTGAAAGCACCAACTGGAAAGACTTTTGGGGTCGAGGTGCAGGGAGAGTTCGTTGGAGACACCCACAGGGTCCTGAAGGGTACACAAGCCCACACACCTGGGAACCAGCATCACAAGGGCCCAATTTGCTTCTGGGAAGTGGCAGAGGGGTCCGAAATCTGAGAGAGAGCAAAACAAAGGCCATTGCCCCTCTCTGACCCCACCCCCACATACAAAGTCACAACCCATCAACCTGCGTGGCTCCGCCCTGGTAAACATCTAAGGCTCCACCTCTCATACCTAACAGGTGCATACAGACCAACACATTATGGCTCAAGAACAGCTCAAAGCCCCAGAGCCAATAATTCTGAGTGACCAAGAAATAGCCAAACTTTCAGATGCACAGTACAAAACACTGGTGATCAGGATGCTCACAGAACTGGTTGATTTTAGTCCCAAATTAGAGGAACATATGAAGGCCAAACTAAGTGAAATGAAGGAAAATGCACAGGAAACCAATAGTGATGGGAAGGAAACTGGGACTCAAATCAATCGAGTGAACCAGAAGGAAGAAAAAAATGATCAAACAGAAAAGAATGAAGAAACAAAAAAATGAGGAGAGGCTTAGGAACCTCCAGGACATCTTTAAACGTTCCGACATCTGAGTTATAAGGGTACCAGAAGGGGAAGAGGAAGAGCGACAAGTGGAAAACTTATCTGAACAAATAATAAAGAACTTCCCCAGTCTGGCAAAGGAAATAGACTTCCAGGAAATCCAGGAAGCTCAGAGAGTCCCAAAGCAGGTAGACCCAAGAAGGAACACACCAAGGATCATCGTAGTTACATTAGCCAAGATGAAATTGAAGGAGAGAATCCTAGAAGCAGCAAGAGATAAGGGGACAGTCACCTACACAGGAGTTCCCATCAGACTGTCGGCGGATTTCTCAAAAGAGACCTTACATGCAAGAAGGGGCTGGAAAGAAATCAATATTCCAAGTCCTGAAATCCAAAGACATCCAAGATTGCTCTATCCTGCAAAGCTTTCATTTAGAATGGAAGGGGCAGATAAAGTGCTTCTCAGATAAGGTCAAATTCAAGGAGTTCATCATCACCAAGCCTTTATTATATGAAATGTTAAAGAGACTTATCTAAGAAAAAGAAAATAAAAAATATGAACAGTGAAAGGACAGCAAACTCACAGTTATTAACAACCACACCTGAAACAAAAGCAAACTAAGAGGACTGCTAGATCAGGAACAGAACCATAGAAATGTAGATCACATGGAGGGTTAGCAACAGGGGAGTGGGAGGAGAAGGGTGGAGAAGGTACAGAGAATAAGTAGCATAGACGCTAGGTAGAAAATAGGGGGGAGAGCAAGAATAGTATGGGAAATGTAGAATCTAAAGAACTTGTAACACATGGACATAAACGAAAGGGGAGGAATGGTGGGGGAGCAGTGTGCACGGTGGAGGGGAATGAAGGGGGGGTGAATAGGACAACTGTAATGGCATAATCAATAAAATATATTTAAAAGTTCACATTTATCTGAAGGGATTTATCTATTCTGATACTATGAATATTCAAAAAGACTAACTGGAGACCTTCAAAATTTACCTAGACTTCAAGCATTCGGTTGACTTAAGCCACCTTCCAGAGCAGGAAACTACTTGGTCATCTCTTCAAGTTCCATAACGTCAATATAAAATAAGAAATATGACATTTTTGAAAATGTTTTTAAAAAGAAGAAAATATCTCTACTCCGTTTTCTGAAGCAGAGGGGAAGTGGACATACTCAGTTAATTCAAAACCTCCACAAGACCATGAAAAGTAACTAGCAGGTCGAGAAGGTGGTAACTGATCGGTCCCCGAAAATACACCTCCTGGAAAGCCACGATTCCACGGCGGATCTTTAAAGACAAGGACCTGACCATGGTGACAACACAGACTGCACCGTACGGAGGTAAGAAAGCAACACCGCTCTACACTCTCCTTGAGCTGACTGCGTACCTGAGCTAGCAGCAGCTTAAAGTGGGGACAAGAACTGGTCAGGTGAGGAAGCACAGGATCCCCCCCGAAACCCTGTCATGCTGGAACAGGTATTCGCTACCGCCGGATGGCGCCGGACGACCCTTCGGCCTGGAGCTGGACATCCCGCGCGCCACAGGCCCTTTCAGATGCAGAGCGGCGAACCTCACCGCTGCCCCTCTCCCTTCGCCCACATATTACCTCTTCAACTACCCAGGCCTCTCAGTCCGCTCAAACCACTGCCGGAATCGCCGCTGTATTTACAAAAGAGCCGCCAGAATCACAGCCCCCGGATGGAGCCCCGCCCCCGATCCTAGGGCTCCTGGGAAATGTAGTGCCTACCCGCCACTCTGCACCTGGTTCACGCGGGCACTACCGGGCTCCCGCTGACTACCACTCCCAGCGACACAACGGCAGTGAACGTTACCTAGGGGATGCCAGGCGGGGCGTCTTCTCCCGGGCCGGAGTCGGGCGGAGGGAAAACCGTTCCTAGAGTAAACTTCCGGGACAGGCAGGCAGCCCGACCCCTTCGCAAACTAGGAGGGCGCCTCGTGTGGAGGAAAAACCGGAGGCGGAGCTAACCTTTCAGCAAATGTTATGGGGGGGGGGGGGGGCGCGGCCAGGGCCGTTTTGCTTACTGTCGGTCTGTTTTGGAGGTTTAGTTTCTCTTAGTCTTTGTTTTCCACTTTGGCTGAGAGTGACTTAGTAAAGGTAAAGACAGACATCGTCCACACTATTTTTTTTAAGCCTTACCAGAGGACTTTTTATTACTTTGTCAGAAAGGGGAGGGGAGAGAGAGGAGCAAAATAAGAAAGAGTAGATCCATTACCTCCTGAACGGACTGGGGATCCCTGAGGCCCAGAGAGGTGATCAACTGGGAATCGAACCTGGTAGCCTTGAGCGTCGGGCTGCCGCGCTAACCAACAGCCACACAGGCCATTGCCATATTGTTTTTAAAATCGTTTTTTATTTTCAGTTACCCTGGACATACACTACAATATTAGTCTCAAGTTTACAACCAAGTGATTATACATTACATAAGTTACTAAGTGATCATCCCATAAATCTTGCATCCGTTTGGCACCATAGGTCGTTTCAACGTAAGAAACTCAAACCTGTAATGAATTTTTGTAAGTTTGGTAGAAACAATTGCCAGGAAGCAAAATCCCAACAAATTGAGAAAATGCCCTGGAGAATGGCAATTTAATACCTTATTTTATGCATTACAATCAAAAGAGCACTCATAAGGGGGTTATATGAAATCCACTGGTGATAGATTGGGGGGGTGGAAGAAAGCAAAGCAGAGAGTTGGGGGGAAATTTCTGGGTTTGGATAAAAAGTAAAATTGACACATCTTTTACATAGGTGGGTACTGGATAGTAATAGTCAACAATTAATTAACATGGTAACAAAAACAATGGGGATTTGTGGTCTCCCCCTGGTGTGGTGCCTGTGCTTTAGGGGTCTGGCAAAGGAGATTTGACACTACAAAGGCATGCTATTGTAGATGCGGAAAGCCAACAGACAATGCTCAGTTAAGGTAAAGAATGACCTTTGTTAGGGAAAATACAGGCCTAGGACATTGTTGCAGACAGCTCTCTGCCTGGTTTTAGGAATTGTATCTCTATCCCTTGTGGCTAAGGGCGAAGGATGACCTCTGGAATGCCAGCTTCAGGAGATAAAGCTTGTCTCTGGTAGCAAACACTGCCTCGGTTTCCTCTCCGTGCCCCCAAAGCCTGGTTGGAAGTCAATGACGGGTAAGACCCTCCCCCTCACAGCCGGGGGAGGGGGGGCAACCTAAGCCAGATCACTTGGGAGGCCTTCATGGAAGGATGGGGGGGGGTGCTACAACAAAGAGGGAGCCATGGACTCTCGCCCCTGCCCCCTGCCCCATGCTCTCTGGGAGAAGCGCTTCCTGGCTCTAATCCCCTTAAGCCTGAATACCTGATGGGGAGAGGTGCAGCTCCTTGCCTTGCTAGAGGTGTCCTGGGGAACAATCTGGCATCACAAAGACTTCCTGATAAATCTGTGAAATCTGCTCTGCTAAGAGTGCTTTCATTCATATGTTAAAGGTTCGAGCAAGAAACCCTAAAACTCTGTTCCTGACAGAGTCTGACTCATAGCCCTCAGATTTCTTTGAAATGTTATCTACTGTTTGATCCTTGCACCTTGTATTCCTGTGTATTACAACCCAATAAAAGACTCTAGAGGAGGGGGACCGAGGCCTTTTTCTCCTCGGAGAAACTGGCCACTGTTCATGGCCTTTTCCCTCTGGGAAAATGGCCACTTCTCCCTAAGCAGGTCACATCATGTCTTATTCATATTTACTCTCATCCGTGGCACTCAGGGTGGGGGGGGACTTGCGAGGAAAGTTGCCCCCACAGGACATGACTAACCGCCATGACCTGCTGTTAGAAAGTTTTGAATGTCAGACCATCCTGTGGTTACTTTAGGTCTCAGAGTTTATAGGGCTGCCACACAGTCCTCCCTGAGTTTGTCAGGTTAAGTATGTGGCTCCTTTTCTTCCACAATAGTTATTAGAATATTATTGAGTATACAAGGGGTGACCAAAAAAAAAACCCAGAGTTATTTCTAGAGGGTAAGCCCCTTGTAGTACAGGCTTCCCCCACTAGGTGAGTGTTTTAGGAACCGATCTATATCAGTGTACCATCTGGCGTTATGATTCAGCTTCAGTGAATTTCTTTTTGAACACTATTTTTGTTGTTGTTGTTAAAGATTCTATTTGTTTATTTTTAGAGAGGGAGAGAAACATCAATGTGTGGTTACCTCTCACACACCCACTTCTGGGGACCTGGTTCACAACCCAGGCATGTGTGCTACACTGAGAATCTAACCAGCGACCCTTTGGTTCACAGGCAGAACTAAATCCACTGAGCCACACCAGCCTAGGCAACTTTTTGAAGACTCTTTCAACACATTTCCATTTCATGATGGGTGATTTATAAGCACACCTACCCACATCACACTGAATGTTCAGCAGTTTTTGACCAAAAAACAGCATGATCCCTGTGTTCTACCGTCCCTATTCACCCAGTCTCTCCTGAGCAACATTTTTTGTTTCCCCAGATGAAAAAAAGTGCTCAAAGGTGTTAGATCTAGGCAGGTCTAACAGGAATGAAAATCACCAGGCGAGAAAATGGCACCGTGGGAAGCTGCCTGCAGACCGTACCCAGGAAGATTAGGGTCAGCCTATCTGGTATAAAAGGATGCAGCTTTCACCCAACAACCAGTTCTAGCCAATCAGACTCTCTGATACCCCAACTACAGGTGTTTGCATTTAAAAACCCTGACCTAAGAACAACCAAGAGTCCTAACCTTCTTTAGTTGGCTCCACTTTCCCCCCATGAGTCCCAGCCTCCCTTGGTTGGCTCCACTTTCCCTCTTATTCCCCACTAATAAACCCTGCTCTCCTTAGCTCACTGTGTCCGTCCATTTTCTTGAGTGACTCCAACCTAGGAAAAGGAAGATGTTTTTCTGATGTGGAAGAGGTAAAGCAAAAATCGACAGAAGCACTAAAAGGCATCAAAATTGATTCATTCAAAAACTGTTTTGAGTAGTGGTAGAAACTCTTAATAGGTATATTAAATCATATGAAGAGTACTTTGAAGGTGGCTGAAGTTTATATATGTAAGAATAAATACACAGTTATTTATACATAAATTCTGGAGATTGGGGGGTCTTCTGATGTAGAGAGATCTGATCGGATCACTGGGAGGATTAGGGACGGACCATAGAAGGAGGTTGCCTGAGGCAGTGATAAGCAGTCTAGAATAGGATTGGTTGAGAAACTGAACACCTCAGGTGAGCTTGGAACTATGGGCTGGAAGACTTGAACAGAAGGAAGGCAGAGACTGACTCCTTCTCTTCCTTGAGGATGCCTGAATGACCATGCTGTAGCCACCTACGTATCCCACCTACGTATCCCAAATGACAGTATTTATTTTATTTTAATGATTTTATTTGTTTATCTTAGAGGGGAAGGGAAGGAGGGAGAGAGAAATATCAATGTATGGTTGCCTCTCGTGCATCCCCCGCCAGGAACTGGGAACTGGCCTGCAACCCAGGCATGTGCCCTGACTGGGAATCGAACCGCGATCGTGTGGTTTGCAGACCCACGCTCAATCCACTGAGCTACACCAGCCAGGGCCCAAAAGGACAGTATTTTAGATGGGCACAAGAACTCCGAGCACAACCTAGGACTGGTCTGGCCTGGCAGAGGGTGGCAGGGATTTGTTTCTTTGGGTGTTATTGAGAGGATAGGCTCTGAGGAAGAAGCCTGTCATTCTTCCAAAATTGTGTAACTTGTAACTTATGTTGTTTTAGGTTGTAAACCAATCCTATAGAAAATAGGTAATTAAAAACTAAAAATGGGGAGGAAAGATGGCAGCTAGATAAGAGGGATCAGATTCCACTTCCCCCTACACATGGGAGAAAAACCTAGCCGATCTATGGAGGAACAGAGCAGACAGTCACCAGTACCACAGTTTATATGAAAATAGGAGATCAAAAATTGTAGTGGACGTTGAAAAACCAGAGGGTGAGGAAAGTTCTTCAGGACAGTAAGGGCCCAGGGATCAGCGAGGGGACCAGGGAGGCTGCAGCCCCAGCCCCGGGGCCTGCTTGGCCGACCACAGGGCTCTTGGGAGAGAGCTGGGTCGGTGCTCCCTCCCTGGCCAAACAGGGTTTGAGCAGCACCAGGAGTGACCTGGCTGTTTGGAGTCACAGAGAAGGGAGTGAGGACTAAGTGGAAAATACATAAGGGCTGTGAGCACCCACACATAGCCCTGGGAAGAGTGTGCACCTTAGCCCATGCAACCTGAGGCAGCCTTGCCCGGCATGTGCGCCTGCAACTCTGGGAGCAAGAGCTTTGTGAAATGCCTGGGGCCGACACCCATGGACCCGGAAAGAGCACATGCGCCTCAGGACACCTGGAGCCCACATTGGTAAATCTGGAGTGACTGCCCGTGCCTCAGGAAGTCCAGAGTCCATACCCAGGGCCCTGCAGAGGGGCACCAGGCTAGCTCTGGGGAGAGTGAGCAAGAGGCTGACAGAGTGCTGAACAGGAAGGGAGAAAAGCATACCAGTCACCCCTCAGCCTGCTGCAGCCAGCAAGAAAAGAAAAACTAATTTTGCCAGTTTGAAATCAGCAAGAGGTTTTTTGTTGTTGATGATTGTTTGTTTCTTTGATTTTTTAAAGTAATTATTTATTTTTTAATTTTTATTATTTTTTATCTCTCAATTTCTTTTGCTTCTCTTTCCTTCTTTCTTGTTTTATTCCTTCTTCCTTTCTTTCCAGTTTTATCTCTTATTGCTTCCTTAGTCTGCTTTTTTTTTAAAAAAAATACGCACAAGTGAGACAAAAAACTCTGGAACTGTGGAAAGACCAGAGTTGGGCCCAAAGAGGGGGCATCCCAACAGTTGAGACAAAGAGACAAATTTCACTTTGCTATTACACAGAACCTGAAAGTTATTGCATATTTGTATTATTATTTTTTATTATTCTTACATCTTTCATTTGAATGATATTTTTCTATTCCTCTTCTTTCTGTTTAGTCTTCTTTGCTTTGCCGGTTATATCGTATCATTTGGCAGGTTTCCCCTGTCCTCTCATTCATAGTGTATTGCTAATTTACTATCTTTCACATTACCTGTTGTCCCATTAGCACACTAGTGAAGGTCCTATACTCCCTATTCTTGTTATCTAGATCTCATAGATTCTGTCATATGATCATTGCTCTAATATTATTGTAAATAATAGCTGTTCCATACTATTGTAAATACTACACTACACCCTTCCCAGATCTTAGCCCACTTCATAGTTTCCTGAACTCTATTACTGTACAGGTTAACTCTATTCTCTCACACACTACATCTATTTACTATCCTTTACTCTCACCTGACCTCAGAATCTGACCTCCCACAACCTCACTGCTTTCTAGATCCAACTCACAATTCTTCCCTCCCCAACAAGAATCTTACCTTCTTTCCATCGCTTCTAAAATGTGGTTAGTTGGGCGGAAGATCAGGGTTAACACTATACATAGCCAAAGGATCTCCTGTCTCTTCTCTACTGGCTGCTACTGTAAATATCATAGAATATTTTCTTGCTATTTTAAACCGTATTGTCTTACCCTTCCAAATGATCACCAAAAAAGTAGGTGGAAGCAGTGAACACCAGGAGACTACACCACTGAATCTCACAGGTATTTTACCACAGAAGTTCACAACACAAAACCAAGGAGTCAGAACAGATCAATTTAAGAAGCTGAGGCTAACAAGAAGAGTCTCACAAACAATGGGAAGACAAAGAAACAATCCCCAAATTAAAGGAAAGGAGGAAGCCTTGGAAAGAACACTAAATGCAATAGAGGCAACTCAACAATCAGATACTGAGTTCAAAGCAATGATTATTAGGAAGCTCCATGAGCTCACAGCAAATTACCAGAAACTACAGGGAAACTACAATGAACTCTCTGAAAACTATATCAACATTAAAAAGGAAGTAGAAACTATCAACAAGGGTCAAGAGGAAATGAAGAATATGATATCTGAACTGAATAACACAGTAGAAGGAATCAAAAGCAGAATAGATGAAGAAGATCGGATCAGCAGGCTGGAGCAGAAAGTAGAAAAAACATGCAGAAAGAGCAAGAAATAGAAAAGGGGATCAGAAAGAATAAAGAGGGATTAAGAGAAATAAAAGACAATAGGAAATGTAATAATAACCAAATAATGGGGTTACCAGAAGGAGAATAAGAAGAGCAAGGGATAGAAAACCTATTTAAAAAGTAATGATAGGAAACTTTCCTAATTTGATGAGAGAAGAAGTCACACAAATCCAGTAAACACAGAGACTCCCAATCGAGAGGAACACAAAGAGGTCCACTCCAAGACACATTATCATTAAAATGGCAAAATTCCAAGACAAAGAGAGAATCCTAAAAGGAGCAAGGTAAAAAAAATAAAATAACATACAAGGCAGCCCCAATAAGTTTAGCAGCTGACTTCTTAGTGGAAACAGCTCCAAATAAAAAGAGAATGTCAAGAAATATTCCAAGTAATGAGAACCAGAGGCCTGCAACCAAGGCTACTTTACCCAGCAAAGCTCTCAATCAATATAGAAGGCCAAATAAGGAGCTTCCTGGACAAAAAAAAGTCTAAAAGAATACACCTCCACCAAACCAGCTCTGCAAGACATGCTAAAGGGACTGCTTTAAGGAAAAGAAGGAAAAGAAAGAGAGAAGAACACAGGTACAAAAATAACAATGAATAAGTACCTATGAATAATAACCCTAAATGTAAATGGATTAAATGTTCCAATAAAATAGAATAGTTGAATGAAAAAGAAATCGTGACCCACACACATGCTGCCTTCAAGAGACCCACCTCAGGACAAAATACCTACACAGACTGGAAGTAAAAAGCTGGAAAAAATTTTTCCAAGCAAAAAAAGCCAAGGTAGCAATACTCATATCAGACAAAATAGTCTTCAAAAAAGGGGCCATAAATAAAGACCCAGAAGGCCACCTCATAATACTCAAGGGAAGAATGCACCAAGAACACATAAACATCAAAAATATATATGCACCCAACATAGGAGCACCCAAATATATAAAGAAAATCTTAGAGTACTTCAAGAAAGATATTGACAGCAACACAATTATAACTGGGGATTTTAACACTCCACTATCAAAAATAGACAGATATTCCAAACAAAATATTAACAAAGATATTGTGGCATTGAACAATGCCCTAGATGAAACGGACTTAACTGATATATATACAGCCTTTCATCCCAAAGCAAATTACACATTCTCTTTGATGCACAAGGAACATTTGCAAAGATAGACCACATGATAGGCCACATAACAAGCCTCAACAAATTCAACAAAATTGAAATCATACCAAGCATTTTCTCTGACAACAAGGGACTGAAACTAGAAACCAAGCCAAGGGAAAAAAACCCAAACATTCAAAATCATGGAGACTGAATAGTATGCTATTAAACAATGAATGGGTTAAGAATGAAATTAGGGAAGAAATCAAAAATTTTCTGGAAACAAATGAAAATAAACTCACAATAACCCAAAACTTATGGGGCACAGGGAAGGCAGTCCTGAGAGGGAAGTTCAAGGTGATACAGGCCTACCTAAAAAAGATAGAAACATTTCAAACAACCTAACCCTATGCCTACAAGAACTTAAGGAACAACGACAAAGACAGCCCAGAGCAAGTAGAAGGAAAGAACTAACCAACATCAGAGCAGAATTAAATGACATAGAGACTAAAAACACAATTCTAAGGATCAATGAATACAGAAGCTGGTTCTTTGAAAAGATAAACAAAATTGACAAGTCTTTAAGTAGGCTCATCAAGAAAAGAAGAGAGAGGACACAAATAAACACAATCAGAAATGAAAGAGGAGAGATTACAACTGACACCACAGAAATACAAAAGATTGTAAAAAATAACCATATAGAACTGTATGCCAAGAAATTTGAAAACTTGGGTGAAATGGGCAAATTTCTATAAAAACAACATCTTCCAAAACTGAATGAAGAAGAAGCAGAAAGCCTGAACAGACCAATAGCAGCAGATGAAATTGAAGCGATAATCAAAAAACTCCCAACACACAAAAGCCCTGGACCAGATGGTTTCACAGGAGAATTCTACAAAGCATTTAAGGAAGAGCTAACCCCTATTCTTCACAGACTATTCCAAAAAATACAAAATGATGGAAGATTCCCAAACTTTTTTTATGAAGCCAACATCATCCGAATCCCAAAACCAGATAAAGACACAACAAAGAAAAAGAACTTCAGGCCAATATTACTGATGAACATAGATGCTAAAATCCTCAATAAAATATTGGCAAACTGCCTCCAACAATACATTAAAAAGATCATAAAGATGACCAAGTGGGATTCATCCCAGGGATGCAAGTATGGTTCAATATTCACCAATAAGTAAATGTACTACATCACATTAAAAAGAGCAAAGACAATAATCACATGATCATATCAATAGGTGAGGAAAAATTATTTGATAAGGTATAGCACTCATTTATCATAAAAACACTCAGCAAAGTGGGATAGAGGGAGCATTCCTCAACATAATAAAGGCCATATATGAGAAACCTACAACCAACATCATACTCAATGGGGAAAAACTAAAAGCTTTTCCACTAAGATCAAGAACAACACAAGGTTGTCCACTTTTACCACTTCTACTCAATATAATATTGAAAGTTTTAGCAACAGCAATCAGACAAGAAAAAAATAGAAGGCATCCAAATCAGAAAGGAGGAAACAAAACTGTCATTGTTTGCAGATGACATGATAGTGTACATAGAAAATCCTATAGACTCCACCAAAAAACTGCTCAACCTAATGAATGAACTTAGCAAAATAGCGGAATACAAAGTCAACATCCAGAAATAAAAGGCATTTTTCTGTACCAACAATGAAACAGCAGAAGCAGAAATCAAGAAAAAAAATCCCATTTGATATAGAAAAAGAAAAATAAAATACCTAGGAATAAACCTAACCAAGGAGCTAAAAGACCTGAATGCAGAAAAGTACACAACATTGAAGAAAGAAATCAAGGAAGACACAAACAACGGGAGACATATACCATGTTCATGGACCAGAAGAACTAACATCATCAAAATGTCCATATTACCCAAAGCAATTTAGATATTCAATGCAATCCCTATTAAAGTACCAATGATATACTTCACAGACATAGAACAAACACTTCAAAAATTTATGTGGAACCATAAAAGACCCTGAATAGCTGCTGCAATTTTGAGAAAGAAGAGCAAGGTAGCAGGGATCACAATATCTGATACCAAACTGTATTACAAGGCCACTGTAATCAAAACACTCTGGTACTGGCATAAAAACAGACACATGGACCAGTGGAACAGAACAGAGAGCCCAGAAATAAACCCAAGTCTCTATGATCAATTAATATTCAGCTAAGGGTGCAGCAACATAAAATGGAGTAAAAATAGCCTCTTCAACAAATGGTGTTGGGAGAACTGAACAGCTAAGTGCAAAAAAATGAAACTCAAGCACCAACTTACACCATGCACTAAAATAAATTCAAGGTGGATAAAAGAGTTAAATGTAAGCTGTGACACCATTAAAGTCCTAGAGGAGAACATAGGCATGAAAATCTCAGATGTTTCACACAGCAACATTTTTAATATGTCCCCTAGAACAAGGGACATAAAGGAAAGAATAAACAAATGGGATCTTATCAAAATTAAAAACTTCTGCATGGTAAAGAAAGCAGTATTAAAATAAAAAGAGAACCAACTGTATGGAAAAACATATTTGCCAATGATACCTCAGACAAAGGTTTAATCTCCAAAATATAAAAAGAACTCACACTACTTCACTCTAAGAAGACAACTAACCCAATTAAAAAATTGGAAAAGGACTTGAACAGGCACTTCTTCAAGGAGGACATACAGAGGATCCAGAGACACATGAAAAGATGCTCAATATAGCTAGCTATCAGAGAGATGCAAATTAAAACCACAATGAGATACCAATTTACACCGCCAGAATGGCCATCATAAACAAAGCAACAAACAACAAGTGTTGGAGAGGTTGTGGGGAGAAGGGGACCTTAGTTCACTGTTGGTGGGATTGCAGACTGGTACAACCACTATGTTTCCATAGTATCGAATTTTCTAAGAAAACTAAAAATGAATCTGCCTTTTGACTCAGCAATTCCACTGCTAGGATTATACTCTACAAACCTTGAAACACCAATCCAAAAGAACCTATGCCACCCCAATGTTCATGGCGGCATAATTTACAATGGCCAAGTGTTGGGAGCAACCTAGGTGCCCATCAGTAAATGAATGGATCAAAAATCTATGGTGCATTTACACAACGGAATTCTATGCAGCAGAAAGAAAGAAGGAGCTCCTACCCTTTGCAACATCATGGATAGAACTGGAAAGCATTATGCTGAGTGAAATAAGCTAGGTGGTAAAAGACAATACCATATGATCTCATCTTTAACAGGAAGCTAAACAACAAAACAAACAAGGAAGCAAAATATAACCAAGACACTGAAATAGAGAGCAGGTTGACAGTGACCAGAGGGGAGAGGAGGGGCAATTTCAGGGGAATAAGGGAAGGATTTACAGGAACAAGTATAAAGGACACATGGGCAAAAGCTAAGGGGGGTGGAAATGGGAGGGAGGTTGGGAATACTGGGGGAGGAGGGGTTGGCTGGGATGGGAGTAAAAGAAAACTACTTGAATAATAACTAAATTTTTTAAAAGTGTTATAAGAAGGTACCACATTTAGTAAAACAAAACAAAACTAAAACTAAAAAGAGGAACTCAAGACTTAAATATTTTAGCTTTAAATGATAGGTTTAAGTAATTAAAGCTGTACCTCAAGAGTTAAAGATTTCGGCCTTAGTTGATAGGCTTAACTGACTACTGCATTTAGAAAGCTGTTATTTCAAAATTGTGTAGCTTTTCAATAAAGACTCCTTTTTTACCAAAATTCTGCCTCTGGAATTTGCCTAGAGGGTGGCTATGGGGAGCAGGACCCACTTGCTGTTCAATAATATCCTCTCATATTTCCTGTGCTGTACTTCACTTTCCCCATAACTGTTCTGTAACAACAAATTTGTATTTCTTAATCCCTTCACCTTTTTCACCCATCTCCCAACCCCATTCCCATCTGGCAACCATCAAAATGTTCTGTGTATCTGTGAGTCTGTTTCTCTTTGGCTGCTTTGTTTATTTTGGGTGGGAGATGGGTGAAACAGTAACTTGAGATGGGCACTCCACAGTAACTTGAGTTGGGCACTCCACTTGTGCCCCTGTGTGGGCTGTGTGTACTGTCCTGTTGTGGTTGAGCCTTGACTACTGTTGGCATCACGTGGAGGTCCCAAAGCCCCACAGCCCCATTTTCACCCCCTATCAGCACCTCGGAGTTTCGCTCTGCAGTGCCAGGCAGTGGATGTAGTCTGTGTGGCCCTGGAGTGCCTGTGTGAAGGTCCCCGTCTCTAGATCCATCATATGCAACTGGCAGTCTACCCCCTGCCAGAATGAGGGAATTCTCCTTGGGGAGGAGAAGCAAAGCATTGATCTCAGGCACTTCCAGGCTGGTCCTTCTTGAGGATCTCCACCCAAAGCCAGGCCTTCACCTCCCCACCTCCAGCACTAAACAGATGTCGATCGGTGGAGACCATGCTGTAGATGGGCCCGTCATGGGCTTGGAAGGTCACTGTGGGCTTCTTACATTCTTCTTTGGCCTCAGAGCTCAAAGCAGCAGACAAACTGAAGATGGCTATTTGCCCATAATTGTTGCCAGACGCCAGGAACTTCCCGCAAGGTGAGACACTCTGGGAGAAAATGGCCATGTGCAGCCAGCCGCTGCAGCACCTGAAACACTTCCCTCTTCACAGGCATCCCACCATCCAATACTGCCAGTTGGCTCAGGCTGAAGGTGGTCGTCATGTACCACCAGAGCCCCAGGAGCCGATGTGAACGTTGCAGAGACCCGGCTGGACACTAAGTAGCGTCCACTGCAGCCCCCTACCCCAGATCCCTACCCCAAACCCTTCACACAGACCTGTTTTCCAGTGGCTGCTGCCCTTCTATCCTAGATACGAGAAAGTAATCTAACACAGAAATTGTTTGGGTCTTCAGTCTGTTAAAAGGGGAAAAGTTTTACTGCATCTGCCTAGAAAGGAAAGATTCTATATTCTTTATTTTTATTTTTAATATATTTTATTGATTATGGTATTACAGTGCTCCTGGTCCCCTCTCCCCACCTTGTCCCCTTCCTCCTCCCATTCCCTCCACCAGTCCCTCCCTTTAGTTAATGTCCATAGGATGTGAATATAAGCTCTTTGGCTACTCCTTTTTCTCTATTGTTCTTAATATCCCCCTGCCTGTTTTGTACTTACCAATTATGCTTCTTAATCTCTGCACCTTTTCCCTCATTCTCCCCCTTCCCTACCCAGCTGATAACCCTCCAAATGATCTCCATATCTATTATTCTGTCCCTGTTCTAGTTGTTTGCTTAGTTCGATTTTTCAGATTGAGTTGTTAATAGTTGTGAATTTGTTGTCATTTTAATGTTTGCAGTTTTGATCTTTTTCTGAGATAAGCCCCTTTAAGATTTCATATAATAAGGGCTTGGTGATGATGAACTCCTTTAATTTGACCTTATCTGAGAAGCACTTAATCTGCCTTTCCATTCTAAATGATAGCTTTGCTGAATAGAGTAATCCTGGATGTAGGTCCTTGCCTTTCATCACTGTTGTATACTTCTTGTCAATCTTGAACAATAATTAATTTTTTGACTTCTTGTCAAGGGCCTTCTTTGTAGGCCCTTCTAGCCTACAAAGTGTGTTTTCAGAAATCAATGACAGTTCCCATTTATGGGAACTCCTTTGTAGGTAACTCTCTGCATTTTTCTTGCTCCTTTTAAGATTCTCTCTCTACCCCTTCGAAAAGCACTCTTTGGGCCTTTCACTAATGACCCACCAAGCCACCAAGAAAGGGCAAAGTAAAAACACTACTTTTGGGTGAAGTGGCAGCATGTCGTGTTGTTTCACTTCAATTGGTGGTGGGATAATGGGTAAAAAAAAAAAAAAAGTAAAAATAAATAAATAAACAAATAAATAGATTCTCTCTTTAACTTTTGGCATTTTAATTATGATGTGTCTTGTTGTGGTCCTCTTTAGGTAAACTTCTTTGGGACTCTCTGTGCTCCTGGACTTGTATGTCTGTTTCTTTCACCAAGTTAGGAAAGTTTTCTTTCATCATTTTTTCAAATAAGTTTTCAATTTCTTGTTCTTTCTCTTCTCCTTCTGGCATCCCTATAATTCAGATGTTGCTACATTTGGAGATGCCCCAGAGACCCCTTATACTATCCTCATATTTTTAAATTCTTTTTTCTTCTTCTTGTTCTGGTTGAATGATTATTTCTTCCTTATGTTCCAAATTGTTGATCTGAATCCTGGCTTCATCCCTTCCACTGATGGTTCCCTGTAGATTTTTCTTTATTTCACTTAGTGTAAACGTCATTACTTCCTGGGTCTTTTTTATTTTGTTGCTGTACGCAATGAGCCCTTCAACCATCCTGATCACCAGTGTTTTGATCTCTACATCTGATAGGTTGGTTATCTACATTTTGTTTAGTTCTTTTTCTGAAGTTTTGTTCTATTTTTTCATTTGGACCATATTTCTTTGTCTCCTCAATTTAGCAGCCTCCCTGTGTTTGTTTCTGTATATTAGATAGAGTTGCTTTGGCTCCCCATCTTAGTAGTGTGGCCTGTTGTAGAAAAGACACCCATCTGGATGGGTGTTTCTTCTTTAAATCCTTGGTTGTCTGACTTCTATACAACTCAATCTTTTTACAGTTCTCACTGTTATTTGTTTTGAGGTCTAGTTGTAATTCTTTCTGTGGTTGCACAAGGAGGCAAAGTGTGTTTACCTACATCACCATCTTGACCAGAAGTCAAGACTCTCTCTATATATTTTTAAATGGTTATGTGGCCCTGGCTGGTGTGGCTCAGTGGATTGAGTGCTGGCCTCCAAACCAAAGTGTTGCTGATTCGATACCCAGTTACATGCCTGGGTTATGAACCAGGTCCCCAGTGAGGGTGCATGAGAGGCAGCCACACATTGATGGTTCCCTCCCTCTCATTCTCCCTCCCTTCCCCTCTCTCCAAAAATAAATAAATCAATAATAAAAGTAACTATGTGTTATATTGTGTTAATCAGGTACTTTATTAGTTAAAAACCATATTCTTTATCATAAGAACTAGAGTTTTCTGGTCTGTATTTATGTTTGATACATTTAATGCCACATTTTGTAAATGAATATTTTAATATTGTTTCATAATGATATATAACCTTTGGTCAGATATGTTTGACCGCCTCCCACAAATCAAATCTTAAGAGACTTTTTTCTCAACCGAAAATTGGCTTTGGGTCATCCCAATATTTCCCTGGAATGCTGCAGGTATTTTTTGTTTGTTTGTTTCTCCTCGTGAAGAAGAAATTTTGAAGCAATTAGGCTACTTGATATGCTTACAATACACAGGAATCTTTGTAAAATAAGTAAGTAGTGACTATGTTCTATTTGTATACAGACTTTTATTAAAGCAAATGCTTTTATTAAAGCAAAAGAGATATATAAAAATGTCCAAGAGTCTACAATGTTCTGATATACTTTCATTTGTAATTTTAGTTATCTAAAAGTGTAGTTACAGGAAAGCAACTTATTTTGTCAATTGCATTATAATCAAATCTGTCACCATGTTGTATTAAGTTTTTTGTCATGGGACAGTCATTGTTTTACCTTGATGCATTTACAAATATGTGACATCTTCAGAACAATCTATGGAAAGAATTCTAACTTATTCTAAATTACATAATTCTGAGAATAAATTTTCAGATTATATTATTAAAGTAGGTGAAAATTACTGGAAGTCTATGTAATAAAAGGATTTATAGGACTTCAGCCAAGATGGAGACATAGGTGGAAACACTGTGCCTCCTCACACAACCAAATTTAAAGACAACAAAGATTTAGTAACAAAAACGCAACCGAAACAGACAGAAAATTGAACTGTATGGAAGTCCAACAACAACGTACCAATCAGCCAGACTGGTAAGAGGGGTGGAGTCAGTGACTGGTGGAGAGGGGTCACGCAGGAAAGAGTGGCCAGACTGACCCAGGTATGCAGGCAGAGGTTGGCAAATCCTAGATGTGGGGTGGCAATGGACAGACCCAGTGAGGGTGCAAGGCAGTTGGCTGCCCGCAGTCACACACTCACATGCAGATAAGTCAGGCAAAGGAGCAAGAAGTAAGACAGACCGTGCAAACCAGGGCCTCAGTGATGGGAATTAAAGCCTAAAAGCACCACCTGGAAAAACTTTCGGGGGTCAAGGTGCTGGGAGAGGCTCCCGGGCTCATAGACAGTTCACTGAAGAGACCCACAGGATCCTGGAGGGTGCACAAGCCCACACACCTGGGAACCAGTACAAGAAGGGCCCAATCTGTGTGTGGGAAGTGGCACAGGGAACCAAAATTCAACAGAGAGCAGAACAAATGCCATTTTTCCCAATCTGGACCCATCCCACTAGAGCATCACAACCCAGAGAATTGGGTTGCCCTGCCCTGGTGAATGCCTAAGTCTCCGCCCCTCATATGTAACAGGCACGAACAGACCAAAACATTATGGCTCAAGAAGAAGAATAGCTCTAAGCCAATACTTCTAAGTGACCAAGAGATAGCCAACCTCTCCGATGCACAGTTCAAATCACTGGTGATCAGGATGCTCACAGAACTGGTTGATTTTAGTCACAAATTAGAGGAACAAATGAAGGCTAAACTAAGTGAAATGAAGGGAAATGCACAGGGAGCCAATAGTGATGGAAAGGAAACTGGGACTCAAACCAATCAAGTGGACCAGAAGGAAGAAAAATATGACCGAACAGAAAAATATGAAGAAACAAGAATTCAACAAAATGAGGAGAGGCTTAGGAACCTTCAGGACATCTTTAAACATTCCACCATCCAAATTATAGGGGTACCAGAAGGGGAAGAGAAAGAGCAACAAGTGGAACACTTATTTGAACAAATAATAAAGGAGAACTCCCCCAATCTGGCAAAGAAAATAGACTTCCAGGAAATCCAAGAAGCTCAGAGAGTCCCAAAGAAGTTGAACCCAAGAAAAAACACAACTAGGCACATCATAATTACATTAGCCAAGATTAAAATGAAGGAGAGAATCCTAGAAGCAGCAAGAGATAAGGGGACAGTTACCTACAAAGGAGTTCCCATCAGACTGTCAGCTGATTTCTCAAAAGAGACCTTACAGGGAAGAAGGGGCTGGAAAGAAGTATTCCAAGTCATGAAATCCAAACACCTACATCCAAGATTGCTCTATCCAGCAAAGCTTTCATTTAGAATGAAAGGGCAGATAAACTGCTTCTCAGATAAGGTCAAGTTCAGGTAAGTTGAGTTCATCATCCCCAAGCCCTTATTATATGAAATGTTAAAGAGACTTATCTAAGAAAAAGAAGATAAAAAATACAAACAGTGAAAGGGCAGCAAACTCACAATTATTAACAACCATACCTAAAACAAAAGCAAACTAAGCGTACAGCTAGATCAGGAGCAGAACCATAGAAATGAAGATCACATGGAGGGTTAGCAACAGGGGAGTGGGAGGAGGAGAAGAGGGAAGAAGGTACAGAGAATAAGTAGCATAGACGGTAGGCAGAAAATAGACAGGGGTGAGGGCAAGAATAGTATGGGAAATATAGAATCTAAAGAACTTGTGACACATGGACATAAATGAAAGGGGGAGGAATGGTGGGGGAGGGGTGTGCAGGGTGGAGGGGAATGAAGGAGGGAATGGCACAATTGTAATGGCATAATCGATAAAATATATTTTAAAAAAGGATTTATAGAAATATTGGCAAATAATCAGGATAAACAAAAATTGATGATGGGACAGAATTAACTAACAATAATTGTAGTTTTTGTAACTTTTCTGTTCAAAATATTACTAATTTTTAATTTTTGTTTTTCCAAAATAAGGAAACTTGATTTTTTTTCTAAATCAATTTGGTAAATTATACTTTTATAACCAATACTGAGGAATTTATATTTTTCTCCTTACCTGATCCCTCTGGAATTTGGAAGCTCAGTGAATGAGTTGTATTTTTTTTATGGAAACATATGTTTTTGCATAAATACAGTAAGAATCTGATTTCTTCATAAAAGGACACATAAAGCCAGTTTCCAGTAATGATTGTATTAACCAAGACTTTGACTGAAATGTCACATCTTAGAGAGACATGCCTAGCCTCTAAATGTCAACAAAAGCTTTATGGAATAAAGATTGACTTTGAAGCCAATAAAATCCCCTTGCTTATTCATAAGATTTATGGCAGTTTTTCCAGAAAGTGAAGTAAGAAGTGAAGGCTGCTTTCATGGGAGATGGCAAGGAAGAACCTTAAAACATTTGGGGGACCTTGAGAATCTGAGAGACTCACTCAAAGTTATAAATATTGAAGGCAACATCTGATGGCAACTTGGTGGCTTGGCTTCTCCATCCTGTGGGGCTAATTAAAGCTCAGTCTGGAAATTCCTGGTAAGATTCCATCAAAGAACATTTAAGAGAACTTATATGATCAATTGTGTTTATGTAAATAATCAGGCAAAATTGAAACTGGACTTAATGTGTTAAATTAATATTTCTTGATATGGCTCTTTGATAAAAAATAAGGTAATTATAGGGGTGAAATTGTGTTTCAATAGACTATATAATACACAGTTATGGATATTAAGCTCTAGTTCAGTTAATTGTATTCAAAGCTCTATTTCTCACTTACGCACAAACAAAACTGGACAATAGACCAGGTACGGAAGGTCACAAGGCAGAAAGCTCAAATACCAACAGTCATTGGAAAGAGAAATAAATTAAAAGAGGCATATAAGAGAGGGAGAGAGAGAGAGAGACATCTATGTGAGAGAAACATCGATTAATTCCTTTTGAATGCACGGCAACTGGTGATTGAACCCACAATGTATAGATCATCTTGTTTCAGAAGCTAAGAAACAAGCTCTCCTCCTCATACAAGCACATCAAAATTACAGAACAACCATTATTCAGAACTACCAAAAATTGAGCTGAATGGAAGTCCTACAGCTACAGAAAAAAAAAAAAAGCAATCACATCAAGACTGGTAGGAGTGTCAGAGACACAATATGGGCTGGTTCCACAACCATGTGTGGTGGATGAAAACTGGGAGGGATATCTTAAAAGTGGGGGGTTGCAGTCCCACACCAGACCCACCAGCCCAGGGTTCCAGTGCCCAGAAGATAAGTCTCCATAACTTCTGGCTGTAAAATCCAGTGGGAATTGAGGCTGTGGGAAACAGAAACTGCTGGATTCCCAGGCAGTTTCTCTTAAGGGGCTCATGTATGGGTTTACTTTCTCTGAGCTCCAGCACCAGACCAGCAGCTTGAAAGGCACCATAGGCATATGGGGAGGAACTGAAGTGTCTAGCATCAGGGTGAAAGTTGAGAGACACTTTCTCCCAGACAGAAGTACTGGTAGAGGCCGTTGTTCTTTTTCTAAGCCCTATCCCCACAGAGCTGACAGCTGGGTGCCATATCTGAGACTCAGTCAAGTTGGCTCCCACTATTTGCACCACACTGATGATTCCCTGAGGCTCCATCCCACAACCTTCTTGGCCCACCCAAGCTGTTTCCAGTGGCTTTTTTATACAAATGACTTTTCATGGCTCATGCTTCAGATTTTCCTAAATCCTCTTGTTTAAAGCAACATCTGGCCTCAGTTAACCCCATACGTCTTGGTAAGTGGCCCCAGACCCCACATTAACAGCAGCTGGCCTTAGTTCACAGCTTGGCCTCCCATAGGCATCTCCAAGCCCAGCACAAGTAGCAGCCATCTGTAAATAGCTTTGAGCTTATGCCAGAGGGCCCCAGACAGAACACAGGCAGTGACTGACCTTGGTCTGAACCTCCAAGGGGGCCCCAGAGCCAGCATACCTGGTGGACAGCTACACAACACTTTGGAGCACCACACCCAACCCCCTCCACAAGCAACACACTCAAAGAGCAGTCTTAGTGGGCACCAGAGCCCTGCTGAAGTAGGTCCAGAGGATAAGCTGTGCAGAATTGGGCCTCTGCATAGCTTATCCTTGATGGTGGTCTGGTGGTGGTGATGAGTGATCACAACCAGTCCTTGTAGCTGGTCAGCCTGCGTAAACCCCTCCTACTGACCTGTCAACAGTAACCAAGGTTCAACTATAAGAGGAGTGTGTACATAGCCCACATGGTGGTTGTAATTAGAGTACCTAGCTTAAGTTGGTAGGGGAGGCTGTGCCATTGGACCCTACAGGGCATCTGCTACATTAGTCTACCAAGCCAAGGAATTGTAGCAGTTCTGTCTAACACATAAAAACAAACACATAGGCACTGCCAAACTGAGGAAACAAAGAAACATGGCCAAAACGAGTAAAAGAGCAAAACTCCAGAAAAATAACTAAACAAAATGGAGACAAGAAATCTACTAGATGCAGAGTTCAAAACACTGGTCATAGGGATGCTCAATGAACTTAGGGTAAGAGCATATGAACTTAGAGAGAACTTCAACAGCTTTAAAAAGGACATGGAAACCATTACAAAGAACCAGTCAGAAATGAAGGATATACTCACTGAAATGAAGAACAAGGAATCAACAGTAGAGTGGGTGAAGCCAAGATTCAGATCAGTGATTTGGAATATAAGGAAGCAAATAATACCCAATAAGAACAGCAAGAAGAAAAAAGAATAAAAACAAACAAGGATTTGGAAGGAGCCTCTAGGACAACTGCAAGCGAACTAACATTTGCATCATGGGGGTGTGGAGGGAGAAGAGAGAGAGCAAAAATGTGAAAACCTATTTGAAAAAATGAGAGAAAACTTCCCTAATTTAGTGAAGGAAATAGATGTGCAAGTCCAGGAAGCACAGAGAGTACCAAACAAGATGAACCCAAAGAGGCCCACACCAAGGCATATCATAATTAAAATACCAAAAATTAAAGACAAAGAGAGAATCTTAAAAGCAGCAAGAGAAAAGCCATTAGTTACCCAAAGGGGAGTTCCTATAAGTTCGCCAGCCAATTTCTCAAATGAAACTTTACAGGCTAGGAGGGTTTGGCAAGAAATAATCAAAGTCATGAAAAGCAGTGACCTATGGCCAAGATTGCTGTACCCAGCAAAGCTGTCATTTAGAATGAAAGGGCAGATAAAGAGTTTCCCAGACAAGAAAAAAGCTAAAGTTCATCATTACCAAACCATTATTATATAAAAGGTTAAAGAAACTTATTTAAGAAAAAAAGATAGAAACTGTGAATAATAAAGTGGCTTAAACACACGCCTATCAGCAATTGAATTTTTTAAAAAATGAACAAGCAGAACAGAAATAGAATCAACCATAAATACAGAGAAAATTTTGGTGGTTGATAGATGGGAGGGGGGTTGGGGAGGTATGCAAAAAAAGGTGAAGGGATTAAGAAGTGCAAATTAGTTGTTACAGAATAGTCATGGGGTGTAAAAGACAGCATAGAGAATATAGTAGCCAAAACATAGACAAGGTTTGTCCAGAAAGTATCCAACCAAACACTACGAAAAATAGAGACATTTATTGAAGAAGATACAGGAAACAAGAAACATTGTACATAAGACAACAATGCATCAGTCCCTTTCAAAGTAAGTACCTTGGAACTTCACACCATTTCTCCCAGTCACCATCAGCTGCTCTGTCATATTTTCCTGAATTTCATGAATGGTAAGAAATCTCTTCCCTTTCAAAGGTGATTTCAATTTTGAGAAAAGTCAGAAGTCACAGGGTATCAAATCTGGGCTGTAGGGGGGACTGAATCACTTGGATAACTTGATGTTTCACAAAAAACTCTACAAGAGACGTGATGTATGAGCAGGTGCATTGTCATGATGAAGCTGCCAATCACCAGATGCCCATCCCTGCAGCCGTTTTCATCATATTACATCTCTCAGCTGATGAAGAACATTGAGGTAGTGCTCCTTATTAATTGTTTGGCCTAGATGGGCATACTCATGTGATGGGCTAAAGGAACATTGAGAATCCTCCCTGTCTATGCCAGAGCCATGATCTTTATTGTAAGAATGAAATATAGGCATGCTGTCTCCCAGGGAGAACTGGCCCTTCTCCTAGAGGGACCTGTAGGTTAGTTAAATCACACAAGTTCATCATCACCGAGCCCTTATTATATGAAATGTTAAAGTGACTTATCTAGGAAAAAGAAGATAAAAAACATATACAGTAAAATGATAGCAAACTCACAATAATTAACAACCCCACCTAAAACAAAAACAAAAGCAAACTAAGCAAATAACTAGAACAGGAATGGAACCACAGAAATGAAGATCACATGGAGGGTTAGCAACAGGGGAGTAGGAGGAGGTCAGAGAGGGAGAAGGTACAGAGAATAAGTAGCATAAATGATAAGTAGAAAATAGACAGGGGGAGGGTAAGAATAGTATAGGAAATAAATATAGAAGCCAAAGAACTTATATGTATGACCCATGGACATGAACTAAATGGGGAAAATGTGGGTGGGAGTGGGTGTGCAGGGCAGAGGGGAGTGACGGGGGAAAATGGGACAACTGTAATAGCATAATCAATAAAATATATTTTTAAAAAATGAAAAAAAAAGAAAGAGTATATATTTTACCACTATTGTGTGAAGTGTTCTGTATATGTCTTTTACGTCTCATTGGTTTACACAGTCCTTTTTCTTATTAATTTCTCTCTAGTTGTTCTCTATTTGTAACAGGGTGCAGCCAAGCAGGGGGGCCCAAATAGGGATTTGTAATGGGGTCCACAACTGTGTGTCCAGGAAATATTAGAAAAAATATATATGGTATGTTCTCACCCCTACAAGTCTCAACTGAGGGATGGGACACATGGAGCAGGGCCATTGAGAGCTGTTTTGCATAGCAACAATTCTCCAGATAACCTCTAGAATGGTCATTTAGCATACCTATAAACTTTAACTGGTTTCATAGATTTTTGAAATAGCTGTGGCCATACTTTGAGGCAGGGGGATGGGAGTGACTTCAACCCATGATGTAACTGCAAAGCAACCCCCCTCCCCCCCCCCCAGGTTACAGCACCTGTGTAAGAGCTTAGAGATGATTGGTTCCATACCATGGGGCCACATCTGCCCGGACTTACTATGGCAGCCCAGTAAAACTGGAAAAACATGGGAATGCTGGCCTCTGTGGCCAATTGTGGGAGGAGTTGGAAATGGTGTGGCAGAGGAAGATTGGCACTGAGATTTAAACCCAGGTGCGGCAGCTATGTGACATCTTTTTGGGACCAGGTGGCTTGAGCAGAAAAGAACTATGGACTTCTATTTCTTTTTATGAGATACGGTACCCCAGACTGGACATAGGGAGAAGGAAAGACTGTGCGTGTGTGGGTATTCTAAAGGACTTTGGGATCTTAATGAAGACATTAAGTTATTGCTCTTAAATTGATATAACTCTTTAAATAAATAATCCCTTTCCTTTTCACCAGTCTCTGGAATTGAGAGATGCCTTTCCTTGGCAGCAGACAAGGTGAATCTAGTATGGGGGGGGACCCCTGGAGCACAAGAGTGGGTCCATTCAGTAATAGTATATCACTCACACACACTGTCCCCCCCACCCCAGCCAGGTCCGTTCTGTAACATATTGAAAGTTGTATTCCGAAGTTTTCAGCTATTATTGTAGTACTATCAATTTATGCCTTCAATTCTGTCAATTTTTACTTCATATATTTTGGGGCTCTCTTGATATACATATATTTATACTTATATTTATAATTGTTCTATCTGTTAGGGTGGGTGGGGATAGGAGGAAGCCCCAGCTGGACTACAGTCAATATGGCCGACAATCAAAATGGCACCCGGAACAGCCGGCTGATGTCCAATCAGAGAGCCGGAAGTGTGGGCTTTGCCAAGAGGGACACCCTCTCAGTAACCTGAGTCCAGGGCAGAAACCACCAATGCTGCATTGCTGCTTTGTTCAGAGTCCCCAGCTCCCACGGGGAACCAAAAAAATAGAACCCTACGACATTCCCTGCTTGGGTGCAACTTTTCCGGCCTCCCTCTGCAGACCTGGGAACCTCACCCAGGTGCACAAACCCCGATAAAGCTCTTTACTGCCTGACTTTGTGGCTGATTGGCATTTTTTTCCTCAGCGGAGCCTGAGAAAAACCTTTCACTATCTTCTTGATATATTGACTCATTAAAATATAATGTTCTTTATCTCTTGTAAGAATTTTTTATTTAAAATCTATTTTGTCTGACATTAGTTTAGCCTTCTCTGGTATCTTTTGGTTACTATTTGCACAGAGTATCTTTTCCCCATCCTTTCACTTTCAACCTATTTTTGTCTTTGTATTGAAGGTGAATTTCTTCTGGATAACATATAGATGGATCATGGTGTTTTTTAAGTGAAAGGAAGAGTCACATGTTTCTCACCTAAAATCAAAAGCTAGAAATAATTAAGGTGAGTGAGAAAGGCATGTCAAATGCTGATACAAGCTAATAGCTAGATCTCTTACACCAAACAGCCAAGTGGAGAATGTGAAAGAGAAGTTGTTGAAGGAAATTAAAAGTGCTACTCCTGTGAACAGCCTTATTGCTGATATGGAAAAAGTTTTAGTGGTCTGAATAGAAGATCAAATTAGCCACAACATTGAAGAAACTTCTACTGTGTATAAAATGCCATCATTGGGACATCATGCAGCATCACATGCTACAGAGAAATTATTCGTAAAAGGAAGAGTCATTCCATGAAGCAAACTTCACTGTTGTCTTATTTTAAGACATTGTCACAGCTACCCCAGCCTTCAGCAACCACCACCCTATCAATAAGAGTCGTCAGTGTCGAGGCAAGATCCTCTACCACCAACAGGATTATACTCATTTAAGGCTCAGATGATGATAAACATTTTTCTAGCAACCTCTTTTTTCTTTTTTTACAAATTTACAAACATTTTTAGCAAAATTTTTAAAACTGCCAAATGTTGGAAACAGCCTAAGTGCCCATCAGTAGATGAATGGAGTAAAAAACTGGTTCATTTACACAACAGAATTATATGCAGCACAAAGAAAGAAGGAGTTCTTACCCTTTGTGACAGCATGGATGGAACCAGAGAGTATTATGCTAAGTGAAGTAAGCCAGTCCATGAAAGACAAATACCATATGACCTCATTTATAAGAGGAATCTAATGAACAAAATAAATTAACAAGCAAAACAGACCCAGAGACATGGAAACAGGGAATATACCTACAGCTGCCAGAGGAAAAGGTGGGTAGGGGAGAATCATGCAAAGAAGGGAAAGTGATTAGTCAAAGAACGTGTATGGATGACCATGGACATTGACAACTGTGTGGGGACAGACTGTGGGAGCGGGCAGGATGGGGGGACTGGTCAGAGAAGGTTAAAGAGGGAAAATTTTGGGGCAACTATAATAGAATAAACAAAAATAAAAAACTTTTAACAAAAATGTTACATTTTTAACAAATTTACATTTTTTAACAAAAGTTTTTTTTTAAGGTATGTACATTTTTTAAAGAGATAACGCTATTATACACTTAATAGACTATGCTATTATTACCAAACTCCAGGGGGTCACCACTTGGGGTGTGGTATTCAAGAATGAGACGTGGACCCAGTGGTATGGCTCAGTGGTTGGGCACCATCCTGCAAACAGAAAGCTTGCAGGTCCGATTCCTGGTCAAGAGGCAGGTTTGGTCTGCAGTCAACAGTACAGAAGGTCGATGTTTGTCTCTCACATCATTAGTTCTCTTCCTCTCTTTTTCCCTTCTTTCCCCTCTTCCTAAAACAAACAAAAAATTTAAATTTAATTAAAAAATAAAATGAGACATGGTGGTTGTTAGGTAGTAAATACTTGCAGGACGTAAAGGAGATGAGATTCATAACCAAAGCTCTGTCTCCCAGAAGGGATGCTTGGCCATGGCTTACTTACATACACTATTCAGTTAATTATATTTTCTTCTTGGCAGTTGGCTAAAGCAATGAGGTTGGGTGCTTGGTCAAGCTCATCCCATTAAAGCTGCATCTGAGAAATACTGTGCTACATGTCAACATTTAGTAACAACAGCACTGTCAGAACCACCCACACCTGAGACCTCTGTCCAGTCTAACAGTATAGTGTAATAACTTTTATATGCATGAGGAAATCTAAAAATTCATGTGACTGGCTCTATTGTGATACTGGCTTTATTGCAGTGGTCTGGAGCCCAGCCTGCAACATTACTGAGATTTGCATGTCGTAAAGTCTGGCTCTGTAACCTTTCTACACCTTTTCTATTCTCATTTTCTTCATTATCTATGGAATTTTATTCTTTCACACTTCTGTCTGCTCAATAAATCTGAATCCCCCCTCCCCCATCTCGGGAATGGCAGATCTGTATTTCTAACTCCTTAGGAACACTACGGCAAATTTCAAACTCCAGAAGTCCTTAAACTAAATTCATTATTTTAACCTCCTGTTTCCCTGACTCTAACTAAACCCTTCCGAAAATTGCTTCTTTCCAGCTCCCGGGAAATCACCCTCATTTCTCAATTAAATAGCAGCACCCACTTGTCCTAAATTCTAACTTTGGATTCACCGCCCCGCCCATTGGCCAAATTGGGCCTGGAAGCTGAAACAGAAAAACCCTAACCCTGGACTGGTCCGGGAGGACACGGCGGGCCTGCGCAGCCTCGGCCTTGCAGCGGGGAACGCGGCCTAGGCTCCCACAACCAGGCGCGGCCGGGGCGCGGCCTGGCGGGGGCGGAGCTCCGAGGTCTCCTTTGCTCGGCGGAGGTCAGCGGGAGAGGGGAGTCAGGAGCTCGGAAGCGTCCAGAGAAGAAGACCCCAGAGTCCGAAGGCACTTGGAGAGGCCCGATCCTTTGGCAGGTGAGTGGGCGCCGCGGGGTGTCCTGAGTTGGCAGCCTGGGTTGCGGGTCTGAAAGACGCAGACGGTCGGGGTGTGGTGTGCAGACCCGCGTCTCCCGGAACTAGCAGGTCGCACCCGGGGTCCGCTTTTTTCGTTTCCAGAAAGCCAAACGGCGTGTCTGTCTTATGAAATTTGGGTTTCAGAGCAAACTTTTGCAAAAGTCCAGGATTTTGGTGGACAACCAGGGAATACCGCGAATAATTGGGAACACTGTATGTGATAGGAACACGTACTATCAGGGGAAGTCCAAAGTCAAAAACCTGGTAATGAGATCAGTAATCCCTGTTGAGGCGGATTCGTTCAATCTCAGCTTCTAGAAAAGCAGGGCTCTGCCCAGTGTTCAGCCTTTCCACTCTGGGTTACAGAATGACAGTAAACATAAAGATCTACAGAATGTGGCGTTAGAATAAAGGAGAAATTCACTCCGAGTGTGTGCACGTTGCAGATGCCGAAGTGCACTAACTTGAGCCTGTATTCAGTGAGCACTTAACAAGTTCCTGTGTGCTCAGAGCTGTGATGTGCCGCCGGAGTTGGAGAAGCACGAGAGTGGGTGGCCTTTCTTTTGAGGGGTTCAATAGTCCCCTTAGGGAAGTGCGGAAGTGATGCCATTTGGGTCCAAATATGCAAATAGTTTCAGAAGGCCCTTCTGTAATCCTAGCTTTAATGGATGAGCGAATTTTTAGTAAGCAAGCATTTATTGCATGCCCACTGTGTGCCCTAGCACTTACTGAGTGCTTAGTGTGTAGCTTAGAGCCTAGGGAGATAAAGATCAAAAAGACACTGCCCTTCCATGGAAGCTGCCCTCCTGGAGAAACTGACAAGAGTTAAGAGAACAGCCAATGGTAATAGGGACTTGTGTGATTACAACTGCCTGCTGGGGGTATGGGGAGGCCCCAACCCCTTGGGACCCGGATCGGAGCCTGAGGGTTCCCGGGGAGGCTCCCAACTGCCACCATGGTTTCTGGACAGAGTTGCCAGAATTTGTGAAAGGAGGGCAGAGAGTTTCCCAGGACCTCGAGGGTGTGTCCCTAAGCCACCGTCTGATGGCTGGAAGACTCACTTATCTGGAGAGGTAGAGCTGGGCAGTCGGCCTCCTCCAGTTTAGAGACTGTCTTGGAAATTGCTAAAGATTTATTAGAGCATTTTGGTGTTTTGTTCATATGTTCTTAGATTTTTAACTGTCAGAGCTTAAAAACAAAATAGGTTTGTCTAAATAGGATGGTCTGATATCTTTCACAGTATTCATTATCATTTCTCATCTACAAAACATGGTAATTATGAGTCATTTGGAATGTAAAAGATGACACATGAAATTAGTAAATATTAGTGCTACAGAAAGGCAGAGTTAAATCAAGCGACTTCGGTTTAACTAGGTCACATAAGGAAAGAAAAAGTGAACTCCTAATATGTTCATTTGTTGGAAAGTGCCTACTAGGTCCTGAGTGGGATACAAGTGTGGGGTGAGTGTAGGGGGAAAGAGTACTAGCAAGAAGGAACAATATGTGTGAAGGCCCTGAGAACCAAGTTTAAGGTTGTTGCCAACCTGAAGAAAAAGCCAGTGTGGTCAGGGCAGAATGAGAGTGGTGTGTAGGATGACACTGGGAAGAGAGGCTAGGCCTTGAACCGTAAGAAATTTGAATCTCATTTGAAATGGAATAAAAAAAAGTTCCTGGCTTAGTGGATTGGGTGCCATCCTGCAAACCAAAGGGTCACTGGTTCAATTCCCAGTTGGAGCACATCCCTGGATTGCAGGCTGGGTTCCCCATTGAGGGTGTGCTACCTATCAATATTTCTCCTGCACATCATTGACAATTTTCTCCCTCTCTTTCTCCCTCCCTTCCCCTCTCTCTAAAAATAAATAAAATCTTTTTTAAATATATTTTATTGATTATAGCATTACAGTTGTTCTATTCCCCCCTTCAATCCCCTCCACCCGCACACTCCCTCCCCCACCATTCTGCCCCCCTTAGTTTATAACCACGTGTCTCAAGTTCTTTGGATTCTATATTTCCCCCACTATTCTCGCCCTCCCCCCTATCTATTTTCTACCCACCATCTATGCTATTTTCTGTGCCCTCTCCCCCCTTCTCCCCCTCCCACCCCCCTGTTGCTAACCCTCCATGTGTTCTTCATCTCTATGGTTCCACTCCTGATCTAGCTGTCCTCTTGGTTTGCTTTTGTTTTAGGTGTGGTTGTTAATAGCTGTGTGTTTGCTGTCCTTTCACTGTTAATATTTTTCATCTTCTTTTTCTTATATAAGTCCCTTTAGCATTTCATATAATAAGGGCTTGGTAATGATGAACTCCTTGAACTTGACCTTATCTGAGAAGCACTTTATCTGTCCTTCCATTCTAAATGAAAGCTTTGCTGGATAAAGCAATCTTGGCTGTAGGTCTTTGGATTTCATGACTTGGAATACTTCTTTCCAGCCCCTTCTTGCCTGTAAGGTCTCTTTTGAGAAATCCGCTGACAGTCTGATGGGTACTCCTTTGTAGGTGACTGTCCCCTTATCCCTTGATGCTTCTAGGATTCTCTCCTTCATTTTGGTCTTGGCTAATGTAATTATGATGTGCCTTGGTGTGTTCCTTCTTGGGTCCAACTTCTTTGGCACTCTCTGAGCTTCCTGGATTTCCTGGAAGTCTATTTCCTTTGCCAGACTGGGGAAGTTCTCCTTTATTATTTGTTCAAATACGTTTTCCACTCGTGGCTGTTTCTTTCCCCCTTCTGGTACCCCTATAATTCGGATGTTGGAACGTTTAAAGATGTCCTGGAGGTTCCTAAGCCTCTCCTCATTTTTTTGAATTCTCATTTCTTCATTCCTTTCTGGTGGGATGTTTTGTTCTTCCTTCTGGTCCATTCCATTGATTTGAGTCCCCGTTTCCTTTCCATCACTATTGGTTTCCTGTGCATCTCCCTTCATTTCAATTAGTTTAGCCTTCATATGTTCCTCTAATTTGTGACTTTGTTCCTCTAATTTGTGACTATAATCTACCAGTTCTGTGAGCATCCTGATAAATAGTGTCCTGAATTGTGCTTCTGAGAGGCTGGCAATTTCTCGGTCGCTTAGAGTTATTGGCTCTGGGACTTTGAGTTCTTCTTGTGCCATCTTTCGGGTTGTTCGTGCCTGTTCCATAGCAGGATCAGAGCCCTAAAGTGTTCACTAGAACAGGGCAACTAAGTCGCTGGGTTGTGACGTTGTATGTGGGGGCGGGGTCAAAGAGGGACAATGGCTCTCACTGGTATTGCAGGGCAACTAAGTCGCTGGGTTGTGACGCTGTATGTGGGGGCGGGGTCAAAGAGGGACTATGGCGTCCTGTCCGCCGCCTGCCGCCACGGCCCTCACCGGTGCCGCAGTTGCTGCCGTCACCGGGCCCACGCGTTTCGTCCCACTGCACGCGAGTGTGCCACCGCCGTCAGCCCTCGCCCCCTGGGGCCTGCGTGGTCTGTCTCACTGTGCGCGAATATGCGCCCGCGGTCTGCCCCGCACCCCAACTGGTTCCCGTCTGCCTGCGCGCCTGGGTCGGGGGCCCTGTCCTGCCCGACCCTGCTCGCTGCTGGCTCCGCCCCTCTTACCGTCCCCGTTGAACGGTTAGATGTAGTCGGACTTCCGTATAATTCAATTTTCTGTCCTTTGGTTGTGTCTTTGTTTCTCCAAACCTTTGTTGTATTCAAACTTGGTTGTGGGAGAAGGCACAGTGTTTCCACCTATGCCTCCATCTTGGCGGAAGTCTCTATTTTTTACATTTTTTAATGCTTCTGTATTCTTAAATCACATTTGATTTGTAACTGAAATCTATCATGTTTCTCTTTTTGTAATTGAAATCTATCATGTGTATTGAGTCTATAGGAAACGATCTTTGGGTGTCATAATGTCAGACATAAAAGCTAGAAATTATTCTAAAAGCAAAATACGTATTGCAAACACAGGCAATATTCAACTTTTGTGATTATAATATGATTGCAGTCTCTTTTTTTAAAATAATGCCCAACTTTCCCACAGTTTGCATGTAGAACAATTCTAAAGTCATTGACATTTATATTCATTGGAAAGTAAATTCTTAAAAGCTGTGAGTTGAAACTTCTTTTCCTACAGGATGACTTTGGGAATCTTCGCCAATTGTACCTTCTGTTTGAAAGTCAAGCACTTACCTGGTCAACAGAAGAAAAAGCTACAAACTGACATTAAGGAAAATGGTGGAAATGTTTCCTTTTTATTAAATCCTCAGGTATTTGCAAGTTTCCTAAACTCTTTTCTGATAGACATTGTGCCTGAGGGGAGTGCAGGGGGTGGTGAGAGGAGTAGGCAGAGACAACTGGCAGCAGGAAGTCAGCAAAGACAGGGGAGTGACATGGCTAACAGGGAATCTGGACTGGAGAAAGGCAGAGCAGGGAAGGCCACCAATCCGTCTTTCCCTGTTCCTGTGAGCTGTAGGCAAACCTACTTGCTCTGTGAATCTGGTATCATCAGAGCATAGCCGATAACATCCATGGAGGTAACACCAGACCAGCCAAGTCTGTTCTCAAAGGAGAAAAGCTAGAATGTGCAGTGTTTGCCGCAAGCACTGCTATCACTCTCCAGTATGTCAACACTGGAGTGACACCCATAAGGGTTGCTCCTAGGGGACAGAAAAAACAAAACAAAAACATGCGTTGTAAACTGATCTTTGTACTTTGTTTATTTAAAGGTGGAAGGAAGCTACCTTCTCTCTTGAACTGTAGGCCTGACAGTTTAGATATGGAATTTCATAGCTAGATGAAATCTTGCAAATAACAACGGTTACCCTGCTCTGTTTTAACCACCTCATCATAAGAAGTAAAAATTGAAATTCAAAGTCTTTAGGTTGCATACAAGTGCATGCCCTGCCCTGTGCGTGCTCTTCCTTGTGTTAGCAGGCTGATGGGGCTGCCCTTTCCTGGACCAGAACCCTGGGCTAGCTTACGGGAGCTGGGTTTGCTCCATGAAGCACAGTCAACTCCGGCTGGATGCTGGGTGCTTCTCTAGCATTTGGTAGTTTGCCCATGAATATTAGAAATGGAATGGCCCTGTTTTCCTCCAGGTCAGGCAGAATTGTCTGTACTTCCCTATACAACTTTTCTCACTGACTTGTCTTACCATTTCTGTAGATGATGAATAACAGTTCATGCCCCTTATACCCTCTCAGTGTACCTTCGGCACAGAGAATATCAACATGGGCTCTCACTTTTAGAGTCTCTCACATATGGACTTCAACCTTTTCAGCAGTTGCTTTGCCAGTATCTATGAACATTTGAAATGTGCGTACCAGCTATTGTAATGAAGGAGTTAGCACAGTATGTAACGATGAGGAATGATCTCCAAAATAAGTTGTTAAGTGGAAAAGCTGTGTGTCTAGTATGCTGCTGTCTGCTAAGTACTTGTATTTGTCTTATCTACGTAGGATAGCTCTGCAAAGTATAGCTGAGAACAAGCTACAGCAGGTTCCTCTGGGGACAAGAACCTGGAGAAATGATGGGGAATAAATTAACTTATTATTGTAATTTTACTTTCTACCTAGTCTACAATGTACATATACTACTTATTTTTAAATAAGTTAATAAAATTGCAAATTAACAAGTTAAAATAAATACCCTTTAAGCCTTCTATTCTACCCCTAAGGAAAAAAATAAGTTGCACAAAGAACTATATATGAAGATATTCAGCACATTGTTTAGAGGAGTAAATATTTGGAAATGACCTCTAGGGTTGGTTAATCAATCATGGTACATCCATATCCATACTCTTAAAAACTTGATTTTTTTAACTCTAATGTAGCAATTAATTCTACTATTTATAAGAGTTATAGATATCTGGGAAAAATTGTTACAAATTACCTTCTAACAGGACTTGTTTCAAAGGTGAAAATTACAGTTATAAAACCATTTAAATTTTGTTTTTACTAATGCATAATGATTCTTTTTTCTTAGTGTACACATGTGATCTTAGACAGTGCTGATGTTCTGAGTCGGTACCAACTGAACTCTATCCAAAAGCACCATATCCACATTGCAAACCTGGATTTTATATGGGAATCTATCAAAGAAAGGAGACTCTTGGACGTAAAGAATTACAGTCCTAACAAGTCACAGGACAGTGCACCACTTCCTTGTCAAGAGGCAAGCAGTTCTGGTAAGCGTTTCATATCAAGCACTCAGTATATTATAGGTGCTATAGTAAACATTTTGGTTTGTCAAAGATATCATAGACAAAGCATGGTCCAGATATACTACATAAAAATTAGGTTTGTTGTTATCTCAGAAAAATGGGTGGCAAATAGTGAAGGACAAAGACTTCTTTAGCAATAGAAATAGATTTGTCCATATCCATTCTAGTATGATCAGAATCAAAATGACTACAAAAAAGACTAATAGTCTCAGTAAACTTGATGTGTAATTTAACTGGGAAGAGGAAGAACCTTTGTGTTAAAAAATTATCATCAAAAAGTAATGACTGCAAATTTTATGACCAGGATTGGCTAAAGAGGTTCTTTCCAGACTTCCGCCAAGATGGAGGCATAGGTGGAAACACTGTGCCTTCTCCCAGCCAAGTTTGAATACAACAACGGTTTGGAGAACTAGGACACACCCAAAGACCAGAAAATTGAATTATACGGAAGTCCGACAACTACGAACCATTCAACAGGGACAGTAAGAGGGATGGAGCCAACAGTGGAGCAGGGTCGGGCAGAACAGATCCCCCGACCTAGGCGAGCAGGCAGCCCGGAACCAGTCAGGGTGTGGGGCAGATGGACCGCGGTCGCACATTCGCACACAGTGAGACAGACTGTGCAGGCCCCAGGGGGTGAACCCAGTGGTGGAGGGCTGACGGCGGTGGCACACTCGCGTGCAGTGGAACGAAACGCGTGGCCCGGTGACAGTGGTGGCTGCGGCGCCGGTGGGGGCATGGGGGCAGACGGGACGCCATAGTTCCTCTTTAACCCTGCCCCCTCATATAACGTCACAACCCAGCGACTTAGTTGCTCTGCTCTAGTGAACACCTTAGGGCTCTGATCCTGCTATGGAACAGGCACAAACAGCCCAAAAGATGGCGCAAGAAGAACTCAAAGTCCCAGAGCCAATAACTCTCAGTGACCGAGAAATTGCCAGCCTCTCAGAAGCACAATTCAAAACACTGTTTATCAGGATGCTCACAGAACTGGTTGATTATAGTCACAAATTAGAGGAACATATGAAGGCTAAACTAATTGAAATGAAGGGAGATGTCCAGGAAACCAATAGCGATGGAAAGGAAACTGGGACTCAAATCAATGGAATGGACCAGAAGGAAGAACAAAACATCCAACCAGAAAGGAATGAAGAAATGAGAATTCAAAAAAATGAGGAGAGGCTTAGGAACCTCCAGGACATCTTTAAACGTTCCAACATCCGGATTATAGGGGTACCAGAAGGGGGAAAGAAACAGCCACGAGTGGAAAACTTATTTGAACAAATAATAAAGGAGAACTTCCCCAGTCTGGCAAAGGAAATAGACTTCCAGGAAATCCAGGAAGCTCAGAGAGTCCCAAAGAAGTTGGACCCAAGAAGGAACACACCAAGGCACATCATAATTACATTAGCCAAGACTAAAATGAAGGAGAGAATCCTAGAAGCAGCAAGGGATAAGGGGACAGTCACCTACAAAGGAGTACCCATCAGACTGTCAGCGGATTTCTCAAAAGAGACCTTACAGGCAAGAAGGGGCTGGAAAGAAGTATTCCAAGTCATGAAATCCAAAGACCTACAGCCAAGATTGCTTTATCCAGCAAAACTTTCATTTAGAATGGAAGGACAGATAAAGTGCTTCTCAGATAAGGTCAAGTTCAAGGAGTTCATCATCACCAAGCCCTTATTATATGAAATGCTAAAGGGACTTATATAAGAAAAAGAAGATGAAAAATATGAACAGTGAAAGGACAGCAAACTCACAGTTATTAACAACCACACCTAAAACAAAAGCAAACCAAGAGGACAGCTAGATCAGGAGTGGAACCATAGAAATGAAGAACACATGGAGGGTTAGCAACAGGGGGGTGGGAGGAGGAAAAGGGGGTAGAAGTAACAGAAAATAAGTAGCATAGATGGTAGGTAGAAAATAGATGGGGGGAGGGCGAGAATAGTGGGGGAAATACAGAATCTAAAGAACTTGAGACATGTGGTTATAAACTAAGGGGGGGGAGAATGGTGGGGGAGGGAGTGTGCGGGTCGAGGGGAATGAAGGGGGGGGAATAGAACAACTGTAATGGTATAATCAATAAAATATATTTTTGAAAAAAAGCGATTCTTTCCAAAAGATGATGTCTCCCAAAGCAGCACATCTCCTTTATAAACCCAGATTTTATTTTGGAATCTGGCTGAGAAGAAAGCCTTTGGACATAGAGAAATGCACTCCTCATGAGACAGGTTAAAGTCAAGCAGTTCTGATAAATACTAATAAGCACATGATATGTTAGATATCATCTTGTATGATATTAATTGCATTATTTATAAAAGTAGACATCTAAGTGTTTGGATGTGGTTTNATTTTTGAAAAAAAGAGATTCTTTCCAAAAGATGATGTCTCCCAAAGCAACACATCTCCTTTATAAACCCAGATTTTATTTTGGAATCTGGCTGAGAAGAAAGCCTTTGGACATAGAGAAATGCACTCCTCATGAGACAGGTTAAAGTCAAGCAGTTCTGATAAATACTAATAAGCACACGATATGTTAGATATCATCTTGAATGATATTAATTGCATTATTTATAAAAGTAGACATCTAAGTGTTTGGATGTGGTTTAGCCTCTTTAGACAAGTGCTTGTCCAGAAATGCTGTCATCAGACTATCTTGCTGTCTCAGAAAATTATAGGTGAAACAAAAAGGCAGGATGATAAATTCCTTTTACAATGGAAAACATTTTTCAACATCCAGAATAATATAGTCAGATCCAGAATTATTGAAAATATACTGATGGCTTTTGAAATGTAGGTAGCATAATTAGAACTGAAAAGAAATTCTCACATTAGAAGAGTTAATCCTATCGATCATAATGCTCTAGATAGTGATACTATTCTTCTGTAAGAAAAAGATGAAGCAAACATTGCTCAGCCTTACATAGGAGCCCTGAATTTCCCTCCTCCAAACTGGAACACGTTTGTGACCTGATGGCACTCAGGCACTCATTCTGATCCTGTGTTGTACTAGAAATGCACTTCATAACTATGCTTACCATTATCTTGTGAAGAGAAAAATGCCATTTGAAATTGATGCTTATCAATGAGTTTCACATAATGCAAATTATATGGCAATTCTCCTCACCTATTTTAGTAGCCATTCTATTTTAATTGCCATTAAGATAGTATGTTCTCACTGACTTTTGACTACCATCCTCCTTTCCCACCTGTATTGATATTAAATCACCAATAACTTAAGCTAATTTAAGAACACTTTTATTTTATTTTTTATTTTAAAGTATATTTTATGGATTATGCTATTACAGTTGTCCCATCTTTTCCTTCCCTTTATCAGCCTCTGCCCTGCACCCCCATCCTTCCAGTACTCCCCCAACCCTTCAGTTCATGTTCTTGGGTCATATACATGAGTTCTTTGGCTTCTCCACTTCCTATAGTAACCTTAACATCTTCCTGTCTGTTTTGTACCTACCAATTATGCTTCTTATTCCCTGTACCTTCTCCCTCATTCTCCTCCCTCACACTCCCCATTGATAACCCTCCATGTGATCTCCATTTCTGTGATTCAGTTCCTGATCTAGTGTTTGCTTAGTTTGCTTTTGTTTTTGTTCTTAGATTCAGTTGCTGATAGTTGTGAGTTTGTTGTCATTTTACTGTTCATATTTTCTATCATCTTCTTTTTCTTAGATAAGTCCCTTTAACATTTCATATAAAAAGGGCTTGGTGATGATGAACTCCTTTAACTTGACCTTCTCTGGGAAGCACTTTATCTGCCCTTCCATTCTAAATGAAAGCTTTGCTGGATAGAGTAATCTTGGATATGGGTCCTTGCCTTTCATGACTTGGAATACTGCTTTCTAGCCCTTTCTTGTCTGCAAGGTTTCTTTTGAGAAATCAGCTGACAGCCTTATGGGAACTCCTTTGTAGTTAACTCTCTTGTTTTCTCTTGTTGCTTTTAAGATTCTGTCCTTATCTTTAATCTTGAGTTATGATGTGTCTTGGTGTGACACCAGTTTAATTATGATGTGTCTTGGTGTTTTCCTCCTTGGATCCAACTTCTTTGGGACTCTCTGAGCTTCCTGGAGTTGCTGTCTATTTCCTTTGCCGGCCTGAGGAAGTTCTCCTTCATTATTTGTCCAGATAAGTTTTCAATTTCTTGCTCTTCCTTTTCTTCTTCTGGCATCCCTATGATTTAGATGTTATAGTGTATAAAGTTGTCCCAGAGGTGCATACCTAAGCCTCTCCTCATTTTTTTGAATTCTTGTTTCTTCATTCTGTTCTGGTTGAATGTTTATTTTTCCCTTCTGCTTCAAATCATTGACTTGAGTCTCTTCACTGTTGGTTTCCCGTATATTTTTCTTTATTTCACTTTGTATAGCCTTCACTTCTTCTTTATTTTGCATCTCTACTCAATCATTTCTGTGAGCATCCCGATTACCAGTTTTTGAACTCTGCATCTGATGTCTATCTCCTTGTTACTTGGCTCTTTTTCTGGAGTTTTTATCTGTTCTTTCATTTGGGCTTTATTTCCCTGTCTCAGTGTACCTATTACATTTTAAGGGGCGGAGCTGTAGGCATCCCCCATGGTGGGGCAACCCACTTTGCTTTGTTGTGACATTGTATGTAGGGGAGGGGTCTGAGAATGAACAGTGCCACTCGCTGGGCTCTCTTCTTGCTTCTAATCACTTCCTCCATTACCCTCGGGTGAATTGGACCCTTCTGGTGCTGATTCCCAGGTGGGTGGATTTGTGTATATTCTGGGACCCAGAGGGTCCCTCCAACCAACTCTCCTGTGAGGCTGGGAGTTTCTCCCACCACTGCAACCCCTGCAGGTTTTCAGAGAGATTTTGAGGCTTTACGTTCCTGCACTGGAACTCTGGGTTGCACAGTCTGCCTCACTCCCCAGTTGTCTCCCAGTATATCACCACATGAATGTGGTACTGCCCAGCACGCCAACCACTGCCTTGCCTGCCCAGCCCACCAGCTGCCACCTTGCCCTGTGTCCTCTCTATCCTGGCTGCCTGTCTCTGCTCCTCCTACCAGTCTGGATGTTTGTTTAACCCCTTGGTTGTCGGACTTCCATACAGTTCAATTTTCTGCCAGTTCTGGTTATTTTTTGTTTTCAAATTGGTTGTTGTCTTTCTTTTGGTTGTGTGAAGGAGCAAAGCATATCTACCTACACCCCCATCTTGGATGGAAGTCTAAGAACACTTTAAAAAGATAGAATAACATGGCAAATATGCCCTGCATTCAAGAATCTTGACAGTTCCAGCATTTAACCAATTTTAACAAAAATTGTTAACCAATTTTAATAAAACCTTGAGTAGTAAAGAAGTGTTTTGTTTGTTTTCATTTTAGATGTGAAGACAGATAAGCTATGCCCGGATAATGCCACAGAGATGAAGAGCATTGTGAAACTTACTGAGTAATCTAATTCTTGTTGTTCAGACTGGATGATTTGCAAAATGTTTTACGAACCTCAAGCACAGTATTAAAATATTATTAGTACAGCAGTATTTTTGGTAGTATTTTACTTTTGCTTTTGGTAGTATGTTGCTTTTCAAGCTCCTTATTTTTACTTCTTTAAGATATTTTACTTCAACTAGTATAATGATAATTATTTTTATCTTCTCAGTATTATGAGAGATTAGATGTAGTTGTGACATTGATTTGAAAAAAGAAAAACCACTGGAGATGAAATATGGTCTGTCTGCTCACTCTTTTACCTTACTGAATAGCATTTAGAAAGAGTTCTTGGCCCTGGCTGGTGTAGCTCAGTGGACTGAGCATGGGCCTGTGAACCAGAGGATCGTGGTTCGATTCCCAGTCAGGGCACATACCTGGGTTGCAGGCCAGTTCCCGGCAGGGGACACATGATACATTGTGTGTTCTCGGCAGAGGCAACCATACATTGATTTTTCTCTCCCTCTCTCCTTCCCTTCCCCTCTAAAGATAATAAATTAAAATATTTTAAAAAAAAAGAGAAAGAGTTCTTTATTTTCCTCCTGATATTTTCAAAAATGGAAATAATAATAACCTTCCAAATGGAGTATGTGAGTCTGAAGCTCTGAATGGCTTCTTAATGCATACCCAAGACTGCAGTGTCAGAGAGGCATCCCATTTTGCCTCATTTTACTTGCTAATAGTAATGCTAAAAGAGAGAATAAGTATTAAAATCAGAAATACAAATGATGAGAAGTCTGACACCTTTATTTTTAACAGGAGTTGACTGTAGTACAGAGCGGTGTGGACCTGTCTGGAGTGACATGGTGTCTAAGGGTTCATCTCAGAGTGAATACAGGCAGCCTGTCTATGAGGAGCTGTGATTTGTCCAACATGCTGGTCTGTTTCTTTTATGCCTGTGCTTTGTGCCATCCCCGCTATTCAATGCAGACATCAGCACTCTAGAATTACGTAAAGAAGGAATCCAACTCATTCCACAAGAACTTTTAACTATTTTTACAATATCTAAGGAGGCATTAGGGACTGACAGTGCATTTTGAATGGAGTTAGAAATACAAGAAAAATTTTATGAAAATCCTGTTTAGTCTAAAAGTTGATTGTAATATTAAAATTTTAATTGTACAAATTTCAGGTTTTCTACTGAGAATGTTGAAATTCCTCATTTTCCTGAAGATTTTGAAGTTGCAAAGTATGACGTCTTGGAAAAAGTAAGAGTTTGATTTCTATTTGGAAAAAAAGGCTGTCTGAATGTCTTGTGAATGTTCTTCCTGTTTGATAATTGTCTCATTGGTTTGAAAAATTATGCATGTCCTGAATGATATTTCTTAATACATAAGTTGATTTTTAATGGTCAAGAAAATTTTTACATTTTAAACTCTAATGTTTAATTTTTAGTGTGAGAGTGATTGCTTGTAATTATTGTAAAAATAATACATGCTTGTAATAAAGTATAAATAGAATACAATATTAATAGAACATTAAAAATACAGGTCCTCCCTGTTTTTAACAGTTTCTGATATATTAAGAGGTTTGGTACAAGTATTTACACCATCTTGAATTTCCATTACTTTTCATTTAAAAGAAAAATAAAAAACTTTTCTCCAATATCACACAAATGCAATTTAACTTTAACATTCAAAATGATGCTCCATTTATTTTTTTTGTATTTTAATAAAATGTAACTTGAAAATGACATTCCATCTGTGTTAAAGAAGATACAAAAAGTGAAGGAAATAGACTTCAAGGAAGTTCAGGAAGCCTAGGAGTCCCAAAGAAGTTGGACTCAAAGAGGAACATACCAAGGCATATCATCATTAAGTTATCTAAGACTAAAGATAGAGGGAGAATCTTAAAAGTAGCAAGAGGAAAGGAGAAAGTGACCTACAAAGGAGTGTCCATAAGGCTATCAGCTGATTTCTTAAAAGAAACCTTACAGGCAAGAAGGGGCTTAAAGAAGTATTCCAAGTCATGAAAAACAAGGACCTATATCCAAGATTACTCTATCCAGCAAAGCTTTCATTTAGAATGGAAGGGCAGATAAAGTGCTTCCCAGGTAAAGTGAAGTTAGAGGAGTTCACCATCACCAAGCCCCTATTATATGAAATGTTAAAGGGACTTATCTAAGAAATTGAAAGAGATAAAAAACTATGCACATTAAAATGACAACAAACTCAACTATCAACAACTGAACCTAGAAAAAAAAAACAAACAAAAAAACCAAAAACAAATACTAAGCAAGCAACTAGAACAGAAACAGAACCAGAGAAATGAACATTATATGGCAAGTTTTCAGTGGGAAAAGGGAGGGAAAGAATGGGGGTAAAGGTACAGGGAATAAGAATCATAATTGGTAGGCATAAAATAGATGGGGAGAGGTTAAGAATGATATAGAAAACAGACATCAAAGAACTTATATGTACAACCCATGGACATGAACTAAGAGGGGGGAATGCTGGAGGTTTGGGGGGTGTAGAACAGGGGGGATAAAGGAGGAAAAATTAGAAAAACTAAAGGTATAATTAATAAACTATACTTAAAAAAAGAAAAGTGTTATCATTTAAACATATACAGCTAGACCTACAGTAAAAATACAGGAGTGAAATATACCTAAATATTAATAGTGGTTATATATCTATACTATGATTCCAGTTTATTTTTATTTTTTTCTTTGAACTTTTTGAATTTTCTGCATGATATCTCCAAATGAGCATGTACTAGTTTTATAATCAGTCTTTTATAATGGCGTATACAATTTGTTGTTTAATGAAAGCTGCTTATGATAGACCAAGCTGTTTTCTAGGTGGGGCCCCAGGGAGGTCAGGAAACTGCCGTGGTGGAGTTGCAGTGCTCCCAAGACCCAGGGGACCCAGCCTTCCTCATAGCTGCACACTTCCTCCTGGCCGGTGGCACTGAGGTAATGGTCTTTCTATCAATTCCTGTGTGTTTATCTATCCTTGTTCATAACTAGTTCCCTTAACATTGGCCAGTAACCAGCCAATCTATTCATATTTTTTGTTTTGCCTGGTACATAGATTTGAAAAGTGAAAATGTGTTTCCTTTTGAAAATCGCCAGGTAAGGAGAGCAGGGTAAGCCTAGCACCCCTTGACCAGAGCAGCACAGGGGAGCTCATCAGAGGAAGACACTCACTGTATAGGGTTCTTACCCCTGTACTGAGCCCCTCACAGAAACTTTGCATACTTTTCAAAGCAATCCATTCACACACCTACTATGTACCAAACATTCTACTAGAGGCCAGAATCCAAATATAAAGAATACTTACATCTGCCCCTCAGAAATTGCCACCTGGGAGGAAACAGCACATTTGTGACTGTGACCCACTGTGACAGTGAGACGTCTGTGAGCTATTGTATGCTCCAAGCAGCAAGGAGGGCTTTGTAGAGACCAACCTAAAACAACTATGAAACAAAAATAAATTCAGAACTAATACCTAAAGTTCAAGGAAAATGCCACAAAACCATCAGACTATCTTCTATTGTTAGACATTCAGCTTACAGTCAGGAAACAGCAGCACACACAGGCGCTGCTCAGTGGGGCAGGTGGTCCTCCCAGCATTTCGCTCAGGCTGTGGACATGCTTGCTTTGTGCCCACACCAGGGTTAGCCCTGGGCAAGGAAGGAGGCTCATGTCAGGTGGGTGCTGATCCACCTGGCTTAGAAGCCCACCCCCAGGAGCCCCTGACTTTTAGAACGGGGCCTCAGTTGAGATGCCCTTAATTAAGGGAAGTGTCTGTTATTAGAGTCACTTCTCCCAGGGGAACCCATCATGCAGGTTTCCCATCACTATTTATGGTTCATTCACTGAATTTCCAGTCCCAATGCAATTGATTGATAAGCCACTATTACCAAAGCTATTTTGCCTAGTATTACAGCTGACACTCTACCCATAAAGGTTTCCATGGGAACAGCTATAAAAAGTTAATCCAAGTTCAGGTGTGTCCAAGAAGGGGAAAGGGTTTTGTTAACCTTTCACTTCAACATGTAGGCTATATTTGGTGGAGGATTTAGTTGTGTGGGTAAAAACTAAAAATCAACTTGGAATGTTATTGTTTTTTTTTCCTTTATTGAGAAAAAGATGATGACGCTGCCTAGGCCAGCATGTCTCTTCCTGCTCCCTATAGGGCTCATTGCTGAGCACCCTCTTCAAACGTGTGAGTCTCCTTGGTGTGTCTGTTCACCTTGATAGAAACGACCCTCACTTAACAAGCAGAGAAGGGGCTGTTCCAGAAGAGACTCTCTTCTAGGCCCTCCTCTTTTATTAAACTATTTGATGGAAATTATGTTAAATTCCACCTTTTTAAAAAAAGATTTTGTTTTTTAATGGTTTATTTTAAATATTTATTTTTTTTCAGTAGTCAAAACTCTACTTTCTTAAATGCAGAACTTGAACATGACATATTTTTTGCCACGTTTGAGAGGCATCCTGTCCAGGAGGAGGTTTGTCAGTCTCGTGGCTCCCTTGACAGTAGCAGGGATCTAATGCCTTGTTTATGTTCCTATCCCCACGGTATATAGTAGGTACTCAGTAAAGATGGACGCTAAGTTACTGTATCCTCATATCCTCACGTTTTTGCTACCTACTGTATTCACAGCCTAGAAATCAGTTCTCTGTAAAGTACACCTCTGCGGATGCAAGTGAGTACTACAAAAATTACATTGAAGAGCTGAAGAAACAAGGATTTCTACTAAGAGAATCTTTTACCCCTGAAGCCACCCAATTAGCATCTGAAAAATTGCAAGCAGTAAGATTGATTTATTTATGTTATTTTGTGTTATTGACTATTTTTAAGAGAAATGTTTTCTTTATGGCAAATGAAAAACTGGCCAGAGAGAAGAGTGGGAGTCAGCAAAAGGAACAGTGAATCCACAGAAAGGCTTGGAGGCTGTGAGGGGAGTGAGTTCCAGGATGAGCTTCAAAACTTAGGGTTTCTTTCAGCAACAGATCATCACAACTTTCAAAAGTTTCCCCTACAACCTGGGCGAGGAGTCAGGGGTCCTTCACCCTTAATACCACTTAACTTCATTCCACTGGCAGGCTTAAAGTTGAGAGTGAAGAAAATGGCAAAAAGAAAAATAAAATGGGACTAAAAGAGACAAGGGGGTGCAGAGGGATGGTTTAGGGAGGAGGGGGAGGGGGAGCTGAACAGAAAGGGGAGGCCCATAGTATCAACAGTTACTTGGGTGTGAGCAGCCTTCTCTTGGCTGTAATTATTCTCATACCTCCGATCATCTCCATTAAAAGTAAACCTACCCATGAAAACTTTGTTTTTTTTCTATTTTGTTGCAGTTGCTATTGGAGGAGGCAATACATTCAAGCACTCTGAGCCAAGAAGTGAGCGATCTACTGGAGATGATTTGGACAGAGGCGCTGGGCCACCTGGAGCACACGCTCCTTGAGTCCATGAGCAGGATCAGTCTTAATGATGTAAGTCATGCATGTCCTTGAAACAGAGCCTGTACCCTGACAAATCTGCTTTCCTGGTTGCTTAGCCTCAGTGGTGCCACTTCTGTTTGAGCAATGGTTCAGTTCTTTTTAGATGCACTCCTGTTCTTTCTTCTTATCATGGAGCAGTCCACACTGAGGGGAGATAAGCTTTGAAGAAAACCAGACATTCCCACGTGTAAAATGTCAGGCATGATTGCTGATCAAAGCTTGGCTTATCAGGAGGCCTGCTCCTCTTGGTCAGGAGGTTTGTAGCAGGCCTGAGAGACATGGGTGCTCTTGGTCCTCTCATCCCTAATCAGACCCTAATCTACTCCATTGTACCTGCTTCAGAGCCTTGTACCTCTGACCCTCCAGGGGGAAGGGAGGCAGGCTCCCAGTGCCCCAGAAACTGTTCTTAATTATATACAATTAAAAGAGTAGATGAAAGAAAATATTCTCAGTGATCCAACTTATACAAGTACATTCTCATATTCAAATGATACAGATGATTGCTCTATGGAATTAAATGAATTTATTTCAGGGCAAAAATGTTTCCTGAGGTAGAGTCCAAAAGGAACTTGTGTCATTCAAAACATGTTCTGGTGGGGTTTGCTCCTAGTTTGATTCTGACATGTTTCTAAATGTCTCATGTGAAAAGCAGGTCTCCTACCATTGCATGAGCACTCCTCTCTCTGTGCATATGCAGATATAGACATATGGATCATGTGTAGCGCAGACTCTGGTTCTTCCCTCTCGTTGAGCCAAGCCAGTTTGGGCAGCTCCTCACGGTGTTGTCACCACCACCAGGATACATCTCCAGTAAACACTGTGTTTGTTTGATGACAGGTGTCCAGAAAACTAACATTTGCAACATGTCTGACAACTGTTGTAGCTATTTTATACATTTCTTCACTTTCTATATGATTAAGATCTAATTCTAATAAGTGTATCACCTTCCGTTTAAAGGTGAGCAAGGCAGAGGGAATTCTCCTCCTAGTAAAGCAAGCACTGAAAAATGGAGAAACAGAAGAGCAATTGCAAAAGATGATGAGTGAGTTCTACAGATTAATACCTCACAGAGATACAACAAGAGAAAAGGTTAACCTGAGACTGTTAGCCAAGAAAGAGGACCTCTGCCAGGTAAATCTCTGGAATATAGAATTCAGTTTAAAATATGTTGGGGGAGGGTATTTTCAAAAATGATGAACAAATTAACACTGAATCACAGAAGTTATCTCTAGAGTTTGCACAAAAATAAATTGCTGAGACATTTTAGAATGTTTTTAGTCCTCGTGGAAGTTTTCTGAACCATATTTCCCAACTGGAAGGTGTTGGAATAGTAGTAAAATTACACATATGTTTAGAATTGCTACTCTGTAAAAGAATTTTCCAGATCAAGACATGAGCTGGGATTCTTTCTGCAAAGAAACACAAAGTTGCCCCTGACTTAAACAATGAGGATATGTATTATCTCGTATTACCTTGTATAACAAGAAGTCCAGATGTACGGTGCCTGCTGGTCCAGTGCACTTCAAGGTTATAGCTCTGATCTGCCTGTAAAATGACAGCTTCTGTCAGCCTGGCTCCCCTTTCCATCGACTTACAGCTGCAATTCATAGCATCCCACCTAGAATATGTGTTTTGGTTTCTCTTAGAGGAAGCTCCAGCAGACTTTTATTTCTTTAGTCAGAATTGAGTAATGTACATTCCTGAGGCAGTCACTGGCCAGGGGAAATGGAGTTAATGTGACTGCTCAGAAATGGGTCATTCCCCTTGAGCTGTGGGGGGAGGAGCAGGGCTCAGTTAGCAAAAAGGAGTATGGCAGGGAGGTGGCCACAGTCCACACCACCTTGGATGAACCCATGTGACTCTCTGGCTCTGAGTTGTCTTATTCATGCTTGAAGGGATGGAGCCAAGGTCAGAGGCACCTGACCTAAACTTCAGAGGAGTTTCTATATGTCAAGTTTTAAGCTTTTGGGGGAAATCATAGCTTTCAGCAGGTTCTCAGAGGAGTCTGTAACCCAAATCAGTGAAGAATCGACAATGAGATGATATGGGACCCTTGCAAATGTAAATTCCATGATTCTTGCATCCAGAGTGAAGAACCTCTATCAATGGTTTTGCTACTGAGAGGGGATGAATGCTGCCCACCCAGATAATTTTTAACTTAAATTTTATATTTTCAAAAGATAATGTATCTACATAATTAAAAATTCAAAATAATACTAAAAAAGTACACTCAGAACAGTTTCTGTTGTGCGCTGTCCCCTTTGACCCATCCCCACTCCTCACACTGATAAACATTTTTACTAGTTTGTTAGTCTTTGTCCAGTTTCTTTATGCAAATCAATACAAATAAGAACATAGCATATTACTTTATATAAAAATAGAGGGTGGAGACTTCTGGCCAAAGTGGAGGCGTAGGTAGACATACTGTGCCTCCTCGTATGACCAAAATAAGGACAACAAAAATTTAGAAACAAAATAACAACCAGTACTGACAGAAAATTGAACTGTATGGAAGTCCAACAAACAAGGAGTTAAAGTAGACATTTTCATCCAGACCGGTAGGAGGGGCAGAGTTGGGCAGCCAGGTGGAGAGGGGTCATGGGCACCCCCCCCCCAAAAAAAGCAGCAGCTGGTGAACCCAGCTGGTGGCAGGTGGCAGCAGGCAGATCCAGCAAGGTGGCGGATTGTGGAGGGACTTGGCGCACAAGGTGGCTGGCAGAACTGGGCAGTCCCACAATTATGGGCAGATAAACCAGGTGAAACTGGGTAGCATGATGGACCATGCAACCCAGGGTCCCAGCATGGGAAATAAATCCTCAAAACACCAATTGAAAACACCTGTGGGGGTTGAGGTGGCGGGAGAGACTCCCAGCCTCACAGGAGAGTTCCTTGGAGACACCCACAGGGTCCTAGAACTTACACAAGCCCACCCACATGGGAATCAGCACCAGAAGGGCCCAGTTTGCTTATGAGAAGCTGCAGGAATGACTGAAATCTGGCAGAGAGCAGAGCGAGTGTCATTGTTCCCTCTTGGACCCCTGCCCCACATACAGTGTCACAACCCAGCAACATGGGTTGCCCCACCCTGGTGAATGCCTAAGGCTCTGCCCCTCACTATGTAACAGGTGTGTCGAGACAAAAAAAATGGCCCAAATAAAAGAACAGATCAAAGCTCCAGAAAAAATACAACTAGACAACAAAGAGGTAGCCAGCCTATCATATGCACAGCTCAAAACACTGGTAATCAGGATGCTCACAGAATTGGTTGAATTTGGTCGCAAATTAGATGAAAAAATGAAGGCTATTCTGAGTGAAATAAAGGAAAATGCACAGGGAACGAATAGTGATGGGAAGGAAACTGGGACTCAAATCAATGGAGTGGACCAGAAGGAAGTGAGAAACAACCAAACAAAAAAAGAATGAAGAAACAAGAATGAAGAAAAATGAAGAGAGGCTTAGGAACCTCCAGGACATCTTTAAACATTCCAACACCCAAATTATAGTGGTACCAGAAGGAGAAGAGGAGAGCAACAAGTAGAAAACTTATTTGAACAAATGATGAAAGAGAACTTCCCTAATCTGGCAAAGTAAATAAACCTCCAGAAAATCCAGGAAGCTCAGAGAGTCCTAAAGCAGGTGAACCCAAGAAGGAACACATCAAGGCACATTATAATTACATTAGCCCAAGATTAAAATGAAGGAGAGAATCCTAGAAGCAGGAAGAGATAAGGGGACAGTCACCTACAAAGGAGTTCCCATTAGACTGTCAGCTGATTTCTCAAAAGAGACCTTACAGGCAAGAAGGGGCTGGAAAGATGTATTCCAAGTCATGAAATCCAAAGACCTACATCCAAGATTGCTCTATCTAGCAAAGCTTTCATTTAGAATGGAAGGGCAGATAAAGTGCTTGTCAGATAAGGTCAAGTTCAAGGAGTTCATCATCACCCAGCCCTTATTATATAAAATGTTAAAGGGACTTATCTAAGAAAAAGAAGATAAAAAACATGTATAGTAAAATGACAGCAAACTCACAATTATTAGCAACCACACCTAAAACAAAAGCAAACTAAGCAAACAACTAGAACAGGAACAGAACCACAGAAGTGGAGATCACATGGAGGGTTAGCAACAGGAGAGTGGGAGGAAGTCAGATGGGAAGAAGGTACAGAGAATAACTAGCATAGATGGTAGGTAGAAAATAGACAGGGAGAGGGCAAGAACAGTATGGGAAATGTAGAAGCTAAAGAGTGTGTAACTATGACACATGGACATGAACTAAAGTGGGGAAATGTGGGGGGGGTTGTGCAGGATGGAGGGGAGTGAAGGGGGAAAAGAGACAACTGTAATAGCATAATCAATAAAATATATTTTGAAAAAGAAAAAATAGAGGGTGGAATAATATTTAATAATAGTGTACATTTTTTTGTCATTCTGTACCGACTTCCCTCATTTAAAATGCTCTGTATGTGGGGATTATCTTCATAGTAGTCCACTGTGGGATGTGCCACGTTGGGCGGCATACCCCCTGTTATTGCACATTTCAATTCTTTCTGGACTTCACTATCACAAACAGAGCCACAGGGAATAACCGTGTGTGTTTGTCATCTCTTCCGTGTAGTGATAGCTCTGGGATATGGTGCCAGCAGTCAATGTGCTGGATTAAAGGATGTAACTGTGATAGACTTTGTCTGATTCCCTCACGGGGTGATACTGCTCTGCCCTCCCACCACCAATGCCTGAGTTTCTATTTCGCTATTCACGCCAACAGAGCATTTGTCAATTTCAGACTTTACCAATCTATCAATAGGAACGGCCCCTCCGTGTGGCGAGCCTGAGCACCTTTTCAAATGGTTAAGGGATGTTTGTGTTTCTTTTTCTGTGAACAGTCTGCTCATGGCCTTTGCTTCTTTTCTTTTGGGTCTTGGTCGTTTTCTTCATGATTTTTAGGTCCTCTTTATAAGTTAGGGAGCTTCATCTGTGATATGAGTTGCAAGTATTTTCTACAGTTATTTGGTTATTTTACTTTGGTTATGATGACTATGTTGGTGGTAGTTAACTTGTTCTCTACCATACAGAATTTTTTACTTCTATTTAGGCAAATGTATCCATTTTTTAAAATTTAGTTTTCAATTACCATTGCCATACAATATTATATTAGCTTCATGTATCCAACATAGTGATTATACTTATATAACTGACAAAGTGATCACTCCAAAAAATCTACCCACCTGGCTCTATACATAGTTATTGTGATATTATTGACTGTATTCCCTGTGCTATACTTTGCATCCTTGTGACTGTTTTGTAACTGGAACTTTGTACTTCTTAATCTTTTATTTTATGGTTGGTGCATATAAAGACTTGTGGCAATACCCGTTTTATTCCCAAAGATGCTAAAAGCAGCATAATTCTCTATTAAACCTAATTCAGATTATCTAGGAGCTGTGTTCCCTCCTCCAAGCTCCATTACCTACAGGTATATTAATCTTCTTGGGTTCCCACTTGGGGAAGGGACCCATGTCCTATGCATCTTTGTATCTTTCGAGTCTAATACAATGCGTGCCATACAGAACGCACTTAATGACTTTTTTGTTAAGCAGAATTGAACTTTCAGCCTGTGGATCTGAGTTTCTGTTTTGTCACTCTCCCTTCCTCACTGCAGGATCATGAACAATTAATTAGTTTAACTTCTTAATCCTCACTTTCTTCATCTATACAATGAAGACAATAAGATCTAATAATAGCAAGTCCAGTGTTGTAGTATAGTTAAAGAAATAATGTACCCCAACACACTTTATGAATAATGAAGTACTGTCCTCATGTACACTATTATTATTTTTTAAGATTTTTAGATTTTTTAAATTCATTTTCAGAGAGAGGGGAAGGGAGAGAGAAAGATGGAGAGAAATGCCCCTTTTTACTACAAAATCTTTTATTACAAAATCCTAAGCATGTACTTCTGTAACAGAACAATATCACACTCAAGCATACCATATGACATTTTAGGTGAAATGTTCAAATTAAAACTATAAATTATCACACCTATATTATTACCCTACCAACCACACTCAAGCAGGCATTACTTCTACCGGACCCTGTAGTTTGCTATCACTGAAGTAACTATATTACTTTTAATATGCCACTTACATGCCCTGGCTGGTGTGGCTCAGTGGACTGAGCATTGCCCTGTGAACCAGAGTTGCTGGTTTGATTCTCAGTCAGGGCACATGCCTGGGTTGCCGGTCAGGTCCCCAGTGGGAGGCGTGCAAGAGGCAACCACACATTAATGTTTCTCTCTCTCTCTTCCTTCCTTCCCTTCTCTCTAAAAATAAGATGAATGAAATCTTAAAAAATATATGCCACTTACAATACAGGCAGATATTAATAATAAAAAGCTTTGGTGAGTAAAGCTTATTTTTCCAATCTTTTTGAGAAAATATGATGCAAATTTTTGGATATGTGGTAATTCTAACATCTGTGTATCATTTCCATCCACAGCTAGTAAGAGACATGGTTAATGTCTGTGAAACTAATCTTTCCAAACCTAACCCACCATCTCTTGCCAAATACCGAGCTTTGAGATGCAAGATTGAGCATGTAGGACAGAACACAGAGGAGTTTTTAAGACTTAGGGAAGAGGTATTGCAAAATAATCACAGGTAAGCATGAAGAAATGCATTTTGATCTGTTCTTCTGTAATGTTATTTCAGATTTGGAAATGATCAGTTGTCACAGTTACCTAGATACATGAATTCTCAGTAACAAGATAACTGTGTTGTGATGACCAGTTACTTCTTCTCTGTGTGTGTTTTTTTTAAATTTTAAATTGGTTTTAGAGAAAAAGAGGAAGGGATAGAGAGGGGTGGGAAAAACATTAATTTGTTATTTTACTTATTTATGCATTCATTGTCCATGACTTGACTGGGGATTGAACCCACAGGCTTGGTGCATGGGGATGATGCTGTAACCAACTGAGCTGCTCGGCCAGGGCTCTTCTGTATTTATAACAGGCCATGAGGCGGTGTGCCATGCTTGAAAAACACTCCCTACTATTCCACTTGGATTTCAAGGTTACCAAATCTTAATGAGAATTAAATTATAAAAAATTAAATCAGCCCTAACTGGTGTGGCACTGTTGGTTGGGCATCATCCCACAAACCAAAAGGTCACAGGTTTGATTCCCAGTCAGGACACATGCCTAGGCTGTGAGTTCAGTCCCTGGTTGCAGCAAGTACAGAAGGCATCCTATCAATGTTTGCTCCTGCATTGATGTTTCTGTCCCTCTTTTTCTCTCTCCCTTCCCCTTTTTCTAAATAAAAATAAATAAATGAAGTTTTTAAAAAAATTTAAATCAAAGGGTATTTAAGGTTCTGTTTGAAGGGTGTTACATAATAAAATGAATGTAAATTAAGGTTTTAAGGTACAAAAATATGTGTGTAACAGTTTCTAAAATGACCACTCTATGGCATAAGCATCTCAAAAACTTATAAGAGCTATGGCATCCCTCCACATCAGTGACCTCTTTCCTCACTGACTGTGCACCGTCCTGTTTCCTGTGCTGGTGTGCATTCTGCAACCCAGGGTAGCAGTAGTAATGACAAACACAGATGATCAGCTGCTCAGACAGCTCTCAGTGGTGCTGAGGCCTTTGTGAAGTCACCTCAGCCAAGAGCCTGGACCCAGCCTCAATGGCTCAGAAATTACTTTCATTGATTTTTCTCAAGGGTGGAGACAACTTTTATTGTCTTGGTTGTTCAACCCACGGCAGCACCCCTCTGCCTGAAGTCTCTCTTTTGGGCATTGCTGGCATCTTGAATCTCAGATAACATCCAAGTAAACCTGCTTCAGCCTTTCACATACCTTAGAGCCAACGGTGGCGAATGGCAGCTTTCCTACCAGCTTGGGGGGACCAGTGGTTAAATTTTTAGAAATTTTGTAACTGATTGTTAAACCATTAGTATAAGAATTTATACCATGGAAGTCTGCAAATGCCACAAATCAGGTAATGTGTAGGTTTTGTTGTTGCTAGGAGCTGGTTTTCCAGGGCTCTACTCGAACCAGACCAGCCACTCCTTCCTGTGGACAGATTCGGACCTGTCTCACAATATGTTCTGTCTTCCTTGGGTGGTAATCTTTAAGTTCCATTCCCAATACCACTTCCACCCACTAAGAAGGTTCTGTTTTAAAAAGTGGTGAATTATAAGTGTTGATGAAAATGCAGAGAAATAGGAACCCTCACACATTGCTTGTAGAATGTAAAATGGCACAGCTGCTATTTCGCTATTCCTCAATAAATTAAACACAGAATGAGCATGTGCCTCAGCAAGTCCACCCTGGTTGCAGACCCAAAAGAACTGAAAATAAGTTCTCAGACGGATACTTGTTCATGAATGTTCACAGCAGCACCATTCAAAAACCAAAAGGTGGAAACAACAGAAATATCCATTAATGGGTGAATGATTCAAATAACAAAATAGGATATATACATGTAATGGAATATTACTGAGCCATTAAAAGGAATGAAGCACTGACATGTGATGCAACACAGATCACCCTTAAAACCATGATGCTGAGTGAAAGAAGCCAGACAGAAAAGACTACATATAGTTTGACTCCGTTTATATGAAATGTCTAGAATAGATAAATCTGATACATGGAGACAAAAAGCAAGCTGCCTGGTCTCAGGAAAGGAGGAATGGAGGCTGACTGCTAAATGAGTATGTGGTATTTGGGGTGATGAAATGTTTAGGAACTAGATAGAGTGGTGATTGCACATTTTGAGTATACCAAATACTGAACTGTACACATCAAAATAGTTAAATTTATGTTGCGTGAATTTTGCCTCAATTAAAAAAAATCCATTCTTTAGATCCTTTCCAGATTTTGCTTTGATATATAATCAAATTATTTTGATTTCTTTTGGTTTGACTTTTGACCCTCCCCTTGATTTCTGCTGTGATCTAATCCTAATGAAGAACCTAGTGACAGTGAAGGTAGAATCAGGAGGGTGACTGGCTTTTCCCAGGGAGTCAAAGGGAAGACCTGAGAGGGGAGTGCAGCTCAGCCACGAGATACAAGTCAGGCAAGCCTTTGGAGACCTTGCCATCCCACCCCTCAAAGGTGGGCTTCTTTCTAGGGAGAGATTCTGCTGCTGGGAAAAATTAGATTTTCTTCATTTCATTTCACTAGTAATGATTTTTTCATATTAATTTTTGTTCTGAAATTTTTACTTTGCTGAAAGTTTAGAAACTGTGTAAAAACATGGAGAGATTGCCCCATATCTTACCACTTGAGATAGCCCAGAGATTATGTAACTACTGTAAACACTTTGATGTAGAACATATCTCTAACTGAATTTCTGGTTCTTCGCTCCACCCAGTTGTATGCTGGTAGACTAGCTCTCTGAATAAAAGTCCTGATTTGTAATATTTGCTGACTTTTGTCATGAGCTATGATAGGAGTATTTACACCACTTGACACCATTGAGCATGGAGCTGGGAAGACTTGTTCAATAAGCTCTCATAACCCCTCAGCATCCACAACTCTTTCCTTCAGTGGTACCCCCAGTTTTTCCCTAGGGTTCCCCATCTTAGCCACCCACCTGACCTTCAATGAGTCTTTCTCCCTTATCCTCACATCGCCACGTTCTGTCCATTCTGCTTCCAAGTATCTTTAATCCATTGGCTTCCCTTTACATTGCTGCCACCTTTAGTGCAGACCACTGTTGTCACATCTATAGCATGCTTCCTGATGTTCTTGCCACTCCTGCCCTGTCCAATATGTTTTCCCACAACAGGCAGTTAGATCTCAAAAACATGTACTGCATTACTTACACCATGTTCCAATACATGTCATCTTCAAAGAGAGGCCTTTCTTGACCACCTCTCTCTGAACCTGATTGTTTTCTTCAGAAGCATTTAAAATCAGGCATTTGTTAATGTATTGAATTTTGTCTCTCATTAGAATGTAAGCTCCATGAAGCAGGAGACCATGTTATCTTACTTCCAGTGGCTGGCAGAATACTTGGCACACAGTCTCCGTATAGAATGAATGCATGAATGAATGAATGGGCTCATTCAACCTGTGTATTTTATATAGTATATGACAAAATTGGGAATCACCAGGTTTTGTATTCTACTTTTTTGAAAAGTATTTTAGACAGAGGGGAAGAAAGACAAAGGCTAGAAAGAGAAAGAAACATTGATTTGTTGTTCCATTTATTTATACATTCATCAGTTGATTCTTTTAAGTGCCCTGACCAGGGATTGAACCCACCACCTTGACGTATTGGGATAACACTCTAACCAGATAATGTTGTCAGCCAGTGCCTTGTAACATACTTTTAAAATTTATATTTTACTATAAGTTTTACTTTGTGTCCTTATTTATTTTTTAGCATGATTTTTAGTGGCTGTAATGGCTGCATAATATTTCCAAGACATAATGTGTTGTGATTGCAGCAGATGTTTGGGCTATTTTGTGGTTACTCTTGCTAATAATGATTTTTCACTTTGCTTTTAATTATGTAATCTCAGGGGTTTTTTTTTTTCTAATTCTTACAGTAAAAGACCAGTGGACATCCTGCAGATATTTAGAGTTGGAAGAGTGAATGAAAGCAGAGAGTTTCTGAGCCAGCTTGGCAATGTGAAGCCCTTGCTGCACGGCTCTCCTGTGCGGAGCTTTGTGGGAATCCTGTCCCGGTAAGAGTGTGCCATCTTCCCTTGTCAAGTTTTTCAGCCCCACGAATGTGAAGTGTCTTAGTTCTTTTCAGTTTTTTTCATGTATGACATGAGTTTCTTCAGTTAAAGTCAGCCAACTGACTGCATTCCAGATGAAATTAAACACTTAAGTTATGAGTATATAATTTAAATGGTGAGTATTATTATATATATTTTAAGTATAGTATATAGGTATGAATTGTTCTGGAAGACAGCACCATAGGAAGAAGGTCATTATCTATTTCATGAGTTTTCCATGTGTGTTTGATCTAGGGATAGTCCAAAACTTTTAAAAAAGGTCTAATTAGAATGTCCAGATACAATTCAATACATCACTGTTATTTTCTGTTTGCTTTGAATAACTGTTTAGTATTAGGGCTGAAACTGAAGTCATAGGAAGCAAGGGAAAAAACGATTGAATCTAGACTATAATTAATACCTAATAAGAAACTTAAAAAGGGTCATACAAGATCCACCAGGAAAGAACTTTCCACAGCCATTGAGGGACCCAGAAGATACTTGTACCAATCAGAAGGATGCCAATTTTCCTTGCATTAACCAATCAATTTAGTGGTATCATAGTAAAAGTATTAATGAGATTTTCTTAAAAGAAATAAAAAGCTAATTCTACAGCACACATTTTTCTAAAAATTTAACATTACCAGGATAATTCTGAAAAGAAGAGTAACAAGGGAGGATTAACCAGGCACACGGTAAAAATGTATTTTAAAGCTATATTGAAACAGTGAGGTGGTATATAAATGGATGAGTGAACAGAATAAAGAGTTCACAAATAAAAAGTAGAAGATTTATGTATGATAAAAGTAGGTTTTATCTTTGTGGAAGAAACATAATATTTTCAATATGATATATTGGGATAAATAGATAATCACCTGGAAAAAACCAGAAAGTTAGACCCTTATCTTGTTTCTCACATTTAAATTAACTTCACATGCAGCAAAGATTTAAATATTAACAATACAACTATAAAGTACTACTGAAAAACAAGAGAATTTAAAAAATAATAATCTTTAAAATAATCTTTGAGTGGGAGTGGCCTTTTCAAAAATTATTTTATTGTTGTTCAAATACAGTTGTCTGCATTTTTCTCCTACCACTCCCCTGAACCCCAGCCAAACACACCTTCCTTGCTTGCTTCCACCCTCCCCCTTGGTTTTGTCCATGTGTCCTTTATAGTAATTCTTGCAAACCCTTCCCACTATTGTCCCCTGCCCCATCCCCTCTGGTTATTGTTAGATTGTTCTTAATTTCAATTTCTCTGGTTATATTTTGTTTGCTTTTTCCTTTTGTTGATTATGTTCCAGTTAAAGGTGAAATCATATGGTATTTGTCCCTCACCACATGGCTTGTTTCACTTAGCATCATGCTCTCCACTTTCAACCATGGTGTCACAAAAGGGTGGAAGAGCTCCTTCTCTCTCTCTGCTGTGTAGTATTCCATTGTGTAAATGTACTATACTTTGTTTTTGTGCATGTGTTTGGTATAATTGAGGCATTTTATTTATTTTATTTTTAATATATTTTATTGATTATGCTATTACAGTTGTCCCTTTTTCTCTGCTTCACTCCCCTCCACGTGGCATACCCTCTCCCCCACACATTTCCCCACTTTAGTTCATGTCCACGTGTCATACTTACAAGTTCTTTAGCTTCTTCATTTCCCATACTGTTCTTACCCTCCCCCTGTCTATTTTCTACCTACCATCTATGCTACTTATTCTCTCTACCTTCTGACCCTCTGTCTTCCTCTAGCTCCCCTGCTGATAACCCTCATGTGATCTCCATTTCTGTGGTTCTGTTCCTGTTCTAGTTGTTTGCTTTTGTTTTTGCTTTAGGTGTGGTTGTTAATAATTGTGAATTTGCTGTCATTTTACTATACATGTTTTTTATCTTCTTTTTCTTAGATAAGTCCCTTTAACATTTCACATAATTGAGGCTTGGTGATGATGAACTCCTTGAACTTGACCTTATCTGAGAAGCACTTTATCTGCCTTTCCATTCTAAATGAAAGCTTTGCTGGGGTAGAGCAATCTTGGATGTAGGTCTTTGGATTTCATGACTTAGAATACATCTTTCCAGCCCCTTCCTGCCTGTAAGGTCTCTTTTGAGAAATCAGCTGACAGTCTAATGGGAACTCCTTTGTAGGTGACTGTCCCCTTATCTCTTCCTGCTTCTAGAATTCTCTCCTTCATTGTAATCTTGGCTAATGTAATTCTGATGTGCCTGGTGTGTTCCTCCTTGGGTCCAACTTCTTTAGGACTCTCTGAGCTTCCTGGATTTTCTGGAGGTCTATTTACTTTGCCAGATTAGGGAAGTTCTCTTTTATCATTTGTTCAAATAAGTTTTCCACTTGTTGCTCTTCCTCTTCTCCTTCTGGTACCACTATAATTTGGGTGTTGGAATGTTTAAAGATGTCCTGGAGGTTCCTAAGCCTCTCCTCATTTTTCGTCATTCTTGTTTCTTCATTCTTTTCTCGTTGGATATTTCTTCCTTCCTTCTGGTCCACGCTGTTGATTTAAGTCCCAGTTTCCATCCCATCACTATTGGTTCCCTGTACATTTTCCTTTATTTCACTCAGAATAGCCTTCATTTTTTCATCTAATTTGTGACCAAATTCAACCAATTCTCTGAGCATCCTGATTACCAGTGTTTTGAGCTGTGCATATGATAGGCTGGCTACCTCTTTGTTGTTTAGTTGTATTTTTTTCTGGAGCTTTGATCTGTTCTTTTATTTGGGCCATTTTATTTTTTGTCTCAACGCACCTGTTACATAGTGAGGGGCAGAGCCTTAGGCATTCACCAGGGCGGGGCAACCCATGTTGCTGGGTTGTGACACTGTATGTGGGGCAGGGGTCCGAGAGGGAACAATGGTGCTTGCTTCACTCTCTGCCGGATTTCAGTCACTTCTCCCGCTACGCACAAGCAAATTTGGCCCTTCTGGTGCTGATTCCCTGGGTGGGTTTGCTTGTGTACATTCTAGGACCCTGTGGGTCTCTCCAACAAACTCTCCTGTGTGATGCTAGGAGTTTCTCCTGCTGCCTCAACCCCTTCAGGTGTTTTCAAGCAGAGGTTTGAGGCTTTATTTTTCTGCTCTGGGGCCCTGGGTTGAGCAGACTGTCGTGTTCCCCAGTTGTTTCTTCCGGTTTATCTGCCCTCAAATGTGGGACTACTGAGTCCACAATCCCCCACCTCACCGGGTCTGCCAGCTACTGCCTTGCCGACCAGCCACCACCTTGCCTCTGGTCCTTTCTGCCCTGCTGCCCATCTCCACCCCTCCTACCAGTCTGGATGAATATTTCTTCTTAACTTCTTGGTTGTCAGACTTCCATACACTTCTATTTTGTGTCAGTTCTGATGTGTTTTTTTGTTTGTTTTAAATTGTTGTTGTCCTTCTTTTGGTTGTGTGTCTCCCTATGCCTCCAATTTGGCCAGAAGTTGTATCATAGTTTTTTGATCGACTCATTCACTGATAGACACTTAGGCTGCTTCCAGCACTTGGCTATTGTAAATTGTGCTGCTATGAACATTGGGGTCTATAGCTTCTTTTGGATCAGTGTTTCAGGGCTCTTAGGATATATTCCTAGCAGTGGAATTGCTGGGTCAAAAGGCAGTTCCATTTTTAGTTTTCTGAGGAAATTCAATATTGTTTTCCACAGTGGCTGCACCAGTCTACATTCCCACCAACAGTGCAATAGGGTTCCCTTTCCCCCACATTGTCTCCAACACTTGTTTGTTGCTTTGTTTCTGATGGCCATTCTGACTGGTGTGAAGTGGTATCTCAATGTGGTTTTAATTTGCATCTCTCTGACGGCTAATGATGCTGAGCATCCTTTCATGTCTCTGGGCCCTCTGTATGTCCTCCATGGAGAAGTATCTGTTTAAGTCTTTTGCCCATTTTTTAATTGGGTTGTTTGTCTTCCTGAAGTGGAATTGTGGGAGTTCTTTATATATTTTGGAGATCAAACCCTTGTCTGAGGTATCATTGTAAATATGTTTTCCCATATAGGTGGTTCTCTTTTCATTTTAATGCTGTTTTCTTTACCCATGCAGAAGCTTGTTAATTTGATGAGGTCCCATTAGTTTATTCTTTCCTTTATGTCCCTTGCTTTAGGAAACGTATCAGTGAAGGTGTTGCTGTGTGGAATGTCTGAGATTTTCCTGCTGATGTTTTCCTCTAAGGCCTTAAAGTATGACAACTCATATTTAAAATTTTTACCCAACTTGAATTTATTTTTGTGTATGGTGTAAATTGGTGATCAGGTTTCATTTTTTGGCATGTAGCTCTCCAGATCTCCCAACACATTTGTTGAAGAGGCTATTTTTACCCTATTTTAAGCTTCTTTCCCCTTTGTCAAATATTAACTGAGCATAAACACTTGGGTTGAATTCTGGGCTCTCTGTTCTGTTCCCTTGGTCTATGTGCCTGTTCTTATGCCAGTACCAGGCTCTTTTGAATACAGTGACCTTATAATACAGTCCGATATCAGGTATTGTGATCCTTCCTACTTTGTTCTTCTTTCTCAAATTTTCTGCAGCTATTCGGGGTTGTTTATAGTTCCATATAAATTTCTGAAATGTTTGTTCTATAGCTGTGAAATATGTCATTGGTACTTTAATAGGGATTGCATTGAATTTATAAATTGCTTCTGGTAGTATGGACATTTTGATGATGTTAATTCTTCCAATCCATGAACATGGTACATGCTTCCATTTGTTTGTGTCTTCCTTAATGGTTTCCTTCAGTGTTGTGTAGTTTTCTGAGTACAGGTCTTTTACCTCCCTGGTTAGGTTTATTCTGAGGTATTATATTTTTCTCATTGGCTATAGCAAATGGGGTTTCTGATTTTTTTCCTGGTTTCTGCTTCTGATATTTCATTGTTGGTGTACAGAAATGCCTTTGATTTCTGAATATTGACTTTGTAGCTCTCTGTTTTGCCAAATTCACTTATTAAGTAGAGTAGCTTTTTGGTGGAGTCTGTAGGATCTTCTATGTACACTGTCATGTCATCTGCAAACAATGACAGTTTTGCTTCCTCCTTTTCAGTTTGGATGCCTTTTATTTCTTGTCTGATTGCTGTGGCTAGGACTTCCAATACCATGTTGAATAGAAGTGGTGAAAGCAGACACCCTTGGCTTTTTCTTGATCTCAGTGGGAAAGCTTTCAGTTTTTGCCCGTTGAGTGTGATGTTGGCTGTAGTTCTCTCATATATGGCCTTTATTATCTTGAGGAATGCTCCCTCTGTTCCCACTTTGCTGAGTGTTTTTATGACAAATGGGTGCTATACCTTATTAAATGCTTTTTCTGCATCTATTGATATGGTCGGGTGCTTTTGTCTTTGCTTTTGTTGTGTGATGTATTATGTTTATTGATTTGTGAATATCATACCATTCTTGCATCCCTGGGATGAATCCCACTTGGTCATGGTGTATAATCTTTTTAACATACTGCTGGATGTGGTTTGCCAATATTTTGTTGAGGATGTTAGTGTCTGTGTTGTTCAGTGATATTGGCCTGTAGTTTTCTTTCTTTGTTATATCTTTATCTGGTTTTGAGATCACGGTGATGCTGGCTTCATAAAAAGAGTTTGGGAGCCTTCTCATTTCTTGGATTTTTTGGAATAATCTGTGAAGGATAGGGGTTAGCTTTTTCTTAAATGTCTTGTAAAATTGTCCTTGAAACTGTCTGGTCCATGGCTTTTGTGTGCTGGGAGTTTTTTGATTACTGCTTCAATTTTGTCAGCTGTTATTGGTCTGTTCAGGCTTTCTGCTTCTTCATTCAGTTTTGGAAGATTATATTTTTCCAGAAACTTGTCCATTTCACCATGGTTTTCAAATTTCTTGTCATATAGTTGTTTATAGTAATTTCTGACAATCCTTTGTATTTCTGTGGTGACAGTTGTTATCTCTCCTTTCATGTCTGATTGTGTTTATTTAGGTCCTTTCTTTTTCTTCATGAGTCTGCTTAAAGGCTTATCGATTTTGTTTATTTTTCAAAGAACCAACTCCTGGATCTATTTATCTCTAGAATTGTTCTTTTAGTCTCTATGTTGTTTAATTCTGCTCTGATCTTGGTCATTTCCTTTCTTGTACTTGCTCTGGGCTGTCTTTGTTCTTGCTTGAGTTCTTGTAGGTATAGGGTTAGGTTGTTTATTTAAAATGTTTCTGCCTTTTAAATTCAGGCCTGTGTCACTATGAACTTCCCTCTCAGGACTGCCTTTGCTATGTCCCATAAGTTTCCGGTTGTTGAGTTTACTTCTATTTGTTTCCAGAAACTTTTTGATTTTTTCTTGGTCTCATTCTTAACCCGTTCATTGTTTAATAGCATGCTATTCAGTCTCCATGAGTTTGAGTGTTTTTGAGTTTTTTCTTTGGGGTTGGTTTCTAGTTCCAGGTCCTTGTGGTCTGAGAACATGCTTTCTATGATTTCAATTTTCTTGAATTTGTTGAGGCTTGTTTTTTATCCTATCATGTGGTCTATCTTTGAAAATGTTCTAGCATTTGAAAAGAATGTGTATGTTGCTTCTTTGGGATGAAAGATTCTATATATATCAGTTGAGTGCACTTGATCAAATGTATTATTCAGTTCCACAATATCCTTGTTGATATTAGTTTGGAAGATCTATCTGGTTTTGAACAGTGGGGTGTTAAGATCTCCTAGTATAAGTGTGTTGCTGTTATATCTTTCTTGAGTCCCCCTAAAATCTTCCTTATGTATTTGGGCACTCCTATATTGGGTAGATGTATGTTTATAATGTTTGTATGTTCTTGGTGGTTTCTTACCTTGAATATTATGAAGTATCCTTCTGGGTCTCTTTTTATGGCCTTTGTTTTGAAGTCTATTTTGTGATACATAAGTATGGCTATGTACCTTTTTTCCTGCTCATTTGCATGGCATATTTGTTTCCAGCCCTTCACTTTCAGTCTGTGTAGGTCTTTTGTCCTGAGGTGGATCTCTTGTAGGCAGCATATGTGTGGGTCATGATTTCTTATCCATTCAGCTACCCTATGTCTTTTGATTGGGGCATATAATTTATTTATGTTTAAGGTTATTATTGATAGGTCCTTATTCATTGCCAGTTTTCCTACCTATGTTCCTCTCTCTTTCACTGTTTTTCTTTCTGTTCTTAAAGCAGACCCCTTAGCATCTCTTCCAGAACTGGTTTGGAGGAAGTATTTTCTTTGGGGCTTCTTTTGTCCAGGAAGCTCCTTATTTGCCCTTCCTTTTTAATTGAGAGCCTTGCTGGATAGAGTAGTCTTGGTTGCAGGCCTTGGTTTTTTATTACTTGGAATATTCCTTGCTGTTCCCTTCTTGCTTTGAGTGATTCCATTGAGAGGTCAGCTGCTAGTCTTATCAGGGCTTCCTTGTATGTTACTTCCCCTTTCTCCCTTAATGCCTGTAGGATTCTCCCTTTGTCTTGTAATTTTGCCATTTTAATTATGACATGTCTTAAAGTGGACCTCTTTGGGTTCCTCTTGATTGGGACTGTCTGTGTTACTTGGATTTGTGTCACTTTTTCTCTCATGAAATTAGGGAAGTTTTCCATCATTACTTTTTTGAACAGGTTTTCTATACCTTAATCATCTTCTCCTCTGGTATCCCTATTATACAGATATTGTTACAATTCATGTCGTCCTCCAATTTCCTTAACCCCTCTTCAGTCTTTCTGAGTCTCTTTTTCTTTTCTTGCTCTTTTTGAGTTTTTTTTCTGCTTTGTCATCCATCTTGCTGATCTGATCTTCTGCTTCATCTAGCCTGCTTTTGATTCCTTCTACTGTGTTCTTCAGTTCAGAAATTATATTCTTCATTTCCTCTTGGTCCTTGTTGATAGTTTCTACTTCATTTTTCATGGTGATACAGTTTGCAGTGTGTTCATTGTAATTGCCCTATAGTTTTTGGTAATTATCAGTGAGCTCATTGAACTTCCTGATAAACCATTGCTTTGAACTCAGTGTCTGATAGTTGAGTTGTCTCTGTATTATTTAGCATTCTTTCAGAGGATTCCTCCTTTCCTTTCATTTAGGGATTGTTTCTTTGTCTTCTCGTTGTTTGTGAGACTCTTTTTGTTAGCCTCTACTTCTTAAATTCATCTGTTCTCACTCCCTAGGTTTATGAAGTGAACTTCTATGGTGGAAGACTTGTGAGATTCAGTGGTGCAGTCTCCTTGATCTCCTGAGCTCGCTGCTTTTGGGCTGTTGTTTATGTTGGCTCTCTGTATGTCTTTGGGTTTTGATTGTTGTTTGGTCTTTCTTTGGTGGGTCCTTCCCACCAGCTGGTTAACTGAGGGGCACTTTGTCCATCATACCTTGTATTCTGTTGTGCAGGTGTGGACAGGTTGTGTTGAAGCCGGTTCTTTTTTCTATATGTGGTTTTGAGGCTTCTCTCTTGCTCTTGTTCATTTGTTTTTTGGGGGGTAATTTCTCCACCATTTAGTTGTATTTCCAGATTGAACCTGGGTTGAGGTTAGTGTGGCCCCCACTCCCTCCTTCACCTTCTTCTGTTGTTATCTGTTGGAGGTTCCTTTGTTCGTGGATTTCCTCTTCCAGCAGGTATTCACAGCTCCCACCTACTTTTTTTTGTGACCAGCTGGGAGGGGAAGGCAAAATGGTTTAAGACAGCCTTAGTGTATTGTATGGTATTTAAAGAACCAACCCATAGAGGAGAGATAGGATATCCTTTGGATGTGTATAGTGTTAGCCATATTTTACACACCTAGCTACTTTTTAGAAAGGGTGAAAAAACGATAAGACTTTCATTAGAGGGGGCAAGGATTGTGAGTTGGATCTAGAAAGCAGTGAGCTTGTGGGAGGTTAGATTATGAGGTAAGGTGAGAGTAAAGGATAGAAAATAGGTGTAGTGTTCAAGAGAATAGAGTTAACCTCAACAGTAATAAAGTTCAGGAAACAATGAAGTGAGCTAAGATCCAGGAGGGGTGCTGTGTAGTATTTGCAATTGTGTGGAACAGCAATTATTTACAATATAATTGTAAATTATATGACAACAATCATAACAAGGACAGGAAATAAAGGACCTAGAGTAGTGTGCTAATGGAATACAAGTGAAGTGAAAGACAGAAAAGTAAAAGTACACTATGAAAGAGATAACAAGAGAAACCAGTCAAGTAATGCAATTTAACAAACCATGCAAAGAAGACTGAACAAGAAGAAGAGAAATGAAAACATACTAATAAAATAAAAGATGTAAGAATAGTGAAAAAATAATACAAATATACAATAACTTGCAGGTTCTCTGGAGTAGCAACGTGAAATTTGTCTCACTGTCTGAGTTGTTGGGATGACCCCTCTTTGGGTCTAACTCTGGTCCTTTCCAGGTTTTATTGTCTTGTGGGAATTTTTTAAAAAATTAAAAAATAATAAAATAAAAAAGAGGGAAAGAAGAAGGAAGAAAGGAATAAAAATAGAAGGAAAGAAAGGAAGAAGGAATTGAAAAAAATTATACAAAGCCTTCTGCTGGCTGTAAACCAGACAGGCCAGTTCTGCTGGTCTTCCTGGCTCCAGCAGGCTGAGGGGGGATTGTTTTCGTTTTTCTCCCTTCCTGAGCCATATTCTTCACAGTTGCACAGCCTCCAGCCCAGTAAGGGCTCAGTTTGCTGCCGGCCCCCAGTGCCCTTCTGCACCCAGCCTATGCCTTCAGTCCACCAGTTGCACTGTCTTTGAGGTGCACCAAGTAGGGGCAGTTCACACACCACCTTCTCGCTCTTTGCTGTCCTATATGTTAGGCAGTCTCAGAGTCTCTTCAGGGTAGTCTAGCCCAGTATTTCTGGGGATTGCTGACTCGCTGAGCCCTGTAGCTCTCCTCTGTAGGGGGCATCTCCACCTTCCTCTTAGAGAGCCAGTCAGCCCTGCAGGGCAAGGCTACCACCTTGACTGCTGCTGTGGATGTGGGCTCACATCTCCTTTGCTGCTATGCCCAGGGTGCTGGGGTTGGGTGCCAGGTCATTCTGGGCAGCAGGGTCAGGTGGGCTCCATCCCTGGGGCTGTGGGTGTGGGCACTCAAACTCCACTGTTGGGGCAGGATGGGCAGCCCGCTAGGCCATGGGTTCGAGTTTGCATTGTCCCCAGGGCTTCAGGTGTGAGCGAGGGCAGACTTCGGTGCTGCTGCTGCTGCTGCTGCTGCTGCTGCTGCTGTGGCTGTAGGGGCGGTGATGTCAGGCACCTGCCACCCAGGGCTGTAGGAGTGAGCATAGCTGCTGCCACAGCAGGGGTGCAGGAGGTAGGGCCTGCTGCTGAGGGAGAATTTCCTAAACAGCTGATGAGTGCTTCTTTTTTCTCTTTTTCTTTTTGAAAAATTCCTCTTATTCAAGCTTGCCACTCCAAACAAGCACTGGCCTCTTGCACAGCTCATCTCTCCAACCAGAGCAGGGACTATCCAGGTCAGGGTCTGTCACTGCCCAACTATTACCAGCCAGTGTCTCAGTGGGTGCACACCTCCCTTGTGTGTTTGCCACTTTGTCCTTATTTCCCCCGTGACTTTAAGCATCCAAGTCCCTCCTGGTGCTGTTCAAACCTTGTTTGGCAGGGGAGGGAGCAGTTGACCTGGCTCTCTGCCAAGAATCCTGTGGCAGAGCCAGCAGCGTCAGGCCTGGGGCTGCAGCTGCCCTGGTCCCTGCGCTGGTCCCAGGGACCTTATTGTCCTGAAGCACTCTCCTTACCGTCTGATTTTTCAGTGTCCTCTCCAACTTTGGTCTCCAGTCTTTATATATGTTGGGGTACCATTGGCTGTTCACTCTGTTCCTCAGAAGATTGGATAGGTGTTTCACCAGTGCAGGGGGAAGTGGACCTCTCTCCCACATATCTTGCCACCATCTTAATCGTGTAACTGGGAGTGACCTTTCTAAAAAGAACTAAAACATAAAGCCACTTTAAAAATTAATTTTCTTTCATAATACAGGATTCAAAAAGTGGATGTTTATATAATAAAAAGGCAGACATCTCCTTTTCTCACCTTCCCAGAGATAACTATGAGTTATCTGAATGCCACAAGTCCAATAGGAACTGCATATAACCTTGAGCAGGGGAGAAACAGTCAGTGTTGGCTTTAAACATTGTCCAGTTGAGCACTGGGGGCCTTAGGCCAGAAAGAGGCTGAGCCAAGGGACAGGAGAAATGACCAGAGGCCAAGGGGTGCTCAAGACAGTGATAAGAAACAGGCCATAGCCTAGGTCATTTTCATGGCACCTGGAATGCCTCCCATGGGGTTACTTTGACATGTATTTTTCTTTTCATTTCATGCTATTTATTTGTTGTATTTAAATTGGTATATTGATTTTTACCCAGTTTTGTTGAGGTATGATTGACAAATAAAAACTGTATGTATTTAGGTTGTAGAATGTGTTTTTTAAAGGTGTGCAAAGTGATGATTTAATATAAGTATACATTGTAAAATGACTATCACCATCAAGTTAATTAACACTTCTATGTCTTATATAGTTAACTTTTTTTCTTATGGTGAGAACACAAAATTTACCCTCTCAGCCAAGTTCAAATATATAGTACAGTATTATTAATTATAATGCCATGCTGTACATTATAGCTATAGAATTTATTCATGTTATAAGTGAAAGTTTGTACTCTTTGACCAGCATTTTCTCATTTCCCTCAGTCCCTAGAAACTACCATTCTATTCTCTGGTTCTATGAATTCTGCATTTTTAGATTCTCCATATAAGGAGGTCATACAGTATTTCTATGTCTGGCTCACTTCGCTTAGTATAATATCCTTTAAATAGCACCTGTGAATTATGAGACTATAATAAAAAAATTTTCCTAGTAAACATTATAATACATCCTTTTTTTTTAGGGGGTTGCTTTTGCCCAAAGTAGTTGAAGATCATGGAGTAAAAAGAACAGACATTGGAAATCTTGGGAGTGGAATATATTTCAGCGATTCAATCAGGTTAGTATTATATCCTTAATCACGTTACTCACACCCATTACCAAGGAATAATTGCCGAATGCTTGCTATGTATTTTCCTCTGTCTTTCTCTGGTGAGGGATTTCTCACCTAGGAACAGATAACTCATTTCTTTACCGAACTAAAAAGCTTCTGCACAGCAAGAGAAACCACCAACAAAACAAAAAGGCAACCAACTGAATGGGAGAAGATATATTCAAACAACAGTTTGGACAAGGGCTTAGTATTCAATATATATATAAAGAATACATACAACTTAACACCAAAAAACAAACAATCCAATTGAAAATTGGGCAGAGGACTTTTTAGACACTTCTCCCAAAAGACATACAGATGGCCAACAGATACATGAAAAGATGCTCAACATCACTAGATATTAGGAAAATGCAAATCAAAACTACAATGAGATACTACCTCACAACTGTTAGGATGTCTACTGTCAACTAGATTAGTATTGTATTTCAGTCCAGAAAGTATCCAGCCACATAATATGAAAAATAGAGACATTTATTAAAGAAGATACAAGAAACATTGTACATAGGACAGTGACACCTCAGTGCCCTTCAACGTAGTCACCATGGGACCTCACACAGTTCTCCCAATTGCCATCATATTTTCCCGAATCTTGTCAACAATCTCAAATCTCTTCTCTTTCAATGGCGATTTTAATTTTAGGAAATACCAGAGTATGCAAGGCACTAAATATGGGCTGTAGGAGGGCTGAGTCACCTGAGTGATTTGTTTCACAAAAAAACTCTGCACAAGACATAATGCATGAACTGGCACGTTGTGATGAAGCTGCCATAGCTGTGGCCTTCTGAATCATCTGAGTAATTTCCATGGAGGAATGTCAAGTTTAACACAAAATTTGATACAGATATGTAGCTGTACTCACTCAGTCATTTTGAGTGCAGTGGCCACACAGTACACATGCTCACTCAGTGGCATCTACCGCCCCCACTGACTAGTTGATAGTATAGTGAAATCATCATTATTCACACATGCGTATTCTAGTCTGCTCTCCTTGGCACCAAGTTATATTGATGTCACATGAACCATTCTTTTAAAAAAATATTATTTATTTATTTTTAGAGAGGGGAAGGGAGGGAGAAAGAGAGAGAGAGAGAAACAGCAATGTGTGTCTGCCTCTCACATGGCCCCCACTGGAGACCTGGCCTGGAACCCAGGCATGTGCCCTAACCGTGAATCGAACCCGCGACCCTTCATACAATGTACTGTCACTCAGCCAGAATAGATGAAATACTGTCACTTGCAACAACATGGGTTGATCTTGAGAATATCATACTAAGTGAAATAAGTCAGACCAAAAAAGTTAAAAATGATATGATTTCACTCATATGTGGGATTAAAACTGAAAGAAACAAATTAACAAGAGAAACAAAAACTCATAAACACAGACAATACTATGGAGGTTACCAGAGGGAAAGGGAGGTGGGGGAGGTAAGAGGGAGTAAAGGGGGAATAAATGGTGATGGAAGGAGACTTGACTTGGGGTGGTTAATGCACAATACAATATACAGATGGTGTATTATAGAACTGTATACTTGAAACCTATATAATTTTATTAACCAATGTCACCACAATAATTTAATTAAAAACTCATGAAAAAAATTTTTAAAAAGAAACAGGTGACTGAAAGTAGGCAGTTTCCCCAGTATCTTACAGAAATGTCTTTTGTGCTAGATAGTAGGAAAATTATATTGAAAATTTTATATTATATTGAAATTTTCTTGGATTTTACTACCCTAAGAGTTTATACATATATGTACCAATTGATCCTTAAACAGCCTCCTGATTATCCTATTGTTATCCCCTTATCACATGTGAGAACACTGAGGGACAGTGAGGGTATCTTGTCCAAAGTCACATAGCATTTTTTGTTTCTCTAGACACAGTAATTTTAACTTCTATAGCACATGACCTCTATTCCAAGCAATTTATTTTATATAAATGCTATATGCCTGGAATAATATTTCATATTTAATACCCTTATTAATAGTTGAATCTGCCTTCTTAATAACCACAATCTATGTGTGCCTGCCCTGTTCTGGACACCAGCCTAAGTGCTTCATGTACATTGTCACAAACCTCACAGTTGGTATTATCCCATCCTTTTATGGAAAGGAAATAGAATCATGGAGATTAAGCAACTTGACTAAGGTCACAAAATTAATTAAAGGTGGAACCTGAGACAAAGGATAATTATTCAGGATATTTAATTATCTAGGCTATGTAAAGAGGTTCTACAAATACATAAGAAAAAGATAAGCAAATGGGTAAAAGATATGAATAAGAACCTAACAGAAGAACATGTATGGAAAGTAACATTTGAAGATAAGTAATCAAGAAAATGAAAAGTAAACCATAATGCTACCATTTCTTATAGTTATCACATTGCCCCCCCAAATAGTTTAACATCTCGAGGTGTTGGTAAGGCTCTAGAGCAATCTGAACTCTCAAAGACTGCTAGTAAGAAGAGTATAACTGATAAACCTTCTTGATAAAAGGTTTTCACATTATCTGGTATAACTGCAGAAAAGACTTCATGGCATGACCCAGGAATACTGTAGGTTGGCCTATGAACCAGAAAGCAGTGCTTCCCAACTGGGCTGGACATTGGACTCACCAGGGGGAATTCCACTGGTGCAAACACAATCGCTCTGATTTCACCCCAGAGCAGTTAAAGCAGGATCTCTAGGGGTGAGGCCGGGTATCAATAGTTTTTAAGCTCCTGGATGATTGTAATATGCAGCCCAGGTCAAGAATCGGTACCCCAGAAAAACTCTAGACCAGGAGGCATGTATGGGAGTGGCTAAGATCACTACTAACAAAACACTGGAAGTGATGCACACATCCAATGACAATGCAATGAATTAATACATTTTAGTGGAGTCCTACATGACATTTATTTATTTATTTACTTACTTACCTTTTAATTATTTCATCCTCAACTGAGGATGTTTTGTTGACTTTAGAGAGAGGGAGCACGAGAGAGAGAAAGAGAAACATTGATCAGTTGCCTCCTATACATGCCCAATCGGGAATTGAATCTGTAACCTTTTTGCTGTATGGGACAAGGTTCCAACTAACTGAGTGACCCATCCAGGGTTCTACATGGCACTTTTAACAGGTGATTTATAACTGCACATGTTAAATGGATGAGCCTGGCAACATAACACAGAGCAAAAAAGACCATATGATTCTATATATACGCAAAGTTCAAAAACAAGCAAAACTACATTTTATATTGTTGAGGGACACATACCTATGTGTCAATACTATCAAAGAAAGAAGATGCTATGTACAAGAATTAAGATAGTAATTAGATCACCTATAGATGGCAGGGGAGGTGATACCAACAGAAATATTGATGATATTCTATTCTTAAACTAGGTCTAGGTGTCTTATTATAATTATTTAAACTTAACATTTACATTGCAAATGTTCTTTTAATAAAGGAATTTATTTTATTTTATTATTATATTTTATTGATTATACTATTACAGTTGCCCTGATTTTTTTCCCCTTTACCTGCCTCCAGACAGTGCCCCCTACTCCCTCAGGTAATCCCCCCACCATTGTTCATGGCCCTGGATCATGTGTGTAAGTTATTTTGCTACTTCATTTCCTACCCTATACTTTATAACCCCACGGCTATTCTATAACTACCTATTCTTACTTCTTAATCCCCTCACCTCTTCACCCATTCTTCTTCTCTGCCCCCCCATCTGACAACCTTCTGGTAACTAACTTTTTTTCTCTTGCTCTTAAGAGTCTCTATCTTTAACCTTTGGTCTTTTAATAATGATGTATCTTGAAATGGGCATCTTTGTATTCATCATAATTGAGACTTTCTGTGCTTCCTGGACTTGTCTATTTTCTTCACCAAATTAGGGAAGTATTCTTCCTCTATTTTTTTCAGATAGATTTACAGTTTCTTGCCTTTCCTCTTCTCCTTCTGGCATTCCTATGATGTGAATGTTGGACCTCTTAAAGTTGTCCCAGAGGCTGTTTCTACTACCCTCATTTTTTGGATTCTTTTTTCTTCTTGTTCTGATTGGTTGTTTTTTTGCTTCCTTATGTTCCAAATCATTGATTTGATTCTTGGCTTCATCAACTCTACTGTTGTTTCCCTGTAAATTGTTCTATATTTCAGTTAGTGTATCCTTTGTTTCTTATTGGGTCTTTTTTAAGCTGCTGAGGTCCTCACTAAGTTCCGTGAGCATCCTTATAATGAGTCCTTTGAACTCTGCATCCGATAGATTGCTTTTCTCCATTTTGTTTAGCTCTTTTTCTGTAGTTTTGATCTGTTTGTTCATTTGGGCTCTGTTTCTTTGTCTCCTCATTTTAGCAGCCTCCCTGTGTTTCTTCCTATATATTAGAGTAGCTTTGACTCTGTGTCATGGTAGTGTGGCCTAATGTAGTAGGTGCCCTTTAGGGCCAGTGGTACAACCTCCCCTATCACTCAATCTGGGTACTCAAGGTTTTCCCTTTGTGTGTCCTGAGTATACCCTCCTCTTGTAGTTGAGCCTTGGTTGCTGTTGGCAGACCAATAGGAGGAATTTACCCAGGCCAGTCAGCCGCAAGGATTGGCTGTGATCACTTACCACCAAACTCCACCCCCCATGGAGGATCAGCTGTACACAGGCAGGGTGGTTGTACTTCAGTGTGGTATATAACTGTCCACTGGGTGCACTGGTGCTGGAGTTTCTTGGGTTGTACAGGCCAAGGTCAGCCCCTCTCCTATGTTTTGCCCAGTGCACCTTACCTGAGGTGTAAAGCAATCTGATGGCTGCTACTTGTGCTGAGCTTGAAGATTCCCAGTTGTAGCCAAGCTGTGACTCTAATCTGGCTGCTGCTAATGCTCACTAAACCAGCTGTTGCTTGTTTGATAGGATTTAGGAGCTAAGACTAGCCATTCTTATGGAAAAGCAGCTTGGGTGGGCTCATAAATTGAGTAGGGCAGAGCCTCTGGGGATCTCAAGGCGGGTTAAACAGTGTTAATCAGGTTGATGGAGTCTCAGATATGGGACAAGCTTGTCAGCTCTGTGGAGTGAGGGTTTACCAAAAGGACAATGGCCTCTGCTCTCCTTGATGCCAGACACTTCAGTTTCTCCCTGTGCCTTTCTCCCTATGCCTTTCAAGCTGCTACCCCAGTGCTGGAGCTCAGAGGGAGTGAGTCTGAGTAGGTGAGTCTGTGTGTATGTTCATTAAGAGGAACTGCTTGCGACTCCAGAAGCTTCTCCGCCCCACCCCCCATTCAATCCCCACTGGTTTTTGCATCCAGAAGTTATGGGAATTTATCTTCCTGGCACTGGAATCCTGGGCTGGGGGACCTGGTGTGGGGCTGGGACTCCTTGCTCAAATAAAAATTTGAGATATCCCTCCCAAATTTTTATCCACGTGGGTGTTGGGACCAGCCCATTCTGCATCTGAACACCTCCTACCAATCTGGATGGGTGTGGTTTCTTTAACTTCATAGTTGTCAGACTTCCATTCAACTTGATTTCATAGTTGTCCATTGAGCTCAATTTCTAACATTCCCAAGTGATGGTTGTTCTATATTTAGTTGTAAGTTTGATGTGGTTGTGCGAAGAGATGAGCCATGTATTCATATGCCACCATCTTGACCAGAAGCCAAAAATTTTTATTTATTGATTTTAGAGAGAGAGAGAATCATCAATTTGTTGTTACACTTATTTATACATTCATTAGTTGATTCTTGTATGTGCCCTAACTGGGATCAAACTCATAATCTTGGCAAATGGGACAGTGCTCTAACCAATTAAGCTACTCAGCCAGGGCTACAAATGTTCTTTCATAAAATATTTCTAAGTGAAAATTCTAAGATAGTTAAATATTTTTTAAAAATCATTGGCTCACTCACTTCTTGGCCTTTTAGCTAAGATCAAGTGTAGTATCTGTTCTTATGAGTTTAAAAAAATCATTGGCATTCAGTTGAATTTAACCAAATTGAAGTCCTACATGACTTTTGACTGAGTGGTTTTGAAGAAGGAGTGTGAGTAGGGCCAAACTGCAGTGGACTGAGAAGTGGTCAGCAGACAATCTATGAAAACTTGACAGATAATATGCAAAAAATATAAAACTAGACCACCTTCTTAAAAATTTTTAAATTCTTTTAAAAATAAAATAAATTTGATTAAAAAATTTAACTGGCATTTGGTTGAATTTAACCAAATTGAATTGAGTCCTTCATGATTGCCAACAGAGTAGTTTCAGTGAAGAAGTGTGAGTAGAACCAAACTGCAGTGGACTGAAACGCAGCCACTGACTCCATGAATGGTGGTGAGAAAGGGAGGACACACAGGGAGCAGAAGAGAGGGTCTAGGAGGCAAATTCAAGGTCCAGGTTCCATGGGAAGGAGTTAGCATGTTTGTAGTTATGGAAAAAAAGCCTACAGGAAGGAGAGGTGTATGGGAGGAATGGGAGAAATTGATTACTTTTTTTTTTGTACAGCGCAAGTCTTGGAGCAGGGTGTCAAACTCATTTTCACCAGGGCCACATCAGCCTCCCAGTTGCCTTCAAAAGGATGAATGTGATTTTAGGACTGTATAAATGTAGTTACTTCTTAACTAGGGTCAAAGAGCTCTACATTCAGCCCTTTGAAGGCAAATGCAAGGCTAATGTGGCCCCCAGTGAAAATGAGTTTGGCATCCCTGTCTTAGAGGATATAGAACAAGTGGTCATCAGGTAGCATCATTACATTTTGGTCTTAATCTCTGAAAAATAAATGTATGTTCCCAAAGGTGTCCCAACTTGTGTTCCTCATCACAAGGTTACTTATTAAAGCTACTGATTCCTGAGGAAAGTTACAACACAATCTCTCACTTGGGTGTCATTTGAAATTTTTGGTTTTCCATTTGGATTGAGAAGGTTCATGAGAATTTGGTACTCATCTTTCCTGTCTTACTTGGTTATTAATGTTCTTTCTGAGCTTCAGTGCATAGAATTATTCTACTTTTTCCTTTTTTAAAAAAATATATTTTATTGATTATGCCATTACAGTTGTCCCATTCCTCCCCATCACTCCCCTCCACCCTGCACACCCCTCCCCCACCGTTACCCCCCTTTCATTCATGTCCATGTGTCACAAGTTCTTTAGATTCTCTATTTCCCATAGTATTCCTGCCCTCCCCCCTATTTTCTACCTACTGTCTATGCTACTTATTTTCTGTTACTTCTACCCTCTTTTCCTCCTCCCACTCCCCTGTTGCTAACCCTCCATGTGATCTCCATTTCTATGTTTTCACTCCTGACCTAGCTGTCCTCTTAGTTTGCTTTTGTTTTAGGTGTGGTTGTTAATAACTGTGAGTTTGCTGTCCTTTCACTGTTCATATTTTTCATCTTCTTTTTCTTAGATAAGTCCCTCTAACATTTCATATAATAAGGGCTTGGCGATGATGAACTCCTTGAATTTGACCTTATCTGAGAAGCACTTTACCTGTCCTTCCATTCTAAATGAAAGCTTTGCAGGATAGAGCAATCTTGGCTGTAGGTCTTTGGATTTCATGACTTGGAATACTTCTTTCCAGCCCCTTCTTGCCTGTAAGGTCTCTTTTGAGAAATCAGCTGACAGTCTGATGGGCACTCCTTTGTAGGTGACTGTCTCCTTATCTCTTGCTGCTTCTAGGATTCTCTCCTTCATTTTAGTCTTGGCTAATGTAATTATGATGTGCCTTGGTGTGTTCCTTCTTGGGTCCAACTTCTTTGGGACTCTCTGAGCTTCCTGGATTTCCTGGAAGTCTATTACCTTTGCCAGCCTGGGGAAGTTCTTCTTTATTATTTGTTCAAATCAGTGTTCCACTTGTGGCTGTTCCTCTTCCCCTTCTGGTACCCCTATAATTTGGATGGTGGAATGTTTAAAGATGTCCTGGAGATTCCTAAGCCTCTCCTCATTTTTTTGAATTCTTGTTTCTTCTTTTCTGTTTGGTTATTTCTATCTTCCTTCTGGTCCACTTGATTGGTTTGAGTCCCCATTTCCTTTCCATCACTATTGGTTTCCTGTGCATTTCCCTTCATTTCAATCAGTTTAGCCTCCATATGTTCCTCTAATTTGTGAATGAAATTGACCAGTTCTGTGAGCATCCTGATGACCAGTGTTTTGAACTGTGCACCTGATAGGTTGGCTATTTCTTAGTCGCTTAGAGTTATCGGCTCTGGGGCTTTGAGTTCTTGAGCCATGTTTTGGTCTGTTCATGCCTGTTACATATGAGGAGCAGAGCCTTAGGTGTTCACCAGGGCTGGGCAACCCAGTCTTTGGGTTGTGACGCTGTATGTGGGGGCGGGGTCAGAGAGGCAAAAAAATGTCACTTTGCTCTGCTCTCTCTCAGATTTCTGTCCCCTCTGCGGCTTCCCACAAGCAAATTGGGCCTTTCTGGTGCTGGTTCCCAGGTGTGTGGGCCCGTGTAATCTCCAGGACCCTGTGGGCCTCTCCAACGAACTCTCTGTGAGCCTGGGAGCCTCTCCTGGCACCTCGACCTCGAAAGTCTTTCCAGTTGGTTCTTTCAGGCTTTAATTCCCATCACTGGGGCCCTAGCCTGAGCAGTCTGTCTCACGGTTTCATCCTTCGCTTGGCTTATCTGCGTGCGAATGTGTGACTGCAGTCAGACAGCCATCCTGCACACTCACTGGGTCCACCTGTCACCACCCCACGGCTGGGATCCACCAACCGTCTCAACCTCTGCTCCTGGGTTAGTCGGACTGAATGATTTTTCTAGCTGACCCCGCTCTGCCGCTGACTCTGCCCCTCTTACCTGTCTGGCTGAGTGGTTCATTGTTGTCGACTTCCGTACATTTCAATTTTCACTGTATTGGCTGTGTTTTTGTTTCTAAAACTTTGGTGTCTTTAAATTTAGTTGTGGGAGGGGGCACAGTGTTTCCACCTACACCTCCATCTTGGATGGAAGTCTAATCTACTTTTTCTTAATAATGTGGGTATTTGTTCTCTTAAACTCTCTGGTGTTTATTAAACAGAAATGCATATGTTTTAGTAGCTAATAAACATTTGGGGTACAGTGGAATTCTTCTGTCCCTGGGCATGAAGTACTTTCAGCACCAACTAGCACAAGAGGAGAGCAATCTGTGTGTCTGTTTCATCCAATTTGTATTTTATAATATACTTTATTGATTATGCTGTTGCAGTTGTCCCAATTTTTTCCCCATTTGCTTTCCTCTACGGGACCCCATGTACCCTCCAGCAATACCCCCTGCTTAGTTCCTGTCCATGGGTCGTGAATACAAGTTCTTTGGTAACTCCATTTTTCTATACTGTTCTTAACATCACCATATATTCTGTACCTACCAATCTGTACTTCTTAATCCCTGTACTTTTTCACCCACTCTCCCCCTTCCCTCTCCCAAGTGATACACCTCCAAATGATCTCTGTTTCTGTGATTCTGTTTCTGTTCTGCTTGTTTGCTGAGTTTTTTTTAAAGATTTAATTGTTGAGGCACTGGCCAGTGTGGCTCAGTGGATTGAGCACCAGCATGCAAACTGATGGATCACCAGTTTGATTCCAAGTCAGGGCACATGCTTGAGTTTCGGGCCAGGTCCCAAGTACAGGGTGCACAGGAGGAACCACACACTGATGTTTTTCTCCCTCTTTCTCCCTCCCTTTCCCTCTGTCTAAAAAATAAATACATGGAATCTTTTTTAAAAAACACTTAGTTGTTGGTAATTATGAATTTATTGCCATTTTAATGTTCAATGTTTTTATCTTCTTTTTCTTAAATAGTATTTCTTCCATTTCAGATAATAATGGCTTGGTGATGATGAACTCCTTTAGCTTTACCTTGTGTGGGAAGCACTTTATCTGCCCTTCCATTCTAAATGATAGCTTTGCTGGATAGAGTAATCCTGGATGTAGGTCCTTGTCTTTCATGACTCTGAATAGTTCTTTCCAGCCCCTTCTTGCTTGCAAGACTTCTTTTTAGAAATCAGCTGACAGTCTTATGGGAATTCCTTCATATATAACTACCTGGTTATCTTTCTTTTTTGAAAAAATGATTTTATTCATTTATTTTTAGAGAGAGGAGAAGGGAAGGAGAAAGAGAGGGAAACAGGCATCAATGTGTAGTTGCCTCTTGCACACCCCCTACTGGGGACCTGGCCAGCAACCCACGTTGGTATGTCTGAAGTTGTCCCAGAGGCTCCTTAACCTATCCTGTGTATTTGGATTGTTTTTTCTTCTTCTTCTCCTGATTGAATGCTTTTATCTTTTTATGTTCCAAATCATTGAACTGATTCTCAGCTTCATCTATTCCACTGTTGGTTCCCTGTAAATTGTTTTTTTATTTCACTTAGTGTAACCTGCATTTTTGCCTGGGTCTTTTTTATACTATTGAAGTACCCAATGAGTTCCTTGAGCATCCTAATAAGTGTGGTTTTTTAAAACTTCTTTTTAATTGATGTTTGAATACAGTTGTCTCCATTTTCCCACCACCACTATCCCCCACCCTACCCACACTCAATCCCATGCCCCCTTGGCTCTGCCCATGAGTCCCTCATACGTGTTCATTTATGTCTCCTTCCCTTCTTTCCCAGGTTATTTCCCTCTCCCTCCCCTCTGGTTACTGTCAGCTTGTTGTCAATTTCAATGTCTCTGGCTATATTCTGCTTGCCAGTTTAGTTTGTTAATTAGGTTCTACTTATAGGTGAGATCATATGGTATTTGTCTTTTTATCACCTGGCTTACTTCGCTGAGCAAAATAGTTTCCAGTTCCATCCATGTTGTCATGAAAGGTAGGAGCTCCTTCTTTCTTTCTGCTGCATAGTATTCCATTGTGTAAATATGCCATAATTTATTGATCCATTCGTTTACTGGTGGGCACCTAGGCTGCTTCCAGCACTTGGCTATTGTAAATGGTGCTGCTGTGAACATTGAGGTGCATAAGTTCTTTTAAATTATTGTTTTAGGATTCTCAGGGTATAAACCCAGTGGTGGAAATGTTGGGTCAAAAGGCAATTCTATTTTTAGGAAGCTCCTTACTTTTTATCACAGAGGCTATACTAGTTTGCATTTCCACCAACAGTGTACTAGGGTTCCCTTTTCTCCACATCCTCTATAGCACTTGTTTGTTGATTTGTTTATGATGGCCATTCTGACCACTGTGATGTGGTATTTCATTGTGGTTTTAATTTGCATCTCTCTGATGGCTAGTGATGCTGAGCATCTTTTCATATGTCTCTGGGCCCTTTGTATGTTCTCCTTGGAGAAGTGTCTGTTCAGGTCCTTCACCCATTTTTTTATTGGACTGTTTGTCTTCCTGGTGTGGAGTCGTGTGAGTTCTTTATATATTTTGGAGATCAAATGCTTGTCTGAGATATCACTGGCAAGTATATTATCCTATACAGTTGGTTCTTTTTTCATTTTGCTAATGTTTTAATTAGCCATGCAGAAGCTTTTTAATTGATGAAGTCGATTTGTTTATTCTTTTCTTTATACCCCTTGCTCTAGGGGATATATTGATGAAAATAGTTCTGTGTGGAATATCTGAGATTTTCCTGCCTATCTTCTCCTGTAGGACTTGTATTGCATATAAGTCATTCTATTCATGACTTATATTTAAATTTTTTATCCAACTTGAATTTATTTTTGCATATGGTGTAAGTGGGTGGTCAAGTTTCATTTTTTGGCATGTAGCTGTCCAGATCTCCCAACACCATTTGTTGAAGAGACTATTTTGATTCTATTTTATGTTTCTTCACACTTTGTCAAATATTAATTGACAATAGAAACTTGGGCTTATTTCTGGGTTCTCTATTCTGTTCTGTTGATTTGTATGTCTGTTCTCATGCCAATACCAGACTGTTTTGATTACCGCGGCCTTGTAATATAGTTTGATGTCAAGTATGGTGATCCCACCTACTTTGTTCTTCTTTCTCAAAATTGCTGCAGCTATTTAGGGTCTTTTATGGTTCCATATGGTTTTGAAGTGTTTGTTCTATATCTGTGAAATATGTAATTGGCAGTTTAACAGGGATTGCATTGAATTTATAAATTGCTTCTGGTAGTATGGACATTTTGATGATGTTAATTCTTCCAATCCATGAACATGGTACATGCTTCCATTTGTTTGTGCCTTCCTTAATGGTTTCCCTCAGTGTTGTGTAGTTTTCTGAGTACAGGTGTTTTACCTCCCTGGTCAGGTTTATTCTGAGGTATTATATTTTTCTCGTTGGCTATAGCAAATGGGGTTTCTGATTTTTTTCCTGGTTTCTGCTTCTGATATTTCATTGTTGGTGTACAGAAATGCCTTTGATTTCTGAATATTGACTTTGTAGCTCTCTGTTTTGCCAAATTCATTTATTAAGTAGAGTAGCTTTTTGGTGGAGTCTGTAGGATCTTCTATGTACACTGTCATGTCATCTGCAAACAATGACAGTTTTGCTTCCTCCTTTCCAGTTTGGATGCCTTTTATTTCTTGTCTGATTGCTGTGGCTAGGACTTCCAATACCATGTTGAATAGAAGTGGTGAAAGCAGACACCCTTGGCTTTTTCTTGATCTCAGTGGGAAAGCTTTCAGTTTTTGCCCGTTGAGTGTGATGTTGGCTGTAGGTCTCTCATATATGGCCTTTATTATCTTGAGGAATGCTCCCTCTGTTCCCACTTTGCTGAGTGTTTTTATGACAAGTGGGTGCTATACCTTATTAAATGCTTTTTCTGCATCTATTGATATGGTCGGGTGCTTTTGTCTTTGCTTTTGTTGTGTGATGTATTATGTTTATTGATTTGTGAATATCATACCATTCTTGCATCCCTGGGATGAATCCCACTTGGTCATGGTGTATAATCTTTTTAACATACTGCTGGATGTGGTTTGCCAATATTTTGTTGAGGATGTTAGTGTCTGTGTTGTTCAGTGATATTGGCCTGTAGTTTTCTTTCTTTGTTATATCTTTATCTGGTTTTGAGATCACGGTGATGCTGGCTTCATAAAAAGAGTTTGGGAGCCTTCTCATTTCTTGGATTTTTTGGAATAATCTGTGAAGGATAGGGGTTAGCTTTTTCTTAAATGTCTTGTAAAATTGTCCTTGAAACTGTCTGGTCCATGGCTTTTGTGTGCTGGGAGTTTTTTGATTACTGCTTCAATTTTGTCAGCTGTTATTGGTCTGTTCAGGCTTTCTGCTTCTTCATTCAGTTTTGGAAGATTATATTTTTCCAGAAATTTGTCCATTTCACCATGGTTTTCAAATTTCTTGTCATATAGTTGTTTATAGTAATTTCTGACAATCCTTTGTATTTCTGTGGTGACAGTTGTAATCTCTCCTTTCATGTCTGATTGTGTTTATTTAGGTCCTTTCTTTTTCTTCATGAGTCTGCTTAAAGGCTTATCGATTTTGCTTATTTTTCAAAGAACCAGCTCCTGGATCTATTTATCTCTAGAATTGTTCTTTTAGTCTCTATGTTGTTTAATTCTGCTCTGATCTTGGTCATTTCCTTTCTTGTACTTGCTCTGGGCTGTCTTTGTTCTTGCTTGAGTTCTTGTAGGTATAGGGTTAGGTTGTTTATTTAAAATGTTTCTGCCTTTTAAATTCAGGCCTGTGTCACTATGAACTTCCCTCTCAGGACTGCCTTTGCTATGTCCCATAAGTTTCCGGTTGTTGTGAGTTCACTTCTATTTGTTTCCAGAAACTTTTTGATTTTTTCTTGGTCTCATTCTTAACCCGTTCATTGTTCAATAGCATGCTATTCAATCTCCATGAGTTTGAGTGTTTTTGAGTTTTTTCTTTGGGGTTGGTTTCTAGTTCCAGGCCCTTGTGGTCTGAGAACATGCTTTCTATGATTTCAATTTTCTTGAATTTGTTGAGGCTTGTTTTTTATCCTATCATGTGAACTATCTTTGAAAACATTCCATATGCATTTGAAAAGAATGTGTATGTTGCTTCTTTGGGATGAAAGATTCTATATATATCAGTTGAGTGCACTCGATCAAATGTATTATTCAGTTCCACAATATCCTTGTTGATATTAGTTTGGAAGATCTATCTGGTTTTGAACAGTGGGGTGTTAAGATCTCCTAGTATAAGTGTGTTGCTGTGATATCTTTCTTGAGTCCCTCTAAAATTTTCTTTATGTATTTGGGAGCTCTTATGTTAGGTGGATATATGTTTATAATGTTTATATGTTCTTGGTGTTTTCTTATGTTGAGTATTATGAAGTATCCTTCTGGGTCTCTTTTTATGGCCTTTGTTTTGAAGTCTATTCTGTGACACATAAGTATTGCTACCTGGCTTTTTTTTCTTGCTTCTTTGCATGGCATATTTGTTTCTAGCCCTTCACTTTCAGTCTGTGTAGGTCTTTAGTCCTGAGGTGGGTCTTTTGTAGGCAGCATATGTGTAGGTCATGATTTCTTATCCATTCAGCGATCCTGTCTTTTGATTGGGGCATATGATTCATTTATGTTTAAGGTTATTATTCATTGGTACTTATTCATTGCCATTTTACTCCCTATGTACCTTTGTTCCTTTCTCTCTCACTGTTTTTCTTCCTCTTCTTAAAGTAGTCCCTTTAGCGTCTCTTACAGAGCTGGTTTGGAGGAGGTATATTCTTTGAAGCTTGTTTTTGGAAAACTCCTTATTTGCCCTTTCATTTTAATTGAGAGCCTTGCTGGATAGAGTAGTTTTGGTTGCAGGCCTTTGTTTTTCATGACTTGAAATATTTCTGCTATTCCCTCCTGACTTGTAATGTTTCTGTTGAGAAGTCAGCTGCTAGCCTTATCAGGGCTCCCTTGTATTACTTCCTGTTTCTCTCTTGTTTCCTTTAAGATTGTCACTTTGAATTTGAATTTTGCCATTTTAATTATATTATGTCTTGGAGTGGGCCTCTTTGGGTTCCTCTTAATTTGGCCCCTCTGCGATTCCTGGACTTATGTGACTTTTATTCTCATCAAATTAGGGATGTTTTTCATCATTACTTTTTCAAACAGGTTTTCCATCCCTTGCTCCTCTTCTTCTCCTTGTGGTATCCGTATTATACAGATATTATTCTGTTTCATGTTGTCCTGCATTTTCTTTATCCCCTCTTCATTCTTTTTCAGTCTTTTAGCTTCATATTGCTATTTTGGGGAGGTTTTTTTCTATGTTGTCCTCCAGCTCACTGATCTGATCTTCTGCTTCATTAATCCTGCTTTTGATTCTTTCTACTGTGTTCTTCAGCTCAGATATTGTATTCTTCATTTCCTCTTGGCCCTTGTTGATAGATTCTGGGTTTTTTTTTCATGGTGATATAGTTTGTAGTGAGTCCATTGTAGTTTCCTTGTAGTTTCTGGTAATTCATTGTGAGCTCATTGAGCTTCCTGATAACCACTGCTTTGAACTCAGTATCTGATAGTTGACTTGCCTCTATTTCATTTAGCATTCTTTCTGAAGAGTCCTCCTTTCACTTCAATTGGTGCTTGTTTCTTTGTCTTTCTATTGTTTGTGGGAGTCTTCTTGTTTGCTACTGTTTCTTAAATTGATCTGTTTTTACTTTCTGACTTTGTGGTGTGAACTTCTGTGGTAGGAGGCCTGTGAGATACAGTGATGTAGTCTCCTTGATCACATCAACTGATGTTCTTGGGATGTCCTTTATGCCTTTTGTGCTGTAATTGGGTTTTGATTATTGTTGGGTCATTCTTCGTGGGTCTTTCCCTGACACTGGTTGACTGAAGTTCACTTCTCCCATCACATCTTGTGTGCTGTTTTTCAGGCACTGCCTGAACAAAACTACAGAGCCCAAGAAACAAACCCACACCCACAAACATATCTCCCTCCCACAATCCCACTATCAATAGCAGATGAGCCAGTATTAATAAGGGTGTAACGAGATTAAGACTATTGTAAGAAAAGAGAGTGGATATGGTGTGACCTACTGAAAGAGAAATGATTTGGTGAGGGAGGAGCATTAATAAGAGTTGGGAGTTGGAGCAATGGAAGGAGGGAAGGTAAAGTTTACCTCATGAATAAAGAAAGGGAATGAAGAGTGTCAGAGGGGAAGTGCATAATATTAGGTTTAAACAGAAATTAAAGTAGTATAAAATAAAACAAAGTGAGAGAGAGAAAGAAAAAGGAAGAAAAAAATTAAATAATTAATAAAAATATAGGAGCCAAATTGGAGAGAAAGATCCACTGGAGAACTGTCAACGACAAATGAGACAAAATGAATATAGGTGGAATGGGAGTAAGAGGGGAAAAAAGAAGCAAAGAAAAGTGTAAGAGGTGTTTAAAGGAATGGGAAGTGATTTTATAATGATAGAGGGAGAGAAAATACTCACAGTGAGGAACAAAAACTAGGCTAAGTGAGGGAAAAAATTTAGGATGTAAAGGAAAACCAAAGAAAAAAAAGGAGAATAAAGAAAAATAAAGAGGCAGAGTGAAAGAGAAATAAAAGAAAGACCAAAAAAAAAAAAAGGAAAAAAACCAGGGTAAGATGACATAATTAAAATTTGAGTGAAGAAAAAGAAAAGATGGGAGAGGGTTCCAGTAAAATTTGTTATTTGAAATACAGAATTAAATGAAGCTCTAGAGATAATCTTGTAAAAACAATGCAACAACCACCACCCTACCCACAACCAACTAACAAAGTTTGTTACAGGTATAAAGAGAACATGGGTATTTTAGTAGCTGGGCAAAAGGATGTGAAATGACCCTGAACAAGAGAATTCATTTTGAGTGTCTGGACAGGGGAGAAATAGTGAGAGTATAGAATGGAAACAAGTTGTAGATAGAGAGAAAACCAAATTTGTAGATAGAGAGAACACCAAATTTGGAATGAGAATATTGCAAGGAAAGGGGAAGGTAAGATTGGCTAAGGGAAGGGAGGGGCAAAATATGTGAATTAAAATGCACTATAGTATAAAATCTAGTGACATTACATACGAAGTCAATGAACAAGAAATGAATGTTATAAAGCTATGCAGGAAAGAAAACATGGCAAATCATAAAAAAGACCACAGTGGCTTTGTATTGATAGCCTTTTGTATTTACCACTATGTTTTTCTTTCTGGATCTGCCTCTGGTGATGTCAGATGTTGACCCCATCTGACCTTAGGCAACCTGTTCAATACTTCCAGTGAATTGCTGTCACTGACTGTCTTCTTGAATTGTTAGTATGGTCCCTCTGCACTCCAAAGTCAGGTTTAAGCACCACAGGGCTGGCTGAATTCCTCCTGGGCTGGGGGCTATTGTTTCCTCTCAGGCTTCTGCTGCTCTGAGGGGAGTGGTCTGCCTGAGCAGGAGGGGTTGTTGTGTATGGGGGTTGGCTCAGCACCAGATCCCAGATCCAGGTGGCTACTTTCTCAGTTCTCTCCACAAAGCCCCCATTCCCACTGTCTCTTCAAGTCTTCTAGTTCACTCTGCCCCACCTTTTCCAGTGATCTACTGTCTCTGGCTGTCTCCTTTGCTTGTTTATCTGGTCAACTCAGCAGTCAGATTTAAGCACCAAAGGGCAGAGAACCTCCTGGGGTCAGGGCTATTGTATCCACTCAGGTTACTGCCACTCAGAGGGGAGTGGTCTGCCTGAGCACAAAGGCTGCTGCCTCTTGGAGGGATGACTCAACACCAGCATCCCTGCAGCTACTCTCTCAGTTCTCTCCCCAAGGCTTCTGTCCCCAGTTTCTCAGGTTTCTTCAGGCCACTCTGCCCCTACCTTTGCCTGAGCCCTGGGTAAGTAGCTGGGAATGAAATTTTGTGTGTTGGCCCTTTTAAAGAGCCCTTGTGTCTCCAACTGACTGTCACTGGCAGAGAGCAGCCCTGCTGCTTTTTCCACTGGTTGTTATCACTATTCTTTTGGGGCTCTGGTGTTCTAGGCTGGGAATCCTAGCTTAGGGTTTAGACCCCAATCTTCTTTGGGGTATCTAACTGGCCACTTAATTATCCCACTGGTGCTGCCGTGTGTGGGTGCCCAGTCAGCCCTCATGAGTCTCCACCACACTCCTTAACAGACTGGTACTTGTCAGGATGGGTGGGGTAGGATAAAACAGCGGCCGACTACAATCAAAATGGCTCCGGGACTACAATCCAGAAGAGACGGCTGATGTAAAAACAGGGAGCCAAAAGGGCGGGCTTTGCTAAAACAGATATCCGCATAGCAACCTGAGCCTGAGGAGACCACCAATGACATATTGCCGCTTTGTTCAAAGGGGGCCAATCCCCAGCTCCCACGAAGAGAGCCAACCACAATAAAACCCCGCCATCTTCTGCTTGGGTGCGATTTCCCCAGCCCCACTCTGCGGACGGGGGTGGGGGCGGGGGCGGGGGCAGGGGCGCTCAAACCCCAATAAAGCTCTACACTGCCTAACTTTGTGGCTGATTGGCATTTCTTCCTCAGCGGAGCCTAAGAAAACCTTTCAGTACTGCCAAAACTTATTCTGTGTGTCCAAAGTTACATGCTTCTCTCTGGCTATCACTCAGTTTTTTGTTTTGGGTGGTTTCTCCACAATTGAGTTGTAATTCCAGATTGGTCCTGGGAGGAGGTCAGTGTTATTTCCGTTCACTCCTTCGCCATCTTCCTTCTCCATAACCAGTCTTCTGAGCTCTGCATCTGTAGATTGCTTATCTCTATTTTATTTAGTTCTTTTTCTGGAGTTCTGTTCTGTTCTTTCATTGGGGCCCTGTTTCTTTGTCTCCTCATTTGGGCAGGCTCCCTGTGTTTGTTTCTATGTAGTAGGTAGAACTGCTTTGAGTCCCTGTCTTAGTAGCGTAGACTATTGTAGAAAAGCACACCAGTAAGTTAGATGGGCCGCAGCCTTAGGTAATCATCAGGGTGGGGCAACCCACGTGAACCAAGTTGATGGAGTTTCCCATATGGTGTGGCCTACTCTGTGGCTCTGTGTGGGGTTCGGCTCAGGAAGGGGGCAGTGCTGCTGCCTGGCCTCTGGAGTTTTGTCTGGGAGGAAGCTGTCCTCCAGCACTTGCCCAACTGCCAGACACTGATTTCTCCCTGTGTGCCTCTGGTGCCCTATCAGCTGCTGCCTCCGCACTGAGCCCAGAGGGAGTGAGTTCGTGTAAGTCCTAAGTCCACTGCAGATCCTATAAGAGGAGATGTCTGAGAATCCTGCAGTTTCTTCTACTGCCCCAACCCCTACTGGTTCTTACAGGTAGAAGTGATGGGGATTTATCTTCCTGGCAGTGTAACCCTGGGCTGTGTGGCCTGGTGTGGGGCTGGGATCCCTCACTCCTGAGGTGTCCTTCCTGATCTTCATCTACCACACGTGGGTGTAGGATCACCTATCCCACATCTCTACCTCTCTGTCCAGCTCTGCTTCTCCACCCCTCCTACCTGTCTGGATGAATGTGACTTCCCCAATTCCTTGGTTGTTGGACTTCCATACAGCTCAATTCTCTTGTGATTCTTGGTGATAGTTCTTTTGTAGTTTAGTTGCAGTTTTTGCTGTGGTTGTACAAAGAGGCAAGCCATGTTCACCTACACCTCTCTCAACCAGAAGTTCTCCAAATTTTAAAATAAATAAATAAATAAATTCTAAATGAATCCTCAGAGATATATCAGTAACAGTAAAATTTGGGACATTCTACCAGCAATGTCTTTTTTAAAGTATCTCATATATATATATTATATATATAATATATATATATTATATATATATATATAATGTTATTGTCATGCTACTATAAACTGTAAATTTGTACTTACTTCCTTTCACATGCAGTACAAGTATTAAGTACTCGCTCCCAGGAGAGACAGATGGCACAAGACTCTTGGTCGTCTGTGATGTTGCCCTTGGGAAGTGCATGGACTTACACAAGAAAGACTTTTCCTTAACAGAAGCACCACCAGGTTATGACAGTGTCCATGGAGTCCCTAAAACAGCCACTGTCAGCACGGACTTTGAGGTATTTATATTAAGAAACAGGCAGAGAGGCTGCTGTTTTTATTAAATGTGCTTACATTTAAGTAATTATTGTATATCTGGTACCTGAATTCAATATTTTCATACTCAATAATTAGCAAACATAAAACCCTACTTTTATGAAAACATGTCAATAAAGGTTTTTTCACTTATTTCTGTTTGCCCTAGGATGATGAATTTGTTGTATATAAAACCAGTCAAGTTAAAATGAAATATATTATTAAATTTTGTATACCTGGAGATGAAGTAAAGGACTTTCATCCTTGTAATAATACTGAATTAGAGGAACACACACCTGAGATTTCAAATTTTTCAAAGGTTGAAGGTAAGACTATTTTGTTTCAAATCCTTATCCAAGGATATGTTTATTGATTTTAGAGAAAGAGGAAGGTGGTGAGAGAGAGAGAGAGAGAAACATCAATGTGAGAGAAGCATTAATCTATTTCCTTCCATTTTTTATTATAATAACTGGGGATTGAACCCACAACTTGGGTATGTGCCATGAGTGGGAATTGAACCCAAAACCTTTCAGTCTATGGGATGACACTTCAACCAACCAAGCCACCCCGCCAGGGCAACAATTTTCTTGAAAGCTGTCAAACATGATATTTATAGAAGTCAATATTATATTTCCAGTGGAATTTATATTCATGTTTGATAACTATACTTATGACTGCAGATATAAATATTTTATTTTTTTTATATTCAGTGAAAATAAAAACCAGAATGCTTGAGAGAGTTTAAGTGATCTCAAAATTACTACTTCACTAATACACCAAAGCTGAACTCATCCACTCAAGATAGCCACAAAAACCCAGTGAAATATTTAAGATATCAATGTGCAAAAAGTGTAGTGTGGCTGGTAAGATAGACAGAAGACACAGCTTTAGAATCAAAAAGCCTGGGTTCATGATTCTAGACTATGGGATCTGTGACCAATTACATAAGGTCTCCAGGTGTTGACTTCTCTCTAAGGGAAATGAGACCAATATCCACACCATAGTGCTACTATAAGGATTGCAAGGGATAAGTGAAGGTACCCCCAAAATTGTAAAGTGTAGCTTCTGTATTAGTCATACAAATAAATGAGGGATGATAGCTTTTTAGGAAATCATAAGCCTGAACTACTATAATGTTAATTAATAGCTTGTAAAAACATACAAACATTTTTAACTGTGGTCAAAGTATTTTTTATCAGAAATGTATGACTTCGTATATGTTAAAGAAGAATACTCCCATTTCTTCTCGAGGGGGGGGTCATATTTATACCTCTAACCTTATCTGTATTTTTGTACCATCTAGTAAAGTTCATGAACATTGTTTCAATATGATGTGTTAGGAGTTTGACTTAGTTTTCCTTGGATCAAAAATCTAGGGAATCTCATATTTCTCCAGTATGCTTTTACAGTACAATAAATAATAGTGACTGACCAGTTCAAAATTACAAGCCAGGAAGTGCAAATATCTAGTCAGCCTAAGCTACTCTTATTCAGATATTCTTAAGACCTTTGTGTACTTGTGTGTCTGCTTAAACGTATGCCTTTCAAGTAGTAGTATGAGTCTGAGTTTTCAAGATGACCTCTCAGCATCTGTAGGTTTAAAAAGCAGAGTGTCTGTTGACAGTGTTGCCCCCATTTTTTTTTCATGTGGAATCACCGACTTTTCAAAATTGGCTGCTGAAAATCATAATTCATTTCTCCTAAGGAGGAGAAGGATTAAAGATCAAGTAACAAAAATAGCTCAAGGGATGGTTTTAAAAGCTAACAACATTAATATTTTTAATGTATAGATTACCAGTTACCAGACACTGAACCTTTTAGCAGCGTCAAGGCTGGCCTCCAGGACACCTGTGGAAATTCAGTTCCCCTTGAGGACCTGCACATCAAGGGAAAAATAATAGACTTCGTAGCCCAGGTGAGCTCATTGTGGTTTTATGATACTTAAAGCAAATGGATGTCAATCATAAAGGAGTGCTGGATTACAGTAGCATGAACTCAGTAGAACATGTACATTTCTAAACTTTGTTTATTCATTGGGCACCTACTACATGCTGGGGACTGTTCTAGGCTCTGGGCATTCAGCAATGAACAGTATGAAAACTGTGCCCTCACAGAACATGCATTGCATTGGGGAACCAGGCAACAAACATGATCAATAAATAAAACACATGTCATCTTAAATGGTGGTAGGTGCTAAAGACAGAAATCAAGGCAGGAAGGTGTGGGAGCTGCACAGGTTGGAAGGGTATCAACTTACAAATGGGATGTCCAAGGAAAGCCTAACTGAGAAGGTGACCCCTAGATACAGATGTGTAGGAAGTCAGGGACTAAACCATGTGGACAGAAGAAGCAGCACATGCAAAGGTCCTGTGGTGGGAGCAAGCCTGATGTAGTTAAGGAACACAAAGGAATTCACTATGGCTAAAGCACAGTGGAAAAAGAAAGTGTGATGGGAAATTGGGTCAGAGAAGTGGGTTGTGGGGAAGGAGCTCACATCAGGACACAGGATGTACCATCCTTAACTCTGAGTAAAATGGAAACCTTTCAAATATGTTTGGCAGAGGAAGGATATGATTGGGATCATGCTGGCCACTATGTCGACAACAGACTGAAGAGGACCAGTTAGAGACACCATAGGTCAAGTTCTCTAGAAAACAGATTCTAGATGGAAATTTGTTTTAAGAAAGGTTGTTGGGAAGTACTTTCTGGAGCAAAACCTATATGAAAGTGCAGCAGGAAGGACCTGGCAGAGGAGACACACACTGTAATGTAGGCATACCAGAGTCCTCAGTCTCCGAGGGAGCTCTGAGATTGGCCTTTCAGGGATGTTCTAGAATGAGGCAAGGGGGGTCAGGCCTTGTCCCCCAAAGGAATTAGTCATTGGATGTGGCTGCCCCTGGGGACAGGATCATAACCCTGAGGCACTTAATCTTTGGCAGAGGACATTGACTGGGGAGGGACACAGCAAGTGACACTTCCTGCAGCCTTGGTCCTGAAGGGGACAGCTGGGGGCATGCCATAGCATCAAATATAGGTCACTATTGAGTAATTCAGTTAAGGGTGATGGTGACTTGGACCAAAATGTTAGTAGTGGGGGTGGTAAGAAGTGATTGGGTTCATCAAAGGATTGAAGGTAGAACCAGTAAGAGTTGCTGATGGATATGGAACATGAAAGACATGTGTTGAAGATGACATTACATGCATGTAGATTGGGGAGATGTGGTGGTAGAGCTCTGAAAGTGCTCAGTTTTCTAAAACTATTTGTTTTCTAAGAGTTGACGTCACCATTGGCTTCACTGACTTCTAACACTAATGATTACATTGAGCAACTCTGAAGACCTCTTAGGAAAATAAGAACACCTGAGTTCAGTATTGTGGCATTGCTGTCCTTTCAGAAGAAAATCAAGTTAAATTTGGTGATTGCCTGAACCTGGGAAACTGAGGCGTAGTGGAGTGGGCAAGAGCATGCCACCTGTGTATACCAGTTTTCATCTATTTGACCTCTACACCCAGCCCTACTCTGATCCTTACCCACATTAGATGAGGATACTGATGCTCAGACACATAAAATGATACACTAAAGCACAAATTTGGACTGATTCTAAGGTCCAGGTTATGTTTTTTCCTAAGGTGTAAACAACTGATTATTATTTAAATGTTGGTGCATGTGCTTTACATTTTAACAGGAGTCGAAGCATTACATGGAAAGATTGAGTTCTAAGGTATAACTTTGAACAGTCACAATTTTTGAAAGAGATTGGGTGGGAAAGAGTGAAAATATATTCTGAGTAAATATGAGATGGTACCAACCCGGTCCACCCCACCCTACTGCACCCTACCCCACTCCGCTGCACCCCCATGTCTCCCCTAAGGTAGAACCTGGTCATCAACCTGAATTTCCTCTGAAGACCAGGTTCTGAACCACTGTGCTGTGATGCAGGCTGGTATGGACTGTTGAAAAAGCAAAGGATTTGGAGTTTGGTGTGAGTCGTTGCTCATTCTTTTCTAGCACTGTGACCTTAGGGTAGTTATTTAACTATTTTGTGCCTCAGTTTATTCATGTATAAAATGGGAATAATAATATCTGCCAGTCAGTGTTGTGACTAAAAGATACAAGAACCCAAGGCATTTTTTTCATATACAGTAGATGCAAAACAAATGAGGACTTTGTTACAAGAAGAGGCGTGTATACTCCATGTATTACTTTGGATTAGACACCTGGTACCATCTGATATTTCAAACATCAAGGCTTTTTTCTTGGGAAACTTTGCCCAGAAATTACCTCATGACTTAACAGTAGCTTTTTCACTGGCTTTAAAAAAATTTTTGTGTGAGAAAATTGTAATTTCTCATGCCTCTAAAACTGCTAACCAGACTGATGGTATACCTAGCATCATCAAAACGTTTCTTTCCAAACACTGTACTGAGCACCCAAACAACTGGGATGATCATCTATCAGCTGTTTCATTTGTTTTCAATATAACTCACCTGGAGCCTACCAAAAATACACCATACTTTCAAATGTTTTATCAAAATCCTTATATGCCTGAAACTTCAGATGTTCTTCGTGAAGTAGATAGTGATAATACAAGTATGTCTGCCAAAATTCTAGGTGCTATTAAAGAAGCTGATAAATAATGGAGAATAAGACAGCTTCTGTGGGCAAGGTGATTCTATTTAATAGAAAATTCTATAATAGAAAATGTATAATTTATAAAATGATTTTTAAAAATATTGTGGCATATATAAACACATATACAAATGCATACACACATACATACATATGATATACTGTTAAACCAAATTCTTTCTCTATCAAATTTTTCTTGTCTTGATTAAACAATGTACTTTCTAGCTGTGAAATTCTGGAAGGCAGTTATGGGAAAACCACACATTTTGGAATCAAGTAGAGCAGAATTCAAATCCCTGGTCTTACTGCTTTCCAGTTATTAGACTTAGGCAAATTACTTAACCTATTTCATTTTACCTTCTTTATAAATTTGGGTGATGCAGACTTTGAAATGTTGTTTTAAGAATTAAATGGCATTCGTACCTTCCTTTTAAGTAGCATCTCAATAAAAAACCATTCTGTTAAGAAAGTTAAAAAATTTTTGTCTTAAGCATTTTATTTTTTAATTCTTTTATTAATTATGCAATTACAATTGTCCTATTTTTTTCTCCCCCTTATCCTACTCCACCTTGTACCCCCTGCCACCGGCATCCCCCCACTTAGTTCATGTCCATGGGTTGTACATATAAGTTCTTTGGCTTCTCCATTTCCTATACTATTCGTAACCTCCCCGTCTGTTTTGTACCTACAATTTATGCTTCTTATTCTCTGTACCTTTTCCCCCATTCTCCCCCACCACATCCCACTTATAACCTTCCATGTGATCTCCATTTCTGTAACTCTGTTCCTATTCTAGTTGTTTGCTTAGTTTATTTTCGTTTTTAGGTTCAGTTGTTGATAGTTGTGAGTTTGTTGTCATTTTACTGTTCATATTTTTAGTCATCTTTTTTTCCTTAAGTAAGTCTCTTTAACATTACATATAATAAGATCTTCGTGATGATGAACTCCTTTAACATGACCTTCTCTGGGAAGCACTTCCATTCTAACTGATAGCTTTGCTGGATAGAGTAATGTTGGATGTAGGTCCTTGCCTTTCATTAGTGAATACTTCTTTCCAGCCCCTTCTTCCTATAAGCTTTCTTTTGGGAAATCATCCTATAGTCTTATGGGAACTCCTTTGTAGGTAACTGTCTCCTTTTCTCTTGCTGCTTTTAAGATTTTTCTCCTTATCTTTACTCTTGGGTAATGCAATTATGGTGTGCCTTGGTGTGTGCTTCCTTGGGGCCAACTTCTTTGGGATTCTCTGAGCTTCCTGAACCTCCTGGAAGTTTATTTCCTTTGCCAAAATGGGGAAGTTCTCCTTCATTATTTTCCCAAATAAGTTTTCAATTTTTTGCTCTCCTGCTTCTGTCACCCCTATGATTCAGATGTTGGAATGTTTAAAGTTGTCCCAGAGGTTCCTAAGCCTCTCCTCACTTTTTTTAATTCTTATTTCTTCATTCCGTTCTGGTTGAATGTTTATTTCTTCCTTCTATTTCAAATCATTGATTTGAGTCCTGGTTTCCTTCCCTTCATTGCCACTTCCCTGTATATTTTTCTTTATTTCACTTTGCATAGCCTTCACTTCTTCCTCTATTTCATGTTGTACTCAGTCATTTCTGTGAACATCCTGATTACCAGTATTTTGAACTCTGCATCTGGTAGGTTGGCTATCTCTTCACCACTTAGTTCTTTTCCTGGAGTTTTGATCTGTTTTTTATTTGCACCATTTTTTTTGTCTTGGCATACTTGTTATGTTGTATGAGGCAGAGCCTTAGGTATTTGCCAGGGTGAGGCAACCCACATTGCTGCATTGTGGTGCTGAATGTGGGGGAAGGGTCAGAGAAGAAACGATGCTGCTTGCTAAGCTCTGGGCCAGCTTTTAGTCACTTCCCACTACCCACAAGCAAATTGGGCCCTTCTGGTGCTGATTCCCATATGGGTGGATTTGTATACATTCTAGTACCCTGTGGTCTCTCCAATGAACTCTCCTGTAAGGCTAGGAGTTTTTCCTGCCACCACAGCCCCTACAGATTTTTCCAGTCAGAGGTTTTGAGTTTTGAGGCTTTATTTCCCTGCACTGGAACCCTGGGTTGTGTGGTCTCTCTCACTCCCCAGTTGTTCCTCCCACCTTATCCACATGGGGAGTGGGACCACCTAGTCCACCAGGTGCTGCCTCACCTGCTCAGTCTGCCGCCTTGCCACACATCCTCTCCACCCCTCCTACCAGTCTGGATGAATGTTTCTTCTTTAACTCCTTGGTTGTCGGACTTCTATACAGTTCAGTTTTCTGGCAGTTCTGGTTGTTTTTTGTTTTTAAATTTGTTGTCCTTCTTTTGGTTGTATATGGAAGCAAAGCATATTTACCTACATCTCCATCTTGGCTGAAAGAGTGGTCTTCACTAGCTTTTAATGAGACAGCTGGCCTATAGGTTGACCTTGTGTCTTCAGGCAGAAGCCTAGCAGCAGAGAGCCTATATATTCAATGGTTCGTGCATTTGTCCCTTCTTGGAATGAGTTCAAAGTTTTTAGCCTAGTTATATGATAGTTTTGCCTAAAGGAGGAAAATCAAGGTGTCAAAAATTTTTACAGTATAGCTCTGACTAGGTGGCTCAGTGGATTGGGTCTCAGTGGTTGATTGAATCAACCCCGCTGACAGAAAAGTCTCAGGTTGATTCCCAGTCAGGCACAGGTTCCCAGTGGGGGCATGCAATAGTCAACTGATTGATGTTTCTTTCACACACTGAAATTTCTCTCCTTCTCTTTCTCCCTCCCTTCCCCTCTGTCTAAAAACAAATAAATAAAGTCTTTTAAAAATTAAAAAAAATTGTACAGTATATTAGTTCTAAGTCAAGGCTGTCAAACTCATTTTCACCAGGGGCCGCATAAGCCTCAGGGTTGCCTTCAAAGGTCCGAAATAATTTTAGGACTGTATAAATGTAACTACTCCTTAACTGTTAAGGAGTTGAAATTACATTCGGCCTTTTGAAAGTAACCAAGAAGCTGATGTGGCCCCTCGTGAAAATGAGTTTGACAGCCTTTTCTAAGTCCCAGTAAAAATACTGTTTTTTAATCCCAATAAGAATACTGTTTTTTAACCCTTGCCCAAGGACATGCTTTTTAAAAAATTTGTTTATGTATTCATTCATTCATTCATTCATTCATTTATTATTTTTAGAGAGAGTGGGGAAGGAAGGAAGAGAAACAGAGATTGGTTGCCTCTCATAAGTGCCCTCCCTGACTGGGAACCAAACTTGCACCCTAGGCATGTGCCCTGACCTGGGAATTGAACTGCTGGCCTTTAGATTTATAGGACAACACTCCAACCAACTGAGCCACACCAGTCAGGGCCTAATAAGATTACTTTTATCATTGTTATCTAAAATTACTTACTTTTTGAGTGCCAGTTGTGCAAATAAATATGCGTAATAGTTTTCAATCATAGTTGTTCTGCAAATGGTTGTTCCATATGGTTTCATCAAATTTATGGATGTTTTTTCTTCTTCAGGTCACTGTTTTTCAGACATACACAAATCAGAGTAATGTACCCATTGAGGCAAAGTATATTTTTCCTTTGGATGATAAGGCAGCTGTGTGTGGTTTTGAAGCATTCATCAATGGGAAGCACATAGTGGGAGAGGTAAGGGGAGAAAATACATTGTGACTGCTCTCTGGTTCTAAAGTTAGTTTCTCATTTACCTGAATCTTCATTATTTCCATCCCTACAGTATGGGATTGAGTAGCAGCCTTATCATAAAACGGAACTATTCTTTGAATAATGAACTACTTAAGAGAGGCATGTTGGGAAATTAGTGAAGCCCTAATACAGTTTTGCAAAAAAACTGATGCTCTGTATCCTGCTATAAAATTTCAAACTGCGCAGTACCCTCAGGGGTCTCCTGGATCTGTCTCTAGCTTCAACAGTGTTTAGATAGAACAGACCCAGGGATGCCCCTTCTTCAAAGTCTCTGAACACCCGCCAACTGCATTTCCAATCACCACTTCTGGAACCACCTCAGCCATCCTCAGCCCCCAAGACCAGCCAGCACTGGTTTTTACCTTAACTCATTATTGCTAAGCAAACATGAGCTCTCAAATGCATCAGAATTATTCCACTGAGGTGGAGATGCCATCAATTGCCTGGTTAACCTGCAGGTGCAGACCTCCTATACCTACTTCTCTCTGGGCTTCTATTTCCACCATGAGGAAGTGGCTCCAGAGGGTTGGACTACTTCTTCCTTGAGTTGGCCAAGCAGAAGTATGCGGGAGCCAAGAGTCTCTTGAGGTTGCAAAACCAGCTTGGCTGCATTCTCTTGCAATACATGCTGAAATGTTCCCAAGATGAGTGGGGTGACACTCAGGATGCCATGGAAGCCACCATGGCCTTGGAGAAGAACCTGAACCAGGTCCTTTAGATCTGCATGCCCTGGGTTCTACCCACACAGACTGTCATCTCTGTGACTTCCTGGATGAGGAGGTGAAACTCATGAAGAAGATGGGGACCATCTGACTAACCTCTGCAGGCTGCTTGACCTGCAGGCTTGGCTGGGCAAGTGTCTCTTTCAACGGCTCATCCTCAAGCACAGCTAGGAGCCTTTGGAGCTCAGAAACCTTTGAGGGGCCTCTCTGAATCCCCCTGGTGTCTGGCTTCTGCCTGAGCCTCTCCCTGAAACCACTAGGAATCTTTTTGACCACCTTGGAACCCTCGCTCATACCTGGGACCAGATGAAAACAATTAAGCTTTCTGCAGGAAAAAAAATGCCAAACTGAAGCAAAAGCTGTTCTAACTTTTTAAGAAAAATTGTAACAAGAGAAGTAACTGTTTCATTCTTTGTTTATTCTAAGGATTAGCTCACAGTTGCAATAATAACTTGTATTTCATTAAATTTAAGATAGCTCAATTTAGTATTGTTTTGTTCAACATAAAGTCTTAAAAATTTTTTTACTATTGACTGAAATATTTTGATCCTAACTTAAAGAGAATTCTGTATAGTTGGCCTTTTCTGATTCAAATTCTTATTAGATAAAAATGGTCAATACTGATCATTTTATATATTTCTATTCATCTTAGACATCTTAATTTTTTCTTTTTGCATAGGTTTTAATGATGAAGTTTTTCATAGTAAAGTCTGAAATCACTACTCATATTGTGACTGGTATAAAATCATCTTTTCCAGATCAAAGAGAAGGAAGCTGCCCATCAAGAATACCGAGAAGCCATCAGTCAAGGCCATGGCGCTTACCTGATGGACCAGGATGTACCTGTAAGACTGGACATTTCACCCATTAGTCTATCACACTTACTGGAAAGGGACAAGGTCTTGGGACATAATCTGAAGTATAAAATTCATACTAGGAACTAGAATAATTTAAATTATTTTGGCCCTAGACTTTTACTTGCTGTTAGTAAGGAGAGGTCAAGCTGGTTAGACCCATTGGACTTATCTAAATAATGTGACCAAACAAATACGAGCCATTTCTATCATTGGGAACTGAGTTTTCCAGAAGTGACAACAAAACAAAAACATTTGGGATACATAGTTTTCTTCTTCTGATAAGAGAGTGTAATGTATTTACTTATTTCCTAGAACTAAACTCACTTAGTAATTTATTCCATTTTCACCAAATTATAATGCAGGAAGGCATTTTTTTCAGGGTCTTGAGATATGTCCATGTTCTCTTCTTTTTTGATTTGCTTTCATAGGGATTGAATGTGGAGAATCTAGATGACGGAACAAGTATTATTTTCTTAAGGACAGGGTGTTTTAAATGTGCCTTTGGCAGATACTAGATTTCATGAAGTCAGTTTCTAACTAGTATCTCCAGTGTAGATATTTAGTTGTTTTTAAAGATAGGCCATAGGTTTCAGGTATCACATTGCCATAGTATTGTGAAAATTTGATGTTTGGAAGGGAGAGTTATTAAGAGTAATATAGATTTAAGTGATAAATGATTACTTACTTTTGATATCTAAGATATTCATTTGCAGAGTTTGGGGTCAGCACGGAAAAGGTCATTGTTAACCAGTTTCAGTCCCCCTTGCTGAAAGTATATGTTTAAAAAAAAGTCTAGCTTCATTTGACAGGCTGCCACTGAACAGTGTGGGCTTATTTTCATACATGAATTGGTCTGCATGTTTTTTCCTTGATGCTAACACATTTCCCTAGGAATATGACCTACAAGAAAAAAGTTTTTTCAAAGGACGTTACTAATGGGTAAAGCCTGGTCAGAACCATTGCTAACCCAAGCCTTTGAGTGCTCTAGAATGTATTTTGCCATCCAGTGACTATAATGTTCTCATCTTATATTATATTAATAACATAATATATAATATTTATATAAATATATATTATATTTATATGCTTATTATAATATTAATGATGTAATAGATAATATATTATATAAATGCTATATATTATTATGCAGTTGACCCTTGAACACATAGATGTGAACTGCACAGGGCCACTTATATGTGGATTTTTAAAATAAATATATTGGAAAACTCTTTGGAGGCTTGTAACAATTTGAAAAACTCATAGATGAACCATGTAGCATAGAAATAGGAAAAATAAGAAATTAAGGAAAATTAACTAAAATAAGCATATCATGAATGCATGACGTATATGTTTTCAGTTTTTTGTTCTTCCTCTTCTTCTTCTGGCACCCCTATGATTCAGATGTTGGAATGTTTGAAGTTGTCCCAGAGGTTTCTAAGCCTCTTCTCATTTTTTTGAATTCTTGTTTCTTTATTCTGTTTTGGTTGAATGTTTATTTCTTCCTTCTGGTTCAAACTGTTAAATTTGAGTCCCAGTTTCCTTCCATTCACTATTGGTTCCCTCTTATTTTCCTTTCACTTTGCGTAGCCTTCACTTCTTCCTCTATTTTGTGACCATACTCAACCATTTCTGTGAGCATCCTGATTACTAGTGTTTTTTTTGTTTGTTTGTTTGTTTTTTTTAATTTTTTTTCTAGACTTTATTTATCTTTAGAGGGGAAAGGAAGGAGAGAGAGAGAGAGAAACATCAATGTATGGTTGCCTCTGGTGCGTCCCCTGCCGGGAACTGGCCCGCAACCCAGGCATGTGCCCTGACTGGGAATCGAACCGCGATCATGTGGCTCGCAGGCCCACGCTCAATCCACTGAGCTACGCCAGCCAGGGCTGATTACTAGTGTTTTTAACTCTGCATCTGGTAGGTTGGCTATCTCTTTATAGCTTAGTTCTCTTCTTGGAGCTTTGATCTGTTCTTTCATTTGGGCCATATTTTTTGTCTCCATGTTCTTGTTATGTTGTAAGGGGTGGACCCTTACCTATTCACCAGGGCAGGGCAAGCCATATTGCTCTGTTGTGGTGCTATATGTCAGGGAGGCGTCTGAGAGGAAACAATGCCGCTCGCTCAACTCTGGGCTGGCTTCAGTCACTTCCCCTGCTATCCACAAGCAAATTGGGCCCTTCTAGTGCTGATGCCTGGGTGGTGGGTTTGCCTACTTTGTAGGATTCTGTGGATCTCTCCAACAAACTCCTTTGAGGCTGGGACTTTCTCTTGCTGCTGCAACCCCTACAGATGTTTACAGCCAGAGGTTTTGAGGCATTATTTCTCTGAGCTAGAACCCTGGATTGTGCAGTCTGTCTCGCTTCCCAGTTGCTCCTCCCAGTTTCTGCATACAGATGTGGGATTGCCTGGTCCTCCAGCCAGTCCTCCAGCCATTGCCTTGCCTCTCGTCCTCTCTGCTCCAGCTGCCTGTCTCTGCCCCTCCCACCAGTCTGAATGAATGTTTCTTCTTTAATTCCTTGGTTGTCCAATTTCCATACAGTTCAATTTTCTGGCAGTTCTGATTATCTTTGGTTTTTAAATTTGTTGTTGTCCTTCTTTTGATTTTGTGAGGAGAAAAAGTGTATCTGCCTATGCCTCCATCTTGGCTGAGAGTCTGGACTTTTTTTTTTTAACTTCCATTTATTTATATTTAGGGACAGGGGAATGGAGAAGGGAAATGAGGGAGAGAAACATTAATGTGTGGTTGCCTCTGGCACACCCCTTATTGAGGACCTGGCCCGCAAATTCAGGCATGTCCCCTTACTGGGAATCTAAACGGCAACCCTTTGGTTTGTCGGCTGGCACTCACTCCACTTGGCCACACCAGCCAGGACATATGTGGATTTTTGACTGTGTGAGAGTGCAGTGCCCCCAATCACAACATTGTTCAATGGTCAACTGTATAAGTACTATTGTACATTAAATATGTTACATAACTACAGGGTGGGGCTAAAAGTAGGTTTACGGTTGTGAGTATGCAAAACAGTATATTCTTGTATTTTTATTTATTTATTATTGTGTAATTCTTATATGAACAGCTGTGAACCTACTTTTGCCCCATCCTGTATATATTATTTATTTGTTAGTCTTCTGATAGTTGAGAACAATTTACATATATAGCATTATATAAACATAATATATTTTTGTCTTGTATTATATATGTATAAAAATATATATAGCATTATATATAATATATGTGATAATATGGTGATATACATTATATGTTGTATATTAAGTCTTCCCAAATATCAGAAGGATATTATCTTATGCGTCTATGTGATTTTGTAGGCCATCCAGTTTATTATAAGGAAAGTGACATCTTTCATCCATTTATATCCTGCACAGAAACAGCATTGCAACCCTACAAAGTTACGTGGCAGTCTCTCAAATGAACCCCGGGCTTTTATATGCTGAAGAATAAACAGTGTGGTGGTTACTAGAGGGGAAGAGGGGGAGGTGGTAGAAAAAGAGTAAAGGGGATCAAATATACGATGACAGAAGGAGGCCTAACTTTGAGTAGTGAGCATAAAATGCAATATACAGATGATGTGTTATAGAATTGTGCACCTGAAACCTATATAATCTTATTAACCAATGTCACCCAATAAATTCAATAAATTTTTTAAGTTAGCGCTATGGATTACTTAATAATCATCTCTTCCTTGTTTATTCCTATCCTGCAAATGGATATCCTTGGTGCCAAAAGTAATAATTATCCCTTTAATCTCTTTAACCATTAATGTTATACATTCTTAATCTAAACATGTTATATTTTTATGGCAACATGGTCAAATAGAATGGAAGAAAGATACGGTTGGGAGGTTAAGAGGTTCTCTGTGTATAAAAAAAATACATCTAGCTTCTCATTTTTCTACCCTAGCTAGTCATGAGATTAGCAGTGATTATTAATACTCCATTGAAAGAAAACAAAATACCTTTTTCCAAAAAATAAAGTGATGAGCTGACTGTAGGGGAGAAGAATGATGTGAGGGTCAAGCTCAGTGAGAGTTGCTCTGGCTCTACAGCCACTGGTAGAACTGGTGTTGGAGGCTGTGGAGGTCAGAGAGTCCACAGTTTTTCCAGAAGGGGCGGTGGGAGGGGGGTGGTCCTTGTGCAAAGCCCTGCACATAGGGCTCTGGTATAGAAAGCCCACTGGGTGATGCTCCCCGGTCAGGGCAGGGTCCTGCTGCCAAGGGGCCTTTTGTCCCAGAGACCCCTGTAGACTTCACACTGTCCCCACCCCTGGGGAATGGCTCTGTGAGTCTCCTTTAGCACCACCAGTGCTTGGCTTCTAGGCTGTATTCTTGTTTTCAGAGGGAGAAGATGGCAGGTTGAAATTCCAGTGGTTCATGTAATAGGATTAACTAGCATAGAATGGGTATGCATTTGAGTCACAAGCTAGGTAACATGTTTGTGTTTCAGGATGTTTTTACTGTAAGTGTTGGAAATTTGCCCCCCAAAGCTAAGGTTCTTATCAAAATTACCTACATCACGGAACTCAGCATCCAAGGCACCGTAGCCATCTTCTTCATGCCCGCTACCGTTGCACCCTGGCAACAGGACAAAGCTTTGAATGAAAACATCCAGGTTCGTGTGCTTAAGATAAGATTTTGAGAAATTTTGTGTGTGATTTATGCATAGGGAAAAAAAGTATCCAAAATAATCTAACCTTTTGGACAAAGTCAATGTTACTGACACATGCATTTAGACACATATAATGTTTGTAAAATAAAAAGGATAAAGATAGATATGCTTAGTGGGCATATTTTTATTCTGTTTAGTCGCTTTAAAAAGTTTGTGTCTTTGTTACATATTCATCACAAAGAATTCAAATCAGGCTACAGAATGCAAATAAGCCAAAGAGGAAAATTTAAACCATCTTTAATTTCATCACCAGACATAGTAACACAAAGGTACTGGTTAATGTTTTGGTATAGGTTTATTCAGACTTCCTACTTTGTATATCTTTATAAACTGTGTGTATTTGTGTGTGTTTGTATGAATAAATAGGTATGGATGTGTGTATACATACACACACATATGTAGAGTTGGAAAGGACATAAACTATCTTAATTATCAGTTACCTTTTCAAAGCTATTATTATTCCATGAACAAATGCTTAATGTCTTACTACTCCACAGTGAGACCAACTGTCTTATTGCTACTATAGATGATGCCCTTGGTGACATTACATTCAGCTTAGGGTCTCATTGTAAAACTTGATACTTATATTGTACATATATTTTTTAATAGGATACAATAGAGAAGATTTGTATAAAAGAAATAGGAACAAAGCAAAGGTTAGTATTTAAAATATAAAACCTGACATTCAATGGGTATTAAAGCTTTTTTATGGCTTCAATTTTCACTTAAAATTATGTGAAACAGGCCCTGGCTGGTGTAGCTCAGTGGATTGAGCACAGGCCTGCGAACCAGAGGATCACGGTTTGATTCCCAGTCAGGGCACATGCCTGGGTTGCAGGACAGTTCCCAGAAGGGGGCTCATGAGAGGCAACCATACATTGATATTTCTCTCCTCTCTCCTTCCCTTCCCCTCTAAAGATAAATAAATAAAATTTTAAAAAACATGAAAAAATATGGGTAGCTGTTTAATATTTAATATTTAAAAGTATGGGTAGCTGTTTAATATTTAATACTTAAGACTAACACAACTTCCTTTTCTTCAATTTTGGCAGCTTCTCTCTCAGTATGTCTATTGAGATGCCATATGTGATTAAATTCATTTCTAGTGATACACATGAACTGAAAAAAAAGGTTAGTAAGTCTTTGCTTTATTTCTTTTTAAAAAATATATTTTATTGATTATGCTATTACATATAGTTGTCCCATTTCCCCATCTTCACTCCCCTCTCACCTGCATATCCCTCCCCTTTAGTTCATGCCCAAGGGTCGTACCTATAAATTCTTTGGCTTCTAAGTTTCTTATACTATTCTTACCCTTCCCCTGTCTATTTTCTACCTACCATCTATGCTACTTATTCTATGTACCTTCCCCCCCTCTCTCCTCCTTCCACTCTTCTGTTGCTAACCCTCCATGTGCTGTCCATTTCTGTGGTTCTGTTCCTGTTCTAGTTGTTGGCTTCATTTGCTTTTGTTTTTATTTTAGGTGTGGTTGTTAATGGTTGTGAGTTTGCTGTCATTTTACTGTTCATATTTTTTATCTTCTTTTTCTTAGATAAGACCCTCTAACATTTCATATAATAAGGGCTTGGTGATGATGAACTCCTTGAATTTGACCTTACCTGAGAAGCACTTTATCTGCCCTTCCATTCTAAATGAAAGCTTTGCAGCATAGAGCAATGTTGGCTGTAGGTCTTTGGATTTCATGACTTGGAATACTTCTTTCCACCCCTTCTTGCCTGTAAGGTCTCTTTTGAGAAATCAACTGACAGTCTGATAGGCACTCCTTTGTAGGTGACTGTCCCCCTTACCTCTTGCTGCTTCTAGGATTCTCTCCTTCATTTTCATCTTGGCTAATGTAATTATGATGTGCCTTGGTGTGTTCCTTCTTGGGTCCAACTTCTTTGGGACTCTCTGAGCTTCTTGGATTTCCTGGAAGTCTATTTCCTTTGCCAGATTGGGGAAGTTCTCCTTCATTATTTGTTGAAATAAGTTTTCAATTTGTTGCTCTTCCTCTCCTCCTTCTGGTACCACTATAATTTGGGTGTTGGAATGTTTAAAGGTGTCCTGGAGATTCCTAAGCCTCTCCTTATTTTTTTGAATACTTGTTTATTCAGTCTGTTCTGGTTGGATGCTTCTTTCTTCTTTCTGGTCCATACCATTTATTTGAGTTCCAGTTTCCTTCCCATCACTGTTGCTTCCCTGTACATTTTCCTTTATTTCACTTAGCATAGCCTTCATTTTTTATCTAATTTGTGACCAAATTCAACCAATTCTGTGAGCATCCTGATTACCAGTGTTTTGAAGTGTGCATGTGATAGGTTGGCTCTCTCCTCGTCACTTAGTTATATTTTTTTCTGGAGCTTTGATCTGTTCTTTTCATGTGGGCCATTATTTTTTTGTGTGTCTTGATGCACCTGTTACACAGTAAGGGGTGGAGCCTTAGATGTTCACCAGGGCAGGGCAACCTGTGTTGCTGAGTTGTGATGCTGTCTGGGGAGAAGGGATGTGAGAGGGAACAATGGTGATTGCTTTGCTCTCTGCTAGCTTTCAGTCACTTCCTTCTCTTCCCACAAGCAAATTGGGCCCTTCTGATGCTGATTCCCGTGTGAGTGGGTCTCTCCAAGGAGCTCTCCTGTGAGGCTGGAAGTTTCTCTTGCCTGCCTCAACCTCCACAGGTGTTTTTGACCAGTGGTTTGAGGCTTTATTTTCTGGTGGTGGGGCCCTGGGTTGTGCAGTCTGTCCTACTCCCCAGTTGTTTCTCCTGGTTTATTTGCGCACTAATGTGGGACTGCCCAGTCTGCAATCCGCCGCCTTGCCGTCTGCCTGCTGCTGCCTTGCCAGCCAGCAGCAGCCTTGTATGCCCCACTCCACAATCCACCACTTTGCTGGGTCCTCCAGCTCCCACCTTGCCCAGAGTCCTCTACGCCCCGGCTGCCTGACTCTGCCCCTCCTACCAGTCTGGATGAATGTGTCTTCTTTAACTCCTTCATTGTCGGACTCCCATACACTTTGGTTTCCTGTTAGTTCAGGTTGTTTTTTGTTTTTAAATTGTTGTTGTCCTTCTTTTGTTTGTGTGAGAAGGCACAGTGTGTCTACCCATGCCTCCATCTTGACTGGTAGTCAGCTTTATTTCTTAAGAGCTCTCATTTTAACATTAATTTATATTATGGAAGAAATATGCACATGGTATAAAAGCTGAAATGATGGTATAACAGCTTCTTGCCAGCAGCAGCAGTCCCAAAACAGTGAACCTCTTTCATATTTTAGCTCTTTTCTGGTGGCCTCCAAAGTTGTACATAAAATTTTTTGCTGCTTGTTCTTGATTCAGCTGTTTCAGATATTTTCTTTTGACTTTCTATTATGGTAGATGAAAATTTACCTCCCTTACCTCCTTCACTTTCCTTGCTCCCCACCATTTCAAAAGTTATATCACAATTTTGGGTTAAATTAAGTCACTGTTTACATTATTATGACTGTGTAAATGATGTTTACTATTGAACCAAGAAATATATTGTGATCACATTTTCTTTTTTTTAAATCTCTTCTTATAGTTTTTCCTGGGAAAAATTGAGTTGTTCACTTGCTTAGACTTTTGGAACAGTTCTTCACATCTCCTCTAACGCATAGATTAAAACCCCTCCCCACATTATTTTCATACTGTTAAATGCTTTAGAGGATCCATTAGTTTATGCCTCCCCACCGCAGACATGCCACCTCTGTCTCTCCAGTATACCCAGCTTGGCTGCTGTGGGGCAGCTGTTAGCCAAGGGCTTACTTTGACTGTTGTTTATAGGGGTCTTATCTTCATCCTCTTTCTTGTTTTGTTCTCTCCATTTGGCAGAGTACAACCTCATTTCCTTCCTAAATAGGAGTGATGGGCAGCAATGCCAGAAAATATCCATATTCCATGTGCTACTCTTGGTGAGGTGCTTAATTCTGGGTTAGAAATCATTCTCTCTCAGAATATTGAGAACTTTGTCTTGTAAGTTCCAATGTTACTTTTGAGAAGTTAAATGATGTTTTATCTCTATTCTTTGCCTTTAGTCTGTTAAGTTTTTTTAAATTCTGCAAGAATTTCAGATCTTTTCATCCTAGTATTCTAAAATTTCATAACAATGTGATATTCATTCATTTTGTGTAACTTATAGACTTGTGTTCTAGGAAATTTTATTCTATTTGTAAGTTGGTCCTGTCTTTTTTGCCTATTTGTAATGCCTTTCAGTCAGGTGTACACTGGATTGAACACCTTATTTTTATTTTTAATTTTTCTCTCTTATTGGCCATTTATTTTATTATCCCTTTGTCTTTTTTTTTCTGGGTGATTTTTTCAATTCTAAATTCTACTGAAATGTTTATTTAGTTCTATTTGGTTGTATATTTTTGTTTGTAAGAGCTCTTTTCTGTATTCCTCTTGTATTACATTTTGCATGTTTCATAGATGCGTTATCATCTCTTTCATCTCTCTGGGAACATTTATAATACATTTTTTCTTCTGTTCTCTGTGTTGAGTTTTGAGTTCCTTCTGGTATTTTTTTTTTGTTTGGTCTCTATATGTCATGTTAGAGGCTTTTTCTCAAATGTCTGGGTGATCTGTCTATGTTCATCTTCAACTGAGGCACAAGAAAACCAGTTAGATGCTCCCCTCTCTGAGGGGAGCGGGGTAAGTGTACCAAAGGGCTGCACCAGAGGCTACCAGCAGCTGATTGGTAGTAAGTAGCATAGTGGTGTTTTGGTCACTTCTGTGGTTATTCAGAACACCTCCAGGATGTTCATAAAGTATGACAGGGAGGGCAACAGAGGGCCCTATATTTTGGGGTGCTGTCACTTCAAGTCCCATTTGTAGCTCTGTGCTCCTGTGCTCCATTAAGCCTGTGGTTCCAGAGTCTGATTCTATTTGGTTGAATTTCTCTGAGTAATAAATCTCCAGCATTTTTTAGTGAGAGAATAGGGTGCTAACTCTTGGTACCAGCTACTTGGTTTCTTAGGACAGGGAGAGGGTCTGAAGATCCAACAGCTTAGTAGTATAGTGTGTTCATGTACTGCTGCTTCCTGCGGCACCTGGTACCTTACCCCTGTGTAAGCCACCCCAAGTTTCTGAAGGACCACTGAGTCCACTGCCATGGTCATGCCCTCCCATGCCATGGAAGATGATTTCCAACTAGGATTAAGTACCTCACCAAGTGGTTCAGAGCAGTGTGTGTTAGAATAAGGGAATGTTCAGACATTGTTGCCCATCACTCTTACTCAGGGTTTGTTTCTCCACTCAGGGTGGCTACTTACCAGTCTTCTGTCAGCTTCCCATGCCCTTAAACTTATTGACACCACTCATCTGCTATTGTCTTTATTCCTGTTCTCAATATCTTTATGGGTTTACACCCTTTTCATTGCTTCCCTTTTATTGTAGGGAATGGAGGTAGCCACATAGATTTAACCCATCCTGAAGAAGTTCTTTGCTTCAGAGAGGTTTTGCTGTATAACAACCAATCCCAAAACTTTGTGTTTTAACACCACAGCATGTGTTATTTCTCACAGTGTGTCAGGCGGCTGGGCAGTTCTCTGCTGGGCTGGAACAGGATGGTCTAGGATGACCTTACACACATGCCTGGCCTGATAGCTGGGGTGATAGCCATGTGTCTCTGGGCATCCAGCAGGTGAGCTCAGGTTTGTTTATATGATGAGGGATCCCTCCAAAACCAGAATTTATTTATAAAAAGTTATGTATTCTTACCTGTTTAAACTTCCTTCAACTTCAGAGTACTCTCCATTTGATGCAATACACTTATTGAAACTTTTTTTCACTGCTCAAAACAGTTTTTGAGCTTGTTGATTTTGATACCTTTTAGTGCAGGGGTATCCAACTCATTTTCACCGGGGGCCACATCAAAAGGGCTGCCTTCAAAGGGCTGAATGTAATTTTAGGACTATTTAAATGTAACTACCCTCAACTGTTAAGCAAGAGCTCGGTGCTACTGCCACATAGAAACAAGGTGCTAAGCCAGATAAAACAAGGTGGAGGGCCAGATTCGGCCCTTGGGCCTTGTGTTTGCCACCTGTGTTTTAGTGTTTCTGCCAGTTTTCATTTTACCTCTTCTACATCAGCAAAACGTTTCCCTTGGAGGACTTTTTACATGCAGGGGAAAAAAATGTCACTCAGGGACAGATTGGGTTAATAGGGAGGGTGGGTCACACCATTTTTTTAATCAAAAACTGCTGAGCACTCAGTGCAGTGTGGGCAGGTGCACTTGTAAATTCCCCATCTTGAAATGGGCAAACATGTTGAAAGAGTGAGTATTCAAAAAAATTCACTGAAGCTGAACACAGCGTCTCATCCCAGTGTCAGCTGGTACACTGATACAGATGGGTTCCTAAAACACTCACCTAGTAGGGGAAGCCTGTACTACAAAGGGGCTCGCCTTCCAGAATATAATTCCAGTTTGGTGGGGGCGTGGTTTCACTTCTTACAGTAACAAGATTTTGCAGTAGCAACAAGGGAGGGCAGGCACCACTGCACTGCCTGCCTGTGTCGGCCTTTTCAAGCCTCTGCCGGCCTCACATCTGCCAATATCCCACTGGCCAAAGCGACTCATATAGCCAACTCCAGAGTCAAGGGCAGAGGAAAAGACGCCACCTTCTTACAGGAGGAGCTACAAATTGCATTGCTAAGGGTAGCGCACCAGAGCAGAAAGACTCTGTGGTCATTTTATATAATCTACCACATTTTCTTTATGATCTTAAAGCTTAGTATCTACACTTTTATTTATTTTTAAAAGATGTTATTTATTTTATTTTTAGAAAAAGGAGAAGGGAAGCAGAAAGAGGGAAAGAAATATCAATGTGTGGTTGCCTCTCATGTGCCCCCAGTTTGGCACATGGCCTGCAACCCAGGCATGTGCCCTAAATGGGAATCGAATCAGTGACCCTTTGGTTTGCAGGCCAGCTCTCAATTCACTAAGCAACATCAGCCAGGCAACATCTACATGTTTAAATGTCATTTTATATTGGCTCAGTCTGGGTAGCTCCGTTGGTTAGAGCATAGTCCCAATAACTCCAAGGTAGCAGGTTCAAGAAGCAACCAATTAATGCATTAATGGGTGGTATAACAATTTGAGGTTCTCTCTCCCCTCCTCCCTCTTTCCCTTCTTCCCTTCTTTTCTCTCACTCTTTAAAATTAATAAATAATTTTGTAAGTTTGAAGTGATTTTATGTTTATAAAAATATAAATTAAAAATAAGGTATAATCTGCAGATTTCTGTTGAATTTTTTATTTTGCTATTCTAAGTTATGACCATCTGGTATAGCAATCTCCAGAGAAGTGTAACTGGATTCACATATTTGTTATCTTTGGACCCAGAGTTGGAGGCTCTCTCAAACTTACCTAAAATTATATCAACCTTAGAATTTCAGGAGGATAAGTGATAAGATACTGGAGATACTGGTCACACTTCTAAAACCTACCATTCATGATTTTAGAATTTGTTACTACAGTATTGATTCTTAGTGGAGCTATTATAAATTATGCAAGCCTTTGATACTTGACAGGTAAGTACATACTGGTCCTGTGATATTCCGTTATTCACTTTGTTGTCATGGCTGTTTGTTTGTAGAGTACAGACTGCAAAGCTGTGATTAGCACCATGGACAGGAGCTCCTTAGACAGCAGTGGATTTTCTCTCCGCATTGGTTTGTCTGATGCATATCTCCCAAGAATGTGGGTTGAAAAACATCCTGAAAAGGAAAGTGAGGTATAGTCCTTCTTTTGAGCTCTCCCCATGGCAAGATTCTACAACTAAAATTACTAATGATATCAATCATAACAAACTTCTAAGGTTTCAACCAAAGCCCCCTTGTAATTTAGAGCCTTGTAAAGGTTATAAAATTTACCTTAATCCCCACCAAAAGGAAAATCTGCCTTTAGGCATCTGTCTTCACACAGTGTACCTATATAGTTTTTGCAGTTTTCAAATACCAAGCTACAAAATTATTTATGGCCATATGACCATTTTGTACGGTGGTGACAAAAAAATCTCTTCTGAAATAAAAATTGAAAGTGACATCAGCAAGATGGCTGAAAAAAATGTCCCTTGCATGTATATTCCCCACCAATAGTAACTTGACATCTGTCCATCCATCCTGCCTCTCTAAGAGCTTTGGGATCCAGTTAGGAGACTGTGAAACCCCAGTGCATTCCAAGACCCAGAAGAGTCATTCTGAGTGAGCAGGCTCACACACAGGCTGCTTGCTGGCAACTGGTCCTGGCTGCTGAAATAGAAACAGCTTCGTATCCCTGAGAAATTGGCTACAGCCCTCTTTGGCTGGATGTCATCATATGCCATGGGACCCAGAAGTCAGGTCCACTTCAGCACTAAGTAATAGGCATAAAAAACTTGGTCCCAGTTGTGAACCCTGATGTGGACAGTGAACTGGATCTAGCCACTGTCAGCTATGGTCCAGGACCCCCTGGAGGTAAGGCCACCAAGCTTGGTCAGTGCACAAAAATCAATTGTATTTCTGTGTACTAACAACAAACTTTCTGAAAAAGAAGTAAAATAATTTATTTAAAATACCATCAAAAACAATAAAATACTTAGGAATAAATTTAATCAAGGAGATGGAAGATCTATACATTGAGAAGTATAAGACATTGATAAAAGAAATTGGAGAAGACACAAATTAATGGAAAGGTATTCCATGATGGAACCACAAAACACCACAAATAGAGAAATCTCGAGAAAGAAGAGCAAAGCTAGAACCATTATACTTCCTGATTTCAAATTATACTACAAAGCTATAATAAAACAATATGGTACTGGCATAAAAACAGACACATAGACCAATGGAACAGAATTTAGAGCCCACAAGTAAACCTATGCATATATGGTCAATGGATAGCTGACAAATTCTTGAGCGAAGAATACTCAATAAAGAGAGAGGGCTTCCAAGCAGCAAACACATGGAGATTCCAGGAGACTGGCTGGTAGAGAGGGTGTGGAAGCTCCGTGTCCTCTGCTTCTCCATTTGGCTGTTCCTGAGTTATATCCTTTAAAAAAAAAAAAAGAAATGGTAATGTAGTGAGTAAAATGTTTCTCTGAGTTCTGTGAGCCACTCTGGGAAATCCTGAGGAGATTGTTGGAACCTCTAATTTGTAGTTTGTAGGCCAGAAGCAGTCAGAAATAGAACATTAAAGCTATCAGTGTTGCTCCATGGACAGGGCTGTGAGCTGGATTGATTGGAAATATCAAGGAGGTACTGGCTGGAGTTCTGGCCAAGATGGAGGTGTAGGTAGAAACCATTCACTTCCTCACACAACCAAAAGGAGGATAACGACCAATCTAAAATCAATAAACAACCAGTGCCAGAAAATCAAACTGCCTAGAGCTCTGACAACCAAGGAATTAAAGAAACAGTCAACCAGAACAATCAGACTGGTAAGAACCTGTGGTGAGGCGGTGGACTGTGTGGGTGGGACCCACTGAGAGAAACCCCCACAAGATGGCAGACTGCATGGACAGTGCCGGCTAGAAGGGAAACTCAGACTCAGAACTGACTTGGAATATGGCAGTTTCTGTGGTGGGATAAGCTCCCAGTCTCACACTCCAGTTCGTTGGAAAGTGAGCTGGAATAGAGCAGGGGAGCTGCATTGTTTCCTCTCTGGCCCCTCCCCCACAGGCAGCACCACCACAGAGCAAGGAGGGTTGCCCTGCCCTGGTGAATACCTTGGACCCCATCCCCTTACAACTTAACAGGAGCACCAAGACAGAGAAATATGGCCTAAATGAAAGAACAGAGCAAAACTCCAGAAAAAGAGCTAAGTGACAAGGAGACAGCCAATCTGTCTAATGGAGCATTCAAGAGCGTTTAGGAGAAGTAGCAATTTGCTCTTGCTCCAGCAGAGAGTGGAGCAAGCATCACTGTTCCCTCTCAGACCCCTTCCCCACATGCATCATCACAAAGCAGCTACATGGATTGCCCTACCCTTGTGAACACCTAAGGCTCTACTTCTTATATGTAGCAGGCATGCTGAGACAAAAAAAAAAAAAAAAATGGCCCAAATGAAAGAACAGATNACAAAAAAAAAAAAAAAAAATGGCCCAAATGAAAGAACAGATCAAAGGACCAGAAAAAATACAACTAAGTGACGAGAGCCAAGCTATCAGATGCACAGTTCAAAACACTGGTAATCAGGATGCTCACAAGATTGGTTGAATTTGGTCGCAAATTAGATGAAAAAGTGAAGGCAATGCTAAGTGAAATAAAGGAAAATGTGCAGGGAAGCAACAGTGGTGAGAAGGAAAGTGGGACTCAAATCAACAGTTTGGAGCAGAAGGAAGAAAGAAGCATCCAACCAGAACAGAATGAAGAAACAAGACTTCAAAAAAATGAGGAGAGGTTTAGGAACCTCCAGGATGTTTTTGAACATTCCAATATCCAAATTATAAGGTTGACAGAAGGAGAAAAGGAAGAGCATCAAATCAAAAACTTATTTCAACAAATAATGAAGGAGAACTTCCCCAATCTGGCAAAGGAAATAGACTTCTAGGTAGTCCAGGAAGCTCAAAGAGTCCCAAAGAGTTTGTACTCAAAGAGGAACACACCAAGGCACATCATAAGTAAGTTACCCAAGATTAAAGATAAAGAGAGAATCTTAAAAGTATCAAGAGGAGAGGAGAGAGTTAGCTACAAAGGAGTTTCCATAAGGCTATCAGCTGATTTCTCAAAAGAAACCTTGCATGCAAGAAGGGGCTTAAATAAGTATTCCAAGTCATGAAAGGCAAGGACCTGTATCCAAGATTACTCTCTCCAGCAAAGCTCTCATTTAGAATGGAAGGGCAGATAAAGTGCTTCTCAGAGAAGTTCAAGTTAAGGAGCTCATCATCACCAAGCCCTTATTATATGAAATGTCAAAGGGACTTATCTAAGAAATTGAAGAAGATAAAAAACTATGAACAGTAAAATGACAACAAACTCACAACTATCAACAAGTGAACCTAAAGGAAAAACAAAACAATAAAAACAATATTAAGCCCTGGTTGCTGTAGCTCAGTCGATTGAGCGCAGGCCTGCGAACCAAACAACTGCTGTTCAATTCCCAGTCAGGGCACATGCCTGGGTTGCAGGCCAGTTCCCAGCAGGGGACACACAAGAGGCAACCATACATTGATATTTCTCTCCCTCTCTCTTTCCCTTCCCCTCTAAAGATAAATAAAATATTTTTAAAAAAAACACAAATACTAAGCAAACAACTAGAACAGAAACAGAATCAGAGAAATGGAGATCATATGGAGGGTTTTCAGTGGGGAAGGGGAGGGGAAGAATAGTGGGGAAAGGTACAGGGAATACGAACCATGATTGGCGGGCATAAAATAGATGAGGAGAGATCAAAAATTATATAGGAAACAGAGAAGTCAAAGAACTTACATGTACAACCCATGGGCATGAACTAAGGGGAATGATGCTGGAAGTTTGGGGGGTGCGAGGTGGAGGGGTAATAAAAGGGAAAATTAGGAAAACTAATAGCATAATCAATAAAGCATACTTAAAAAATAGAATACTCAGTAAAGAAATGATAGTCTTTTCAATAAATGGTTTTGGAGAAACTGGATAACCACATACCTTTTGAAAATGGACCCCTATATTATACCCCTCACAGAAATAACTCAAAATGGATTAAAGACTTAAATATAATTTCTGAAACTATGTAACTTCAAGAAAAAAGCCCCTTGACATCAGTCCTGCTAACAATTTTTTTAAAAGATTTTATTTATTTATCTTTAGAGGGGAAGGGAAGGAGAGAGGGAGAGAAGTATCAATGCATGGTTGCCTCTCATGTGTCCCCTGCAGCTTTTTATTTTGATATAGTCCTACTTGCTTATTTTTGCTTTTGTTGCTTGTGCTTTTGGTATCATATTAAAAAATTGTTGCCCTGGCTGGTGTAGCTCAGTGGATTGAGCGCAGGCCTGCGAACCAGACTATTGCAGTTCGATTCCCAGTCAGGACACATGCCTGGGTTGCGGGCTGGTTCCCAGCAGGGGACACATGAGAGGCAACCATACATTGATATTTCTCTCCCTCTCTCCTTCCCCTCCCCTCTAAAGATAAATAAATAATATCCTTGAAAAAAAGAACTTTTCTGGCTGCAAAAATAACATGATGTAGTACAAAAAAACAGAGAAAAATACACACTAGAGAATACACAGCATCTTGGTGCCTTTCCCTCACCCATACAAAACCATGATAAACATTTAAAAAAAAGAAAACCATCCAGAAAATGAAGAGGCAACCTATGGAATGGGAGAAAATATTTGCAGACTATATATATCAGATCACATAAGGAGTTAATATCTAAAATATATAAGAAACTTATATAACTCAAGAGCAAAAACACTAATAATCTGATTTAAAAATAGGCAAAGAATTTGAATAGACCTTTTCCCAAAGTGGACATACAGATGGCTACTAGGTACATGGAGGAAAAAAGTGCTCAACATCACTGATCTGAGATACCACCTCACACCTGTTTGAATGGCTAGCATCAAAGAGACAAAAGACAAGTGTTGGAAAGGATGTGGAGAAAAGGGAATTCTTGTGCAGTACTGGGAATGCAAATTGGTGCCTTAACCCAGGGAGTCTTCACAGTTTATAAGGAGGCCATTCCTCATGGTTAGTCTATCCCAAACACATGTGCTGTTTGGAGAGATTGTGTGGGTAAGTTTGGGGAGCAAAATGTTGTGGTCATTGACACATAGATTTATGCTGTTTTGAGCCAGCCAGACCATTTTACATTATGAGAAGCATCTGCCCAGCACGTTTCTCTTCTTGCAGGCCTGCATGCTCGTTTTCCATCCAGACCTCAACATCACCCTCCCTGATACAGCTGAGGAGAGTGAAATGGTTATATGTCTCGACTGCTCCAATTCCATGGAGGGTGTGACATTCTTTCAAGCCAAGCAAATTGCCTTATATGCACTGTCCTTGGTGGGTAAGAAGCAGAAGATAAACATTGTCAAGTTTGGTTCAGGTGAGTGCTCTTTGACTGGCATCAACAGTGAGCTTCCTCCTTAATATCATCATGTTTAAGGGTAGAAATGATGGCTGTCAGTGTCCTGACCTGACCTTTGCAGTGAGAATTAGCATAGCACAGTGTTCAAGAATTCTGGACCCAGGTCCCTGGGTTCAAATCCCAGCTCTACCACTTAATTAGCTCTGGGTGTCCCCTGGTAAGGACAAGTTACTTGACCTTTTCATGCCTCAGTTTCCTCATCTGTATCCTGAGGGTAATAATAGTTCCTACCTCACAATGTTGTTGTGAGGAGTGAGATAATGGATGTAAAGGATTTGAAACAGGGTCATTCCTAGTAAGTGCTAAATAAACATTACAGTCATTATCACCCGCTAGACCAAATGCAAGACCTTTGGTCTGATGATTATGAGGGTCCCAAGGATATGGACAAAACATTTGAGATTAGCACTGTGGTAGGAAATTTATAAGGAATGATCTCAGCAAGCATGAGATCAGCCCTATTAGAAAATAGGTAATGCCATGTCCTAATGGGGGCCCAGGACCATATCAGCTACCAAAAGAAGGCACTATAGCGATAAGGACCACAAAGTGCAGTGAGGGATGTCATGTCCTGTTAGTTCTTCTGTGTCATTTAGCAAAGGCCCAGACCCTTTATGAAGGAGGCAGGGTCTGCCACTTCTGGGGGCAGAGGTCATGGAAGGAGAATGTGTCCCTCTGGTGGCCAAGCTGCCTGTGTTACCTGCATCCGACTTTGCATAAACATAAGCAATCTGCTACAAAACAGAGTCTGCCCACGTAATTTGACTCAGAACCTTTTGCACAGTAAAGTGCATAGTTTGCACTAGAATTTGTTATTTAAAGGAATACTGTGGTGATTTTAACTTATGTGTTAAAATTGTCAAGCATCATTGTTTGTTTAGCAGTCAATAAAGTGAATAGTTAATGGCAACACCTCACACCATTCTCATTACACAGGATACAAGGAGTTATTTCCATTTCCTAAGTTCATCACAAGCCGTGACGTGCCAGCTGAGTTCATTACGGTGAGTAAAAGCCCCTCCTCCTCCTCCTGAGTCTCTGTCCATTTTTAGCAGCACTGTCCGAGAGAAACACGGTCACAACAGCCCCAGTCTTTCCACTTTGCATATTGGTGGGCTCTTTCATTTCACTGGTGAAAGCAATGTGAACTCACTGAAGAAAAATTGAAAATTAAAAAGGGAAGAAAGAGAATATTGCCCACAGTCCCACCAACCAGCATTAACAGTTTAGCATTAACAGTTTAGCAGTGTTTTCTTCTGTCTCTCTTCTCCTGTGTTTTATATGGAGCATGTTCAGTATGACCAAGTCACCACTTCAGTCCAGGCTGGCAGGCCCTGAGGTATTTAATGTAATAGTTCTTTGAAAACCATAGAAGAGCAGATAAGTGCTGATTGATAATATTGTAGTTACTGTGTGATGTGAAGTAAACTCAAAGGATGTAAATGCAGTTGTTCCACAAATGTTTAATTAGAGAAAAGTACCTTTTTAGTGATGATACTTCTAAACCTCATTGAGACACATGCTCAATAAATTACTAGAGTGAACATTGAATATCCCCCCAAAGGGATAAATTTCCTCTCCATTTTCTTCAGTCTGCCTTGCCCACCATGGGAAACACCGACTTCTGGAAAACGCTTCGATATTTAAGTTTACTGCCCCCCTCTCAAGGGTTAAGGAACATTCTTCTCATATCTGATGGCCACCTGCAGGAAGAGCGCCTGACTCTGCAGCTTGTGAAGAGGCATGTGCAGCACACCCGGCTGTTCTCCTGTGGGGTTGGGTGAGTGTCAGGTCATTGCCGGTGAAGGCCACAGTGGGAGGCAACCTGGGAGGGGATGTCTTGGCCCACAGAGGGTTCTCGGCAGTTGTGAGGTTGATACTTGTGTAAAGAAGCTGTTTAGGGTACAGTTAAGGAGCCCTGGGCTGAGAGCCAGACTGTGTGTGTCTTAACTCCCGAGCCAGTCACTTATTAGCTATGACTTTGGGCAATTTGTTTAATCTCTATAAAATGAAGGTGGCAATGTAAACACTACCTCTGAGAATTAAACGAACTCACATATAGAAAGCAATTGGACAAACGGGCTCATAGTAAGCACCAAATCAATGTTAGTGTTATTTTGCATAGAAGTCCAAATTTTCAACCTATCCTGAGAAGCCCAAGGTGGTTTCTGACTGGAGCTGCAGGTCCTGCTGCTTTAGGGCCCCATCCCACTGCTCTGCTCCTCACAGAACCTTATCAATGAGGTTCACATTGTCAAACCCTGAGATGTACGGAGAATCTTTCTCTTGGGCGTGTAAACTCTATTATGTTGGAATGAACCCCCTCCACAATTATAGTTAGCTTTTCTGGTTGAACTGAGGCATATGGTGTGAATAAAAACACCAAACCAAAGAGGTCAGACTGGTGTTTGCACAGAGCATACCTGTCCTGTGTCTACCTGTGATCCCGGCCCATAGTCACCTTCCTGGCAAGCAGTCACCAGGCCTTCCTTCCCTCTAACTGTGCTGTTCTAGGCCCCTTGGCTTCTGTAGTGATCTGGGCCCTTAATGCCCCCCTGGATGGCTCTCCCTACCTGCCCAGAGAGCTCTTCTCTCTGCACCTCCTCAGCCCCAGCTCCTAGTCCTGTTTTCTGTACTCTAAGGCCTAACAGGGCATTACTCACCAACCAGGAAGTGTGTCCAACCCACAGCGAATAACTTGTACCTTTTTAAAATATATATATTTTATTGATTATGCCATTACAGATGTCACATTCCCCCCCTTCACTCCCCTCCATCCTGCACACCCCTCCCCCACCATTCCCTCCCTTTCGTTCATGTCCATGTGTCACAAGTTCTTTAGATTCTATATTTTCCATAGTATTCCTGCCCTCCACCCTGTCTATTTTCTACCTACCATCTATGCTACTTATTTTCTGTTACTTCTACCCCCTTCTCCTCCTCCCATTCCCCTGTTGCTAACCCTCCATGTGATCTCCATTTCTATGGTTCTTGCTACTGATCTAGCTGTCCTCTTAGTTTGCTTTTGTTTTAGGTGTGGTTGTTAATAACTGTGAGTTTGCTGTCCTTTCACTGTTCATATTTTTTATCTTCTTTTTCTTAGATAAGTCCCTTTAACATTTCATATAATAAGGGCTTGGTGATGATGAACTCCTTGAATTTGACCTTACCTGAGAAGCACTTTATCTGCCCTTCCATTCTAAATGAAAGCTTTGCAGGATAGAGCAATCTTGGCTGTAGGTCTTTGGATTTCATGACTTGGAATACTTCTTTCCAGCCCCTTTTTGCCTGTAAGGTCTCTTTTGAGAAATCAACTGACAGTCTGATAGGCACTCCTTTGTAGGTGACTGTCCCCTTATCTCTTGCTGCTTCTAGGATTCTCTCCTTCATTTTCATCTTGGCTAATGTAATTATGATGTGCCTTGGTGTGTTCCTTGTTGGGTCCAACTTCTTTGGCACTCTCTGAGCTTCCTGGATTTCCTGGAAGTCTATTACCTTTGCCAGACTGGGGAAATTCTCCTTTATTATTTGTTCAAATAAGTTTTCCACTTGTGGCTGTTCCTCTTCCTCTTCTGGTACCCCTATAATTCAGATGTTGGAACATTTAAAGATGTCCTGGAGGTTCCTAAGCCTCTCCTCATTTTGTTGAATTCTTGTTTCTTCATATTTTTTTGTTTGGTCATATTTTTCTTCCTTCTGGTCCACTCCATTGATTTGAGTCCCAGTTTCCTTTCCATCGCTATTAACCAATAGCTGTGCTTATTAACCTGTGCTTTTCCCTTCATTTCCCTTAGTTTAGCCTTCATTTGTTCCTCTAATTTGTGACTAAAATCAACCAATTCTGTGAGCATCCTGATCACCAGTGTTCTGAACTGTGCAGCTGAAAGGCTGGCTATTTCTTGGTCACTTAGAGTTATTGGCTCTGGAGCTTTGAGTTGTTCTTGAGTCATAATGTTTGGTCTGTTTGCACCTGTTTTGTTTGAGGGGTGGAGCCTTAGGTGTTCACCAAGGCCGGCTGACCCAATTGCTGGGTTGTGACACTGTATGTGGGGGCGGGGTCAGAGAGGGAAAAATAAAAATGGCGCTTTTCTCTGCTCTGCTCTTTCTCAGATTTCTGTCCCCCTCTGCGGCTTCCCACAAGGAAATTGGGCCCCTCTGGTGCTGGTTCCCGGGTGTGTGGGCTTGTGTACTCTGGAGGACGCTGTGGGTCTCTCCAACGAACTCTCTGTGGGCCTGGGAGCCTCTCCCAGCCCCTCGACCCAGAGAAAGTCTTTCCAGTTGGTGCTTTCAGGCTCTAATTCCCATCACTGGGGCCCTAGCCTGCAGGGTCTGTCTCACTGTTGGTTCCTTTGCTTGGCTTATCTGCATGCGAATGTGTGACCGCAGTCAGCCAGCCATCCTGCACACTCACTGGGTCCACCTGTCGCCACCCCACGCCTGGGATCCACCAACTGCCTCTGCCTCTGCCTCTGCTCCTGGGTTGGTCGGACTGAATGATCTCTCTAGCCGACCTGCTCTGCCGCTGACTCTGCCCCTCTTACCCGTCTGGCTGTGTGGATCAGTGTCGGACTTCTGTACAGTTCAATTTTCACTGTTTTGGCTGCATCTTTGTTTCTCAAACTTCACTGTCTTTAAATTTAGTTGTGGGAGGGGGCACAGTGTTTCCACCTATGCCTCCATCTCTGCTGGAAACCCTCTAACTTGCACCTTTTGATACCAGGTGGCCAGCCCCAAGCCTGCTACAGGGAGGTGTCTTCTTCCTGTCTGAGTCAGCTCCCTATTTCATCTTCCCAGTCACAGCAATTCCTGCCTGCTCCTGACACTGTGTGTCAGGGGCCCACTGTGCTGTGGTCAGGTTCAGATGTCTCAGCATACAAGGCTCCGTGTATTTGCTGAGAATCTGTTGTAGGACAGTCACTGCTCAGCTGAGGCTGCAGTACTTACTGCATGTGGGAGATAGAGAGCAATCTGGAATCTCAAAGGGAGATGGGTCCTAAGTGCCAGACAGGAAGGAAAGCAGGTGTGAGGGGTGACTGTGCTGGTTGACATGACCCAGCTGGAGAATTGTAATTGTTACTGACTTTTGGTCCAGTTTTTAGGACCTTTCGAAATGTTTCTGCCTCATTTATGTTAAAAAAAAAAAAAAACTCCAGCTAAATGCTGGGAGCTCTCCAGAAGTAGACATGATTCCTTCTGCCATTGTAACAAGTCCACACACAGATAAGGTTCCAAGTAGCCCCATCAACAGAGGGGACTTTTAAAATGCAGATAAACTCCACCTAACGGATTTTCTAATCAGTGTTGTAATCACCACCAGTTAATTTAAAGGACTGAAGACAAATCTAACTTTTATCAATATGCTAAAATATGTTTCAAAGATAACTTTCTTAAGCTCTCTTCCTGAAAAGTTATTGATCATTTCTTTAATATTTCAGGAGGAAACTCTTTAAGAAAGTCATTCTCTATAGGTGTAGGATTATTGAGAAAAATTTAATATGACATTGTCATTTAAATACCAGATTATCTTTGCTAGGATGAGAGTTACTTATTGATATCTTTTATCATGTAGATGTGGATCAGATTTCAAGCTGTAGACTTTATTAACCCGTATGCCATTTCTTGGCATTTGGAATCAAATTTGGGTAGCTTTGACACTCCTTAAGAGTAGGTTGATCTTTATTAGCATTCTGGTACTTTGGGGGATTTTTTTTTTCTTCAGAAGAATCATCTGCTTCCTCCTTAAGTAAATTGAAAGTCAAGAAATTCTGCTTTTATTCTGTTATGAGAGAGAAATAAGGTCTCTGATGTGTGCAGCTTAATTGTTACTCAAACCTTTTGATGTTTCATATTGTCTGTCATATGTTTTATCTCCTGAACCTCAGCTATAGAAGAATAAATTCTGTATGAATGTCTCTTATGTTGGGTTTTGAACTGTGTCAGTCTTATTAACTATGTGGACTTCTAAAATGTTGCTAGAATTTCTTAAAAAGTAATACCTGTGAAATGTTATCAGTTCTACAGCAAATCGTCATATCTTAAGGATTCTGTCCCAATGTGGTGCTGGACTATTTGAATATTTTAACCCAAAATCCAAACATAGTTGGAAAAAACAGGTACGTTTCTCAAATACATTATTACTAGTCTTACGTTTATATATAGAAATGTTATCTTTGTCAATTCATGTTTTCATGCAAGGGAACAGGAACTAGAAAGAGGCAGAGGCCCCATGATGTGCACCCACCTCTGGTGACCCCTGACCTTCTCCCTGGCAGGAGCACAAGGAATGCAAAATTGGGTCATTCTCCTAGCTAGTAGTTTGATTTCTGCTTTATCAAATGTCTTGGGTTGACTTTTTTAAAAAAAATTATTTATTTGTCTTTAGAAGGGAAGGGAAGGAGAAAAGGAGAGAAATATCAATGTATGGTTGCTTCTGGTGCATGTCCTGCTGGGAACTGGCCCCTGCTGGGAACTAGCCTGCAACCCAGGCATGTGCCCTGACAGGGAATTGAACTGTGATCTTTTGGTTCACAAACCCGTGCTCAATCCACCGAGCTATACCAGCCAGGGTTTGGGTTGACTTTTAAAAGTGAAGTATTAGGCCCTGGCTGGTGTAGCTCAGTGGATTGAGCGTGGGCCTGTGAACCAGACGATCGCGGTGCGATTCCCAGTCAGGGCACATGCTTGGGTTGCAGGCCAGTTCCCAGCAGGGGACACATGAGAGGCAACCATACATTGATGTTTCTCTCCTCTCTCCTTCCCTTCCCCTCTAAAAAGATAAATAAAATATTAAAATAATAATAATAATAATAAAATTATTATTTTTAAGTGAAGTATTGCCAGCCCTGGCTGGTGTAGCTCAGTGGATTGAGCGTGGGCCTGCAAACCACACGATCGCGGTTCGATTCCCAGTCAGGGCACATGCCTGGGTTGCAGGCCAGTTCCCAGCAGGGGACGCATGAGAGGCAACCATACATTGATATTTTCTCTCCCTCTCTCCTTCCCTTCCCCCTCTAAAGATAAATAAATAAAATCTTTAAAAAATAATAAATAAATAAAATAAAAGTGAAGTATTTCCCTGGCTGGTGTAGCTCAGTGGATCGAGCGTGGGCTGTGAATCATAGGTCACTGGTCCAATTCCCGGTCAGGGCACACGCCTGGTTGTGGGCCAGGTCCCCAGTGGGGGCCACGTGAGAGGCAGCCACACATTGATGTTTCTCTCCTTCTCTTTCTCCCTCCCTTCCCCCCTGTCTAAAAATAAATAAATAAAATCTTTTTTAAAAGGTGAAGTATTATACATGTTTTACTAAAATTAATTTTTATTGTGGCAAAATAAACATAAAAGTTGCCATTTTAATCATATTTAAGTGTGCGGTTCAGTGGCATTAAGTGTGTTCACATTGTTGTGCAACTAGCACCACACTCCAGCTCCAGAACCCTTTCATCTTCTCGAACAGAACTTTATACCCATAAAACAACAATCGATTCTTCTTCCCCCTCCCCTGGCAACCACCCTTCTACTTACTGTCTCTGTAAAGTTGACTGCTTTAGATATTTAGGTATCCCATGTGAGTGGAATCTTATTGTATTTGTCCTTTCATGCTTGGTTTATTTCTTTTGGCATAATGTCCTCAAGATTCATCCATGTGGTACCATGTGTCAAAATTGTCTTCCTTTTTAATGACTGAAGAACATTCATTGTATCTAGCACATTTTGTTTATCCATTCATTTATTGGTAGGAAGTTGAGTTGTTTCCACCTTTGGCTATTGTGAACCATGCTGCTATGAGTGTTGGTGCACAAGCATGGTTTGAGATGCTCATTACAGTTATTTTAGGCGTATGCCCAGAAGAGGAATTGCCAAATCATATGGTAATTTTAGGGTTAGCTTTTTAGGGACTGTCATGCCGTTGTTCATGCAGTTGCTGCACCATTTCATTACATCCCCAGCAATGTACTAGGGTTCCAAGTTTTCTATATCCTGGCCAGTCCTTATTTGCTATTTTTTGTTTTTGTTTTTGTTTTTAAAATAACCATGCTAATGGGTGTGCATTTGTATCTCACTGGGGTTTTGACTTGCATTTTCTTAATGACTAATGACGTGAAACATCTTTTTATGTGCTTATTAGCCATTTGTGTATCTTCTTTGGAGAACTGTCTACTCAAGTCTTTCATAGGATTAATTTTTATAACTGGAATTTACTCCATGCCAGAGCTGTATATTAGTAATTAACTAGTGTAATAATTTTAAGATGTTCTGTACATTTAAATAATGTGCTAGTGCATTAAAAAAAGAGTTATCAGTCTCAAAGAGTAGAATGGAAAGTTTAAGTGTTCAGTAACTATTTTCTGGATACAACATTGAAAGAGAAATAATTCTTCTTTAACAACTAGATAGAAGACCAAGTGACTCGGTCACAATCCCCGAGCTGCCACACGGTCTCTGTGAAATGGCATCAGTTCAGCGCAGACACACTGGCGCCCCTTCAGGCCCCAGCCCACGTGCAGGCCTTGTTCCACAATGACCGGCTCCTGGTCTACAGCTTTACTGCTCACTGCACTCAGGTAAAGGGGCTTATAGTTTGTTTCACTGTGGGAAGAGCAATTATTTTGCTAGTAATTTTCTTTTCGGTTTAATTTTTTTCTCTCCTTCTTCCCCAAATCATATGTTGGCAAATTTGCTCCTTCCAGAAACACAGTGGGTGGTTTACCAGGGGCCCTGGAGAGCCTTTTAATTTCCCTTGAAAGCAGAAAGGAAATTGCTAAAAGAATCACTGTCAGACTGACCAAAATACTGGGGAGTGGAAAAGGTAATAAGGAACTTTTTTTCCCATTTCAGGCAACTCTGTGTGCATTAATTCAAGAAAAAGAATTTTCTACAATGGTATCAACTACTGAACTTCAGAAGACAACTGGAACTGTAAGATTCAAAACTTAAATTGTGGACCTAGTGCTGGAAAGCTGTAATAATTTTACATTTTAATGTAGAATTCTCAGTATGTTTCCTTTTGTTATTGCTGTTTTCCTGTGTTGACATTTTAGTACAAATGAGGACAGTTTCCTTCAGATTCTTTTCTTTTTTAAAGATTTTATTTATTTTTTAGAGAGAGGGAAAAGGAGAGAGAGAGGGGGAGAGAAACATGGTGTGAGAGAGAAACATCAATTGACTGCCTCTTGCATGCCTGCAATGGGGGACCTGGTCCCCACCAGGCATGTGCCCTGACCAGGAATCACAGCAGCTTNCTGAACTTCAGAAGACAACTGGAACTGTAAGATTCAAAACTTAAATTGTGGACCTAGTGCTGGAAAGCTGTAATAATTTTACATTTTAATGTAGAATTCTCAATATGTTTCCTTTTGTTATTGCTGTTTTCCTGTGTTGACATTTTAGTACAAATGAGGACAGTTTCCTTCAGATTCTTTCTTTTTTAAAGATTTTATTTATTTTTTAGAGAGAGGGAAAAGGAGAGAGAGAGGGGGAGAGAAACATGGTGTGAGAGAGAAACATCAATTGACTGCCTCTTGCATGCCTGCAATGGGGGACCTGGTCCCCACCAGGCATGTGCCCTGACCAGGAATCACAGCAGCTTTCACTTTGTGGGGTGACACCCACCCAATGGAGCCACACTGGTTGGGGCACCTATGTTATTTTAAAATAGTAAATAACAGTAGTAAACAAAATAAAACATTTATTGAGGCTGTATTTATTTTTTCTACTTTTGGATTAAGAGCAAATGAATTAGCACCAAAAAGTTTGTACTATTTGCATTAGTATTTAATCTACTGTAGTTAGGCCTAGAAAATTCCTAATCTGTCTGTGCTATAGTATATGTAGCTTGCTTTTCATAGGAGTATTTGTAAAGCCAGAGAAACCACTTCCCAAACATTGCTGGGTTTGGGGTTTTTTGTTTTGTTTTTTTAAATACAATATGGCTTTTCCAGCACTCACTGAATCAATAATAATAATTATTACTTGCTAGTGACATGTATAGAACATAAGGGAATTTCCACATTATTTAAAAAATTGAATCTTAGGCAGAAATAAAGTAAAAGGATATTACCTGGGAAGATGTCATTTTTCATAAAAGCACAGTCTTTATAGTTGTGCTTCCTCTGTGAACTGTGATCTGATTGATAACACAATGATAAGAGTTGGACTTCTCATTGAAAGCGGATATGGCCATTTAAGATCTGCTCTGTTTTGTTGTCATTTGAGAGGAAGAGGAGGGAGCCCTTCTTCCTGCCCTTCAGCATGGAGACCACACTCATGCTAGGGCATCACAGCACTAAGCTGGCTCCTCCTACAATAGAATAATTTGGAGTTTTTAAAATAAATTGAACTGGCAAAGGCCTTTTATAGAAAAAGCAAAACTGTAAGGGCAGAAAACAGGTGAGCTGTTGGCAGGTGCTGGAGGTGTCTGCAAAGGGACACGCAGGGTTTTATAAGGTTGAAGGGACTACCCTGTGTCTTTATTTCAGTGGTGGTCACACAATTGTGTACATTTATTAAAACTTATCAAACTGTACACTTTAGAATAGTGAGCTTTAGTATATGTAGATTATACCTGTGTTTTAAAAGTGGGTTTCTGTGTATGACTGCAATTAAAAGACATTCAGATCTTTCCTTCTTTGCTGCTCACACAGATGATTCACAAGCTGACAGCACGAGCCCTGATCAGAGATTATGAAGATGGCATTCTCCACGAAAATGCAATTGATCATGAGGTCTGCTCTTTTCACAGCAAAAATCTTTGTGCTCTATTAATGGCTCTTCTTAAATGGACTTTTCCACGGACCTGAAGAATGAGGCTAGCAGGATGGAGATACACACAGTATCAGGGGCATGTATTGTCATGTCAGGGTACAGGGTGCTCTGTGGCTTCCTGAGAACTACATGGTGATTGTGACTATCAGAGAGAGGCTGGAGGAGGGCTCTGAAAGCACCTGTCATCAGAGCTCTTGCATGCTGTTGATGGTCACAGTCCCCTCATCCTGCTAAAGAGCCAGGTGTAGGACAGGTGGGCAACCTGCCTATGGACACACAGCATAGAAAAAGCCACCTTACTCCCTCCTCTCTAAGCTGACAAGGCCCCTGGTTGAGGGGTCCACTCAGCCAGGACAGCCCTGCTGGCCCCTCTGAGGCTCTGATCTAAAATGAATCTAGAAGCATTAGGGCTCAATGCCATCCCCCAAAGAGGGTACCAGAATGCCACAGAGCCACCGATTCCCTTGCAAACAGTTACTGCTCATGATATGTGGCCCATGCCTTCAGCACTCTCCTGTGCTGCCCTTATGTTATAGCCTTAAGTTCATTTTGCTTACTGCCCTCTTATGTCTGGGAACCTGACCAGCCCTGGCACCAGACAGTCCTGAATAAGGCACTTCACCTGTCCATGCCTTAGAGTCTGGTCTTGAAAATGGGGCACATAGACTTCCTGTAAAAGATGTCAGAAGTTCAGCATACTCCAGAGTGAGAGTTCTTTGTAATCTACAAAGGGCTCTATTAATAGAAGTATTCCTTCAAGGAGTTGGCTGCTCAGTTGAGTAGGGAACTTTCAGTCACCAACCTGAGATATTTAGACAGGGACATTGACTCAATATTTAGTTTGAAATTCTACTTATGAAATGATTTGCTTTTTACAGAATAACACCTTTTAGATTACTTAATACACTTTTAATGAAAAATAAAACAAGACATGTTTGCATTTGTTTTATTCTATCCTAGATGAAGAAGCATATCCTAAAATCTCTGATTATTCAACTCAGTAAAGAAAACTCTCTCATAACACAATTTACAAGCTTTGTAGCTGTTGAGAAAAGGGTATGTAATAGTGTTAATTCATGTTTCTTGTCTTTCTTTTTAATCCTCATTTGAGGACATGCTTATTGATTTTAGTTAAAAGGAGGGGAAGGGAGGGAAATAAAGGGAGAGAACATTGATGTGAGAGATAAACATCAATCAGTTGCCTCTCATATATGCTCTGACCGGGACTGAACCAGATATGCATCTTAACCAGGAATTATACCTGCAACACTGCAGTTTATGGGACAGTGTTCCAAACAACGGAGCCATACTGGCCAGAGCCTTGGTTATTTTGTATTTACACGTTAACAAAATTACTCTTACTCTGTTGCTGACAATATCCACATCCTTCGCCTGTGATGAACAAGGAGGGGAGAGGTGGAGGATCATCAAGCCAGGGCCTCAACGTGAGGACCCATGGTAACTTCTCTAAATGAGATATGTATGTTATTATTTTTAATGTTATCATTAAGATTTACTTCAATTTTGTTATTTTTGGCATTTCTCATTTTTTATTAATCCAAGGCCTTCAAAAAACAGAAAAGGCCTGGGTTTCCCTTTCCCTCTGAAAAGCCCATAAACTTAAGGCCCTTATTTCAGTGACCGCTCAGTAAAGAGGAACACCACTCAAATGAGGACGTCTGTATTGGCCTCTTTTACTCTCACCTGAGGCCCCAAATGCAGGATCCAATCTGACACCCACATATATTCCAAACCAAACATTCACAGGGCTTTAGAATGTATAATCATTTCACTTGATAATGTTTATTTTGTTTTTACCTAATTGTGATTCAATATAGGATGGTAGTGAGTCACCTTTTCCTAGCGCTCCAAATATTTTGGAACTTATTGCCAAAGAAGATGTAGATTTCCTGCCATACATGAACTGGCAGGAAGAGCACGCAGACGCCAGCATGCCCCAGGTGAGTATTAATTACTGCATAGATTTGTATTGTGTTTTCCTGTTTTTATGGTGGTGAGAGGAACTCTTTGAAAAATAACATTTTTCAAAGCCTTAATATTTGTATATGCAGAATACAAATACAAACACTTTTACATTTATAAAAATGCTATTGCATGAGTGGGAAAGTCACCATATAGAAATATAGCTGTAAGTACAAAGAGGGAAAAGTGTAGTTCCACGTCTCTCAGAGACAGATAAAGTGTCACACAGGAAGCTAAAGTCATTTGCTCTCAGTAATATAATAGATTCATCATGAAGTAGTGTTAAAAGTCTTACCTAATAACCTAAATTCACCACCAATGTTTCTTAAAGTTTATAGTGCTCGGTACTGTGTGGCCTTTACAGCCAGAGACTTAATAGAACTTAGAAATGTGGCTTAACTAAACATTGAAAGGCATATTCAAAAGAAAAGGAATATGGTTAGAGAAGTAAAGTTGCCAAATTTTAGGAATTTTAGAATCTAAAGGAAAAAAATTTGTGAGGAGAGGAATTTTTGGAAAATATTGTACAATATAGGCAACATTCCCGTTCTTGGATTCATTGTAAAGTTATGTCAATTAAGCACATAAAAACATATTAGATGTCATTGGCTTTGCTCATAAAGTCATATTTAGTATGATTTTTAAAAATGTATTTTGTCAATTATAGTTGACATACAATATTATATTAGTTTCACATATACAACATAGTGTTTAGACATTTGTATAACTTACAAAGTGATCACTCTAATAAGTCTAGTATCCACCTGGTACCATACATTATAATAATGTTTAGTATGTTTTAAAGTGGTAAATAAACAAGACATCAACAACAAAACCACAACTGTTTCTTCAAATGAGTCCGAGGAGTAAATAAACCAACACTGTACTGAAAAAGCTAACATTAAGGATGTCTTTGTTTTTTTGTTTGTGTGTTTCTTTTTCATAGTTCTTTTTAAAATTTTTGTTATTCTATTACAGTTATCCCAACTTTTCCTCCTTTGCCTTCCTCCACCCAGCCCACACCCCACTCCCACAGTTAATGCCCACACTGTTGTCCACGTTCATGGCTCCTTCCTACGTGTTCTTTCACTAGTCCCTTCCCCTTCTTCCCACCATGATCCCTCTCCCCCTACCCCTCTGGCCACTGTCAGTTTGTTCCATGTTTCCATGTCTTTGGTTCTATTTGACTCATTATTTTGTTCATTAGATTCCTCTTCTAAGTGAGATCATATGATATTTGTCTTTCACGGACTGGTTTATTTCACTTAGCACAATATTCTCCAGTTCTATCCATGCTGTTGCAAAATATAGGACTTCCTTCTTTCTTTGTGCTGTGTAGTATTCTGTTGTGTTAATATACCAGCTTTTTGATCCACTCATCTACTGATGGGCACTTAGGGTGTTTCCAGCCCTTGGCTATTATAAATTGCACTATGAATATTGGGGTGCCCAAATTTTGAATTTGTGTCTCAGGATTCTTAGGGTATATCCCCAGCAGTGGAATCACTGGGTCAAAAGATAGATGCATTTTTAATTTTTTGAGGAAATTCCATACTGTTTTCCACGGTGGCTGCACCAGTCTGCATTCCCACAAACAGTGCACTAGGGTTCCCTTTTCTTCACATCCTCTCCAGCACTTGTTTGTTGATTTATTAATGATGGCAGTTGTGACAGGTTTGAGTTGATATCTCATTGTGGTTTTAATTTGCATCTCTTTGATGGCTAATGATGTTGAACATCTCTTCATATGTCTCTGGGCCCTTTGTATGTCCTCCTTGGAGAAATGTCTGCTCAGGTCCTTTGCCCATTTTCTAATTGGATTGTTCATCTTCCTGGTATGGAGTTGTGTGGGTTCTTTATATATTTTGGAAATTAAACCCTTTTCTGATGTATCATTGGCAAGTACATTCTCCCATATTGTTGGTTCCCTTTTCATTTTGATGATAGTTTATCCATGCAAAACCTTTTTAATTTGATGTAATCTGATTTATTTGTTCCTTTATTTCCCTTGCCCTACAAGATATACTGGGCTATATTGGGATGTACACTGGGATACATTGGGGAAAATATTGCTCTGTGGGAGATATGAAATCTCACTGCCTATGTTTTCTGCTAGGACATTTATGGTGTTGAGACTTATATTTATATAAGTCTTTTATCCATTTTGAGTTTATTGTCATATAAATTGATGGTCTAGTTTCATTTTTTTCATGTACCATTCCTGTTCTCCCAACACCATTTATTGAAGAGGCTATTTTTACTCCATTGTATGCTCATGCCCCCTTTGTCAAATATTAATTGACCATAGAGACATGGATTTATTTCTGAGCTCTCTATTGTTCCATTGATCTATGTGTCTGTTCCTATGCCAGTACCAAACTGTTTTGATTACAGTAGCCTTGTAGTGCAGTTTAATATCAAGCATGGTGATCCCTTGAAGTCTTTGAAGGGTATTTCCAAACAGTGAAACAGTTTAGGCATATGATAGATAAAATCCTAAAATAGTGATAAAATGAGGGAAAAAATTTCTAACGGAGACAGTTTGATTTTCTTAATATATAAATAGCTCCCATGAATTAAGAACAAGATCAGTCATCTGATCTTGTAAAAAACAGGCAAAGGGTTTGATCATGAATAAGGAAATATTGTGGCTCTTAAACATAAGAGAAAATGCTTAGTTTCATTATAGCTAAGAGAAATGCAAATTAAAGCTGCAATGAGGTCTATTTTTTCATCTGTTAGGTTGGCAAAGATCAAAATGGGAGATGATTGAAAGTAGTAAGAAAACCTGCCACACAGGGTTGTTGTGAAGGCTACAAGAATTAATGCATGTAGGGCCAGTAAAGCAGGCCTGGTTCTCGTTTGATAGCTGAGTAAACAGGAGCTCTCATTGTCATTAGAAAGAGTATTGAAATGGGCACCCACCCACAAGCCGAGGGCACAGGAGGTCAGGGAAGTCTCTGTGCAGTGTGGTACAACATCTACACAGCCCTTAAAAAGAGTGAGGCATCTTCATGTGCTGTTATGGGAAGATTCCCTAAGAAATAGTAAGCAGAAAAAGCAAGATGGAGAACAGTGTAAATAACATATTACTCCTTGTGGAAAAACAAAAATTAAAGAATGGACATTTCTTTGCTTATTTGTTTATGTTCTTATTTTAAAATGTCTGAATGTTTGCCATTTCTGAGGAGATACACTAGGTTCTGTGACAGAACTCGCATCCAGCATGGTCTGCGGGTGGCCAGGTTGTTTTGTAGGGGCTTGTACCCTTCACGGCAGTGTACCCTTTGCATACTTTGAATCTTGAACCATGGGCATGGATTGCCCACCCAAAATATAAATACACTTTAAGAAAACACAAAGGGTTTGAGGGAGTTTGGTTAAGGTAGGAGATGTGTGTATGTTGATACAGTGGTAAGCCGAAGCAAACGGAAGGTGTCCTAGCAGCCTTACCCACACGCACTGTGTGTGCTGAAAGCATCAGTGTGAAGCTACAACTGTCATTCTGAGACTTCCAAGATTCCACCTCAGGGATGTGGCTCAGGAATTACCAAAAGACAGAAAAGGGACCATGCTGAGGGATGGTGACCCTGCACTCTCCATTACTCCCACAAGGGGCTGTTTGAGTGCCATATTTTGTAAAAATCATAGGATGTACAACTCATGATCAACTACTGTTCTTCCAGCAAGACAGCCTATTGTCAAAATGGGTCCTTGAAAATGTATATTTATTTTAAATGTGTGTCAAACACTCAGAAAATACCTGGAGAGACATATGCCACAGAAACATTGGATATAAGAGTTTGTGTGATTTTTATTTTCTTCTTTGTGTCTACCTGTGTTTTCTGGTATTCTCATAGTACATGTATATTGTTTGTAAAATTTTTAAATTTAGCTTCAAAATTGGTTCTAACTTCATTTGGGTTTTCTACAGTGTGATCGTGAATTATTTCATACTACTTTTCCAAATGCTTTGCACTTTTTAAAAATAATTTTTAAAATTTTCAATTACAGTTGACATACAATATAATGTGTACAAAATAGTGATTAGGCATTTAGATAACTTGCAAAATGATCACCCCATAAGTCCAGGATCCACCTGACATCATATATAGTTATTACATTATTGACAATATTTTCTATGCTAAATGCTTTGGACCTTAATACTTCCATATCTAAACCTATAGGATGAAGATTACAAATTAAATTGATGACTTGATAATTTACTTTAGCTACAATAATTTTTCTGAGTGAATCATCAAATTTAGCAAAATAGTCAAGCCTCTGTGACTGTCCCTAAAAAATTATTTTACTTACCAAAATGTGACACAGCACCTGACTGGTATTGCTCAGTGGATTGAGCATCATGCAAACCAATGGTCTGAGGTATCATTGGCAAATATATTGTCCCATATAGTTTGTTCTATTTTCATTTTATTGCTGTTTTCTTTAACCATGCATAAGTTTTTTAATTTGATGAGGTCCCATTTGTTTATTCTTTCCTTTACATGCCTTGCTTTAAGGGACATTATCAGTGAAGATGTTGCTGTGGGGAATGTCTCAGATTTTCCTGCCTATGTTATCCTGTAGGACTTTTATGGTGTTGTGACTTATATTTAAGTCTTTTATCCATCTTGAGTTCATTTTTATGTAAGTTGGTGATCTAGTTCATTTTTTGCATGTAGCTGTCCCAATCTCCAAACACCATTTGTTCAAGATACTATTTTTACTCCTTTTTATGTTTCTGTCCCCTTCATTGAATATTAATTGACCATAGAGACATGTGTTTCCTTCTGGGCTCTCTGTTCTGTTCCATTGATCTAACTGACATAATTTTTTCTTCTGGGCAGGCTCTTTCAGCATCTTCTGAATGGCATGAAGTACTGCAGCTTCAATGTTCAACTAAAAAAAGACACAAATCATCTAAGCTGGAAGAGTCTGAAGGTTTTGGAGGGTTCAGCATAGGTTCCCACCTACCAGAAAAACCTTTAACACACAATTTGGAATGTAGAGATGTGGCAATGCCATTGGATTTAAGTCAGATAGATTCATTTAAGCACTCAGGAACTAAACCAGTATTTACAAAAGTCATTTCACCAGAAGTAGTTGTTTCTGACTCTTTTGCTGCCCCAGGTTCAGCCAGTTTCCTAGCTGCTCCCCCTATTGATTCTGCTTCCTTCTGTCCTCCCAGCTTACTTCCTCAGAGCCCTCTTTTTGGTACTCCTGCTAGTCCCAAACCATTTGGTCCGGCTAAGAATGACAATGGCCTTAAGAGAGGCCATTTTACTGGCATTTCCCTCAAGGTGGATTCTCCTCCCAGCCTGCCTCCCCAGAACCCACCTTTTGGATCTTTGACTGGTTCTGCTTTCTCAGGTTGCCTGTTTAGCTGCACAGAGTCTTATGTACCTAAAATGTCAGAAGAACCTCAATTCTGTTCTTTTACTGACAGTTCCCTTGACTTGGACTTTCCTCAGCAGCAGAATCTTTTGTTCTCTCCTACACTTCCTCCCCCTGGTCCACCCAGAGGGTCTGACTTTCAGCTTCTTCCTGGTTCTTCTCCTCAGTTTCCAATTTCCCCAGTTGCCCTGAGCACCAGTTACAAGCAGCCAATACCTCGAACTGGCCTCGTTCTCCATGAGCCTTCTCCATCATTTAAGGCTTTTCCAGCATTTGGGACTTCTTTATCAAATATTTCTGTGAGAACTGCATTATCAGATTCTCTCCCAGGTACACGTTTGGCTGACTTAAGTTCTTCTGAAACAAAAAGTGATGAAACACCAGGGTTTATGGCAAGGAGGTTTACAAAAAAGGTAAAAAAATCTCATATAACAAGAAGCAGCTTTCCGATGGTAAACAGGGAGGATGACGCAGGCTGCAAAGAAAGCTGGAAGGATTCTGTGGCTGCGTCTGAACTCTTCCGTCTGCAAACTGAGGTATTAGTCTTATTTCTCCTACATCTGTAGTTAATTTTCTTCCTAGTTGAGAACAATACTATTCAAAGTAGCTGGTCATTGAATTATATATTACCAGTACACAGTGAGTTAAGGGATTTGCTGTAATTATGTGTTTTGATGTAAAGTAGTTTAGTAGCAACAGCAACTTATTGGTCTAAGATTAAGTTTGAGTCCCAGGCTTGCTGTTTGATGATTTGGGGGCAAGTCAGATAACCTTTCTCAGCCTTAGTTTCTTTATCCATAAGGGAAATGATAATAGTGTCTACTTCATATTGTGGTTTAAGATTTAAAGAAGATAACAGCTGCCCAGCTGTCCTTACCCAGAAAGATGCACATAAAAGCAGCATGGGTAGCCACTGCTGGACCCTGGAGCGACTGTTGGGGCTTATATCCTGGCTATGCCACTTGTTAGCAGTGTAACTTGGAACAAGTGCCTTAATTTTTCTGTGTCTCAGTATCCTCAATCTGCAAAGCGGGCATAGTAATAATACCTTTATAAGGAGTGGCTGACAAGATAAAATACCACCTGGTACTTGTTTGGGACTGGTTGGCACATATTATCACTGCAGGTATTTTTCAAATTATGGACATAGAACCTTTAATACAGGGGTGTCAAATCATTTTCACTGGGGGCCCCATCAGCTTTGTGGTTGCCTTCAAAGGGCCAAATGTAATTTTATGACTGTATAAATGTAACTACTCCTTAACAATTAAGCAAGAGCTCAGTGCTGCCACTGGGTAAAAACAAGGTAGTGGGCCGGATAAAACAAGGTGGAGTGGCCCACGGGCCTTGTGTTTGAAACCTGTGCTTTAATATGTGAACCTGTCTATGATATCACACTCTTTTCTGCTCCCTGTATGAGTTCCTCTGGGACCCAGGGTCTGTCTACTTTAAGCTTAAGATCCCCATGTAGAAGCTTACCTCACTCTCATAAGCATATGACAAAGGTCAGCCTGAAAAGCAGTGATGCTTGGCTGCATTGGACAGGAGACAGTGAGCATGAGGAAGTGGTTGTAAAAAGTATATTCAACATAATTTTATATTTAGTAAAAATAGTCATTTTCACATTTCAGACATCATAAGCACACATTTTTAAATGTCTAACAAAGAAATCACGTTATTTAAAAGTTTGAGGAATGTTGTTTTGAGAAACAAAGCTATGTTAAAAGAAAAGATATAATACCATTTTTTAAAATGTTTACACATGAGCCTTTTTTAGACTTTTTATAAATGTTACCAGATACTAAGTGTTTATAGTATCTATGAGATTACCAACAATACTTTGATTTTACAGTAATAAAAATTTTAGACTGAATTGAAATATCTTAAGCTCAATTGAAATAATTGGAAATATATTTATCCCATAACTTCTTATGTGATGAAATTTCAAGAATGTTGCTTAAATTTGTTTTCTGAACTTCATAGGATGGCTTCTGGAAACTTACACCAGCACTGGGATGTATATTAAATCTTAATACAACTATTTTAAACAGTTTTCTTGAACAAAAAGGCATTCGATCTCTAGGTAAGTTACTGTTTAAATTTATTAAATTACATGCTCTAATTGTTATAATCTTTTGTGAGTGCATTAATATAGTAACATACAAGGGAACTCCCCCAAACCAGAATTTATTAAAAAATGTGTATCCTTATATGTTTCAACTTCAGTTACCTTCAAAGTACTCTCAGTTTGATACAGTACACCTGTTGGGCTTTTTTTCCACTGCTCAGTTTTTGAACTTGTTAATTTTGATGCCTTTTAATGTTTCCACTGTTTTTGTTTTATCTCTTACACATTGGAAAAACATTTCCCTTTGAGGACTTTTTTCATCTGGGGAAACAAAAAAATAAGTTGCTCAGAGTGAGATTGGGTGAATAGGGTGAGTGGAGTACGGGGGCATGTCATTTTTGGTCAAACTGCTGAACACTCAGTGCAGTGTGGGCAAGTGTGCTTGTAAGTCACCCATCATGAAAAGGGGCAAACACACTGTAAGAGTCAAATTTAAAAAAAAAATTCACTGAAGCCAAATGCAACCTCTCCACATCAGCAGTTTTTGATGTTGAGCCTCTCAACATCAACACAATATCAGCTGGTACTCTAATACAGATGAGTTCCTAGAACACTTACCTATTGGGGAAGCCTGTACTACAAAGTGGAAGGGGCTCACACTCCAGTGATAATTCTGTTTTTAGGGGGTCCCCCTTGTAAGTTACAGTGAGTAGAATTATATTTATTAATGAACAAAGGAAATTGGGGATTAGCTTGGGTTTCTTGTCATATCTTTACCAATAATAATGGTATTACCTGTGCAAATTTATTAGCATAAGTAGCAATAACAGCTATTTTAAAAAATCCAAATCTTAAGTCACTTGGCACAAAGATTACTTTCTTGACCATGTCCCAGTCAAATTTCAGTCAGCAGGGAAGTTCCACTCCACGTAGTCAGTTAGAGACCCAAGCTGTTTCCATGTTGTGGCTCTACCATCATCAACACGTGTCTTTTAAAATGACTCTGGCATTATTTACTAGAAAGACAAGAGGGAGAAAGAAAAAAATGTGGCAGGAACTAGTCACAGAGACCTAGTTAGATACAAGGCTTTGTGCCCTGAAGAAGACAGATTTGATGAGCAGTCAGTCAGTCTCTTCCAGAGCCCGACATGTTCCTTTTTATAATAATGAATCAGATGGATGAGGAGATCCTAGACATCCTCAAACCAGCACGTAGTTTGAAGGCCAAACACTAGCCCTGGGTTAAGAAATTGTTTTAATTAAAACAAAAAACATTATTAAACAACTAGCAAGTATTCATTGAATAGCAGTGGTACTTCCCCTGCCATCACCTTTAAAATGCCAGGGTCTTCTTCATCTTTCAGACCTGTTCCAGGGTCGACAGACTCTTCACCTGTTCAACTTGCACTACACTAAAAAGGAATAATTAAAATTTACATATGAGAGACTTCTAGTTTCTGGAATAATAGAAGAGCTTGTGTCTAACTAACACTCCTGCCAATGACATTTACTAGCCTCGGACATCTACCTGAAAGCCTCTTGCTCAAGGCCTAGAATGCGATTAAAAAAAAAACAACAGGCAGAACTGGAGGAAGGAGGGGGGACACAGTCCTTGAAAGAAGGGGGCAAACCAGGCATATGCCATGTTTATCGATCTTTTCACCTGAAGGCACTTCTCTGTTCCTGAGGCACATGGGGGTTAGAACTGAAACAAATTCTCAGCATAATGATGAAATTCTCAGCGTAATGATCAGGGCTGCCAGAGTGGCTGGAAATTAAGGGGGAAAATTCTAGGAAGGGGAAGTTCTGAAATCTGCCTATAAATTCCCTCAGATCCTTGGCTGTCCAAGCAAAAGCTGAGCAGAAATTTCAGCCACTGCCAAGTGTTGGGGAGACAAGTTTGGTCTTCAAATGACGGCAAAAACAGAGAGACTTGATAAATATCTCAGCCTGTCCATTAAAACCTGAAAAGGGCCATATAAGGATCTCTAATGACCAAGCACTATACCACAGATGTACTTTTTAATCACTGTCTGGTGCTAGGACCATCAGACAATAGAGAGAAAGTACAGTTTGACCTATTACCTCACACCATACTCAAAAATCAGTTCCAAATAGATTGAAGACTTAAGTGTGAAAGGCAAACCATAAACATTTAGAAAAAAATATAAGAAAATACATTTATGATTTTAAGATAGGAAACATTTTTAATGCTTTTCATTTTGAAATAATTTGAATACTGACAAAAAGTTGTAAATGTGGTACAAAGAACTCCCATATATCCTTTCCAAATTTCCCAAATGTTAACATTTGGAAACACTTGATTTATCAATCAAAGAAGAGTTTCTTTTTTTTTAAATACATTTTTAAAGATTTTATTTATTTATCTTTAGAGGAGAATGAGAGATACATCAATGTATGGTTGCCTTTCGATGTGTCCCCTGCTGGAAGTTGGCCTGCAGGGAATTGGCCTGCAACCCAGGCATGTGCCCTGACTGGGAATTGAACCACGATCCTCTGGTTCGCAGGCCTGTGCTCAATCCACTGAGCTACACCAGCCAGGGCCCAAAAAAGAATTTCTTAATGAAAAAAAAAGAAAAAGCACAAGCCATAAAGAAAAAGACAAATAGTCAACTGCATTAACATCAGCAATGTCTATTTTATTTTTTGTTATGTTTCCTTTTTTAAAAATATATTTTATTGATTATACCATTACAGTTGTTCTATTCCCCCCTTCATTCCCTTCCACCCGCACACTCCCTCCCCCACCATTCTCCCCCCCCTTAGTTTATAACCACATGTCTCAAGTTCTTTAGATTCTATTTTTGCCCCACTATTCTTGCCCTCCCCCCTATCTATTTTCTACCTACTGTCTATGCTATTTTCTGTACCTTCTCCCCCCTTATCCTCCTCCCACTCCCCTGTTGCTAACCCTCCATGTGTTCTTCATTTCTATGGTTCCACTCCTGATCTAGCTGTCCTCTTGGTTTGCTTTTGTTTTAGGTGTGGTTGTTAATAACTGTGAGTTTGCTGTCCTTTCACTGTTCATATTTTTCATCTTCTTTTTCTTATATAAGTCCCTTTAGCATTTCATATAATAAGGGCTTGGTGATGATGAACTCCTTGAACTTGACCTTATCTGAGAAGCACTTTATCTGTCCTTCCATTCTAAATGAAAGTTTTGCTGGATAAAGCAATCTTGGCTGTAGGTCTTTGGATTTCATGACTTGGAATACTTCTTTCCAGCCCCTTCTTGCCTGTAAGGTCTCTTTTGAGAAATCCGCTGACAGTCTGATGGGTACTCCTTTGTAGGTGACTGTCCCCTTATCCCTTGCTGCTTCTAGGATTCTCTCCTTCATTTTAGTCTTGGCTAATGTAATTATGATGTGCCTTGGTGTGTTCCTTCTTGGGTCCAACTTCTTTGGGACTCTCTGAGCTTCCTGGATTTCCTGGAAGTCTATTTCCTTTGCCAGACTGGGGAAGTTCTCCTTTATTATTTGTTCAAATAAGTTTTCCACTCGTGGCTGTTTCTTTCCCCCTTCTGGTACCCCTATAATCCGGATGTTGGAACGTTTAAAGATGTCCTGGAGGTTCCTAAGCCTCTCCTCATTTTTTTGAATTCTCATTTCTTCATTCCTTTCTGGTTGGATGTTTCGTTCTTCCTTCTGGTCCATTCCATTGATTTGAGTCCCAGTTTCCTTTCCATTGCTATTGGTTTCCTGGACATCTCCCTTCATTTTAATTAGTTTAGCCTTCATATGTTCCTCTAATTTGTGACTATAATCAACAAGTTCTGTGAGCATCCTGATAAACAGTGTCTTGAACTATGCATCTGAGAGGCTGGCAATCTCTTGGTCACTTAGAGTTATGGACTTTGGGACTTTGAGTTCTTCTTGTGCCATCTTTTGGACTGTTCGTGCCTGTTACATAGCAGGATCAGATCCCTAGGTGTTCACCAGAGCAGGGCAACTCAGTTGCTGGGTTGTGACACTGTATGTGGGGGCGGGGTCAACGAGGAACAATGGCGTCCCATCTGCCTCCTCCTGCTGCGGCCACAACAGGTGCTGCAGCTGCCACTGTCACTGGGGCCCCGCGCGTTTTGTCCCACTGCACGCGAGTATGCCACTACCGTCAGCCCTCCTCCACTGGGTTCGCCCCCTGGGGCCTACGTGGCCCATCTCAGTGTGCGCGAATGTGCAACCGAGGTCAGTCTGCCCCACACCCCGACTGGTTCTGGGCTGCCTGCGCACCTAGGTTGGGGGATCTGTCCTGCCCGACCCTGCTCGCTGCTGGCTCTGCCCCTCTTGCCGTCCCCGTTGAATGGTTAGATGTAGTTGGACTTCCGTATAATTCAATTTTCTGTTCTTTGGCTGTGTCTTTGTTCTCCAAACCTTTGTTGTATTCAAATTTGGTTGTGGGAGAAGGCACAGTGTTTCCACCTATGCCTCCATCTTGGCGGAAATCTCTCTTTTTTATTAAAAATAAAAAATATTTAAAATGTGAAAAAGATATGCAACAAACTGGGGTAAAATATTTGCAACACAGATAATCAAGGTATATACATACAGTGGAATATGATTCAGCCTTAAAAAGGAAGGAAATTCTGACACTTGCTGCAATATGAATGAACCTCAAATACATTACACTAAATGAAATAATCCAGCAAGAAAAGGACAAATAACTGTAAGATTCCAATTATATTGTGTACTTTCTCAAAAGTCTCTTTTGAGAAATCTGCTGACAGTCTGATGGGAGCTCCTTTGTAGGTGACTGTCCCCTTATCTCTTGCTGCTTCTAGGATTCTCTCCTTCATTTTCATCTTGGCTAATGTAATTATGATGTGCCTTGGTGTTGTTCCTTCTTGGGTCCAACTTCTTTGGGACTCTCTGAGCTTCCTGGATTTCCTGGAAGTCTATTTCCCTTGCCAGATTGGGGAAGTTCTCCTTTATTATTTGTTCAAATAAGTTTTCCACTCGTGGCTGTTCTTCTTCCCCTTCTGGTACCCCTATCATTTGGGTGTTGGATGTTTAAAGATGTCCTAGAGGTTCCTAAGCCTCTCCTCTTTTTTTAGAATTCTTGTTTCTTCCTTCTTTTCTGTTTGGTTGTTTCTTTCTTCCTTCTGGTCCACTCCCTTGGTTTCAGTCCCAGTTTCCTTTCCATCACTGTTGGTTTCCTGTGCATTTCCCTCCATTTCAATTAGTTTAGCCTTCATTTGTTCCTCTAATTTGTGACTAAAATCAACTAGTTCTGTGAGCATCCTGATCACCAGTGTTTTAAACTGTGTACCTGATAGTTTGGCTATTTCTCGGTCACTCAGTATTATTGGCTCTGGGGCTTTGAGCTGTTCTTGAGCCATAATGTTTGGTCTGTTCGCACCTGTTTTGTTTGAGGGGTGGAGCCTTAGGTGCTCACCAGGGCCGGGTGACCCAGTTGCTGGGTTGTGACACTGTATTTGGGGGTGGGGTCAGAGAGGGGCAATGGCATCTGTTCTGCTCTCTCTCGGATTTTGGTCCCCTCTGCTGCTTCCCGAAAGCAAACCTGTCCTCCCTGGTGCCGGGTCCCGGGTGTGTGGGCCTGTGTACCCTCCAAGACCCTGTGGGTCTCTCCAACAAACTCTCTGTGAGCCTAGGAGCCTCTCCGGGCACCTCGACCCTGAAAGTTTTTTCAGTTGGTGCTTTTAGGCTTTAATTCCTGTCGTTGGGGCCCTAGCCTGCGTGGTCTGTCTCACTGCTCACTCCTTTGCTTGGTTTATCTATGCGCGAATGTGTGACCGCGTGGGCAGCCAGTCACCTTACGCCCCCACTGGGTCCACTTGTTGCCTCCCCACATCTGGGATCTGCCGACAGCCACCTGCGCTCCTGGGTCAGTCAGGCCGATCTTTCCCGCCCAACCTGGCTCCACCGCTGACTCTACCCCTCTTACTGGTCTGGCTGAATGGTTCGTTGTTGTCGGACTTCCGTACAGTTCAATCTTCTGTGTTTTGGCTGAGTTTTCGTTACTAAAACTTTGTTGTCTTTAAACTTGGTTGTGCGAGGAGGCCCAGTGTTTCCACCTACGCCTCTATCTTGGCTGGAACTTTCTCTGACTTGTTTTTATACTTCTCTATACAGCTTCCTTTCTCTTTTATCCTCTTCCTTATTTTTTTCCTTTCCTTCCACTTCTGAATTTATTTTTTATATGGCTCTGGTATATCATTTTAATATTTTATCATTTCTGTAATCTTGAATTATATATATTTATGATTTATATCTTGCTTATTATTAATATCACTTAAAATTAGTCTACAATTTTATAATGTAATACTAAAAACAACCTCCAAAAGAAACCTAAATTAAACTGCCTCCATTTTTTTTTGTCTTCACTGATTTTCTTTTATAGGATAATGGATTGGGTTTGTTGTGTTGTTTTGTTTTTTTAAAATGTCTTTAATCCTACCCTTGTTGGCATGGCTCAGTGGATTCAGTATGGCCTGTAAACCAAAGGGTTGCTGGTTTGATTCCCAGTTAGTGCATATGCCTGGGTTGCAGGCCAGTTTCCCAGTAGGGGATGCTTGAAAGGCAATCACACATTGAAGTCCCTCACTTCCCGTCTTTCTAAAAATAAAGAAAGAAAATCTAAACCAAAAAAGTGTCTTCAATTCCCATTTCCTGTGTTAAAAAATATATCATTTTGGTATTTTCAGCTTTTTGAATGATTTAAAATTAATGTTGTGTGTGTAACTGCATACATACTATGCACAGATCCTTTTGTTTTTTCCCCCCAAATTGTACATTTATAATTACAAGACAGGGTTTTGTGAAAACCAGTCACCCAGAAAATGAGACATATTTGAGTCTTCACAGATATTTTGTATTATAAAGTGTTTTCTCAGTTACTGTATTTTATTTTCAATAACAAGGTGTTAATTGGGAGAATACCCAGCCCAAAATGGCTGTAATAGCATTGATTTTGGATACTTAGGGAAGGTATCTGACAGAAATCCTAAAAAGGGAAGTAGAAGGAATTTAACAGTTTAAGCTTTTCTTGGAAAATGAGTTGAAAGTTGTAGACACTGAATACCATTTAAAGAGCCCTTTGAAGATCACTTTCAAAAGCAATGTCCAGCCCCAAATCAGGATAGTGTTTACCTTTATAGAGCTGGGGGATGGGTTGAAGGACAAGTGGGGAGGGCTTCAACTTTGTAGTATCTTGTTTCTTTTAAAGAAAACAGAAAAATTGGAAAAAAAAATAAAATAAATAAAATTTCAAAAAAAGAAAAGAAAAGAGAGATATTTGGAGCAGATATGGGGAAACTGTTAAAAGTTGACCTGCCCTGCAATGATAGGGATATTTTACACAAGGGTGGTTGCAGAACAGTTTATTCTTGTATCATTATTTATTAATTATTGTATTATTTCCCATATGAACAATTATAAGCCTGCTTTTATCTACCCCTATATTTTTCTCTTTACTTTTCTGTATGTTTAAAATATTTTATAATCAAAAAACATTCAGTGGCTCTGTTGTAGTGGTGCAAATAATGCAGCTACTTATCAAATATCTTAGATGGAAATAATTTATCTGGGAAATTATCAGATGACTCACTGTGCTCTAATGATGATGGAGATTGTGGAAGAGGAAAAGTAACTTTCCCTGTAACCCTCTAGGTTTTTGGCTGAGACCACCACCTCTACCCCCTTAATAAAAGATAGATTATAACAAGAGAAAAAAAAAACTATTTTAGTTACATACACACACATGTACCTGTGCCAATGTACCGGTGTCCACAAAAATATGAGTCAAAAGGCAGCCAGGCAACTGAGCTAAGAAAAGAGATAGTGGTCTGGGGCTTCAAAGTGGGGGAGGCAATTCACCCAGGTGGGAGAAAGCAATGTCTGGCAACAGATATTTGCCCTGACATGCAGATAAGTCCCTCAGATGAAAACAATACCTCTGGACTTCCGCCAAGATGAAGGCGTAGGTGGAAACACTGTGCCTTCTCCCACAACCAAGTTTGAATACAACAAAGGTTTAGTAAACAAAGACGCAGCCAAAGAACAGAAAACTGAACTATACAGAAGTCCAACAACAATGAACTGTTCAACCAGGACTGGTAAGAGGGGCAGAGCCAGCAGTGGAAATGATGATGGAGATTGTGGAAGAGGAAAAGTAACTTTCCCTGTAACCCTCTAGGTTTTTGGCTGAGACCACCACCTCTACCCCCTTAATAAAAGATAGATTATAACAAGAGAAAAAAAAAACTATTTTAGTTACATACACACACATGTACCTGTGCCAATGTACCGGTGTCCACAAAAATATGAGTCAAAAGGCAGCCAGGCAACTGAGCTAAGAAAAGAGATAGTGGTCTGGGGCTTCAAAGTGGGGGAGGCAATTCACCCAGGTGGGAGAAAGCAATGTCTGGCAACAGATATTTGCCCTGACATGCAGATAAGTCCCTCTGATGAAAACAATACCTCTGGACTTTCGCCAAGATGAAGGCGTAGGCGGAAACACTGTGCCTTCTCCCACAACCAAGTTTGAATACAACAAAGGTTTAGTAAACAAAGACGCAGCCAAAGAACAGAAAACTGAACTATACAGAAGTCCAACAACAATGAACTGTTCAACCAGGACTGGTAAGAGGGGCAGAGCCAGCAGTGGAGCAGGGCTGGGCAGGAAAGATCCCCCCCACCCAGGTGTGTAGGCAGCCAGGGTAGCAGTGCAGACCCAGTGAGGGTGTCGGGCAGGCTGACCGCGGTAACACATTCACATGCAGTGGGACGGACTGTGCGGGCCCCTGAGGCGGGAGGCGGCAGAAGGAACCGCCATTGCTTTCCTTTGACCCCGCCCCCACATACAGCATCACAATCCAGCAACTGAATTGCCCCGCCTTGGCGAACACCTAGGGCTCTGCCCCTCATACATAACAGGCACAAACAGTCCAAAATATGGCTCAAGAAGAACTCAAAGTCCCAGAGTCCATAACTCTAAGTGACCAAGAGATAGCCAACCTATCAGATGCACAGTTCAAAACACTGGAGATCAGGATGCTCACAGAACTAGTTGATTTTAGTCACAAATTAGAGGAACATATGAAGGCTAAACTGATTGAAATGAAGGGAAATGCACAGGAAACCAATAGTGATGGAAAGGAAACTGGGACTGAAACCAAGGGAGTGGACCAGAAGGAAGAAAGAAACAACCAAACAGAAAAGAAGGAAGAAACAAGAATTCTAAAAAAAGAGGAGAGGCTTAGGAACCTCTAGGACATCTTTAAACATCCAACACCCAAATGATAGGGGTACCAGAAGGGGAAGAAGAACAGCCACGAGTGGAAAACTTATTTGAACAAATAATAAAGGAGAACTTCCCCAATCTGGCAAGGGAAATAGACTTCCAGGAAATCCAGGAAGCTCAGAGAGTCCCAAAGAAGTTGGACCCAAGAAGGAACAACACCAAGGCACATCATAATTACATTAGCCAAGATGAAAATGAAGGAGAGAATCCTAGAAGCAGCAAGAGATAAGGGGACAGTCACCTACAAAGGAGTACCCATCAGACTGTCAGTGGATTTCTCAAAAGAGACCTTACAGGCAAGAAGGGGCTGGAAAGAAGTATTCCAAGTCATGAAATCTAAAGACCTACATCCAAGATTGCTCTATCCTGCAAAGCTTTCATTTAGAATGGAAGGACAGATAAAGTACTTTTCAGATAAGGTCAAATTCAAGGAGTTCATCATCACCAAGCCCTTATTATATGAAATGTTAAAGGGAGTTATCTAAGAAAAAGAAGATAAAAATATGAACAGTGAAAGGACAGCAAACTCACAGTTATTAACAACCACACCTAAAACAAAAGCAAACTAAGAGGACAGCTAGATCAGTAGCAGAACCATAGAGATGGAGATCACACGGAGGGTTAGCAACAGGGGAGTGGGAGGAGGAGAAGGAGGTAGAAGTAATAGAGAATAAGTAGCATAGACGGTAGGTAGAAAATAGATAGGGGGGAGCGCAAGAATAGTAGGGGAAATATAGAATCTAAAGAACTTGAGACACACGGACATAAACGAAGGGGGGGAAATGGTGGGGGAGGGGTGTGCAGGGTGTAGTGGAATGAAGGGGGGAAAAGAACAACTGTAATGGTATAATCAATAAAATATATTAAAAAGTAAAAAGAAAAAAGAAAAAAAAGAAAAAAGAAAACATTACCTCTGGCAGTTATGGGGGAGATGAAAAGTTTTTTTTGAGTCTGCTCTGTGTTGATTACCTTCAGTTCAAAATTATTTACATGCCAAAGTGGCACATTCTGTGATGGCACTCTGAGCGCCCTCAAGGTAGCTGTGGAAAGTCATTTCATAAAACTAGAGATTGGAAAAATAACAATATTTGAAATCTAGCTTATTATATAAAGTGATTTCAAATACATGACTTACATTTTTGAAAAAAGTTTTTAATTTCTGGGTCCAATATATGTTAACTTTCATTTGCAATTTTGTCATTTCATAATATAGTAAGTAAAATATCTTGATTTGGATAAATAATAATGGTTACCTGTAGGTACTATTACAATAATCAAAAGAACAATTTAATTGATCTAAAAACTTTTATTTCATACTTCACGAAAAGGGCTGCCTCCCCCCTTGAGTCTGGAGAACTACAAAATAAGGGGAAGGGGCTACAAGCTTTTATAAAAAGAGTCAAGCAGGAAACAAGGAAGAAGTACTTCATTTGTCTGGGGTTGCATATCTAACCTTATGTAGAAAGATCAAAGTATAGAGTCCTGAGATTGAAATAATCTGATACACTGGTCTAATCAGCCATATTGATTGTCTATTTATTGTGTATTTAGGTTTTCTCTTCTGAGCTATTTGTAGCCCGAGCCTAGAAGCTGAATTTTTCTCTGCATAGTTCATACTTCTTTGGTTATTAAAGATGACAAGGGAGTGGAAGGCTGGATCTAATTGTCTCCTGACAACCTTCAGGATAATATGAGAGGCATATGTTCCCATCCTCCTCGTTTTTTATTTAAATAGCAGACTAATTAAGAACCTTGAAAAGTAATAGTTTTATGATCTGCTAATGTGATTTGGTTTCACAGTATTATAAATTCTTTCACAGAACCTTTATAAATGGGCATAGTTGAGGTGCAGAGTGTCCAGCAGACATAAAAGAGTTTTCCACTTTTAGGTATCAAAGGAAGAGAACGTCTTCTGGACCTGATTGCCACTCTTCTGGTACTGCAGTTTCTTCGCACCAGGTTGGAACAAATGGGAATAGTCTTCAAATCCCTGATGATATTGGATGATGCCTCCACTTCCAGGTTTTTTGTGACGTTTTCCATTTAAATATATATTTATTTTTAAATATCATTTAATATTTAACTATATTTTTTCCATTTAACTGTAGTACTAAGCAACTGACTTATATTTTTTGCTCACACTCTTCCACTGGCAGGGCAGACACAGAACTTTTGCCTCTGGCTACACAGGAAACTGGAACTCAGAGTTTAAGTGTAGCTTACAATGGAGCCTAGATCTTTGACTTCTGGCTTAGACTTCTTTTCATTACAGTACATGAATTCTATGTGCTTTTGGAAAGTCCATAATCTGATTGTTGGAACTAGGCCTGATCCCAAGTATTTGTGGGCCAAGAATACAAATGCAAACCCACATGCTATATGTCTATGTATTTAGTTGTAAGTTAAATTAAAATATGTTCTAAAGTTCTACCTTGATAAATCCAATTTCATTACCACCTTAGAAGACCAGGTTCAAATTTAGGATTGTAGGATCACTTTAAGCTTTATGCCAAAATGTTGCAGTGTGGAGAGAGCTGGTTCTCAGGCCTTGGCTACTAGCCCTTGGCTAACCCCTGGTACCATAACAGGCCTTAAGTGTACCTATGAATACCCCTTACCCATCAAAACTCCATCCATACCCCATGCAAATGACCATCCTTGTGTATACACATACACACGAATGTAATTTGCATATGTTTTTTAAAAGGTAAGATAAGGGGAAAACTAATAAAACTAATAAATGTATTATCTAGAGGAGGAGGAGACAAGGAAGAAAACCAGGTTTCTCTAATATACCTTGTTTTATGATTTTGACTTAGAAGCTATGTAAATATTTTTCATAATAAAGATCAAACAAATATCAGAGAATAGAGATTATACATATTAAATTATACATGGGAATATACTTAGCAGTTCCTAAAATGTCAGGAGATAAACGGCAAGACAAAAAAGAGGGGACAAGTGAAACCTATAAATTAATGGACATATGAACAGAAGGCAATGTGTACACCTTGTTTGGATCCTGATTTGAACAAAATCCATTGTATTTTAAAAAACACAATTAGGGAAGTTTAAATATTACCTGGCTATTTTGTTATATTAGGGAATTATTTATAACTTTTTAAGTGTCATGTTTAAGAAAAAGTTTTTATCCCTTAGAAATACATATTTACAGATGAAATTAAAATAAATTAGACCTATTTTTACTATCTCACAAAGAGACACTTCTGTTTTGATCTTTTCCAATATGGCAGCCTCTAGAACAAGTATTAATAACTTTGAACTTACTTTTGAATTGTAAATCAAAGTATTAAAGCAAGATTTTAAGAAGTAAAATATGGCTCTCACTATATTGTTACTGTGAAAGCAAAATGGTCTGTTGGCACTTTAATAAATAAAATATTTAATTTGATTTCCTGTTTATTGCCTATTTAAAACTCTTCTATTTTCCTACTTTATGATGTATATAATATGACTGCAGTAGCATGTTGCATGGTGGCATATTAAAAAAAATTTCACACTAGTGGATCAGTCAGCAATCTCAAGGCCACCTGAATTAAAGGAAGGCCAGCTGAATTAGTGAGAATATTTAAAATCAGTTTTGTTGTTTTCAGTTGCTAGTAACTATAAGTAGACTAATTATTGAGAAACAAATCATCTAACTACTTTGGCCTGGTACTACTTGGTGTGTCCATGTCATCATGATATTCACTGTCTACTCTGTGCCAGGGGCTGTTAAACATGTGTTCTGTTAATCCCTACAACAACCCACAAGATCACATACTGTTACCATAGTTGAGGAAACTGAGACTTTAGTGTGGAATGAAAGCTGCCAAATACCACACAGACAATGCTGTGTGACTGCAGAATCAGTATTTGAACCCAGGTCTTAACCACCACAGTATTCTGTTGGCCCTTTCCCAGTTTACAAGGAAAAAATCAGGAAGATGAAGAGATTTTTCAAATTTTAAGTTTTTCCCCATAGTTTTCTTTAAAGCTTAGTACATGTTACCACTTGTTTGCTAATAAGTTCTAGCAGATGACAAAAGCAGTAGCAGCTAATATTAATTTAAAATTTTCAGAATTTTTCTGAGTTTTGAATAGACTTGAATATTTGAGTCTGAAGTATTTGATAGCATTTGACAGACACAAACTTGAAGGTTTTGATATGCACATTTTACTAGTAAGTTTATGTGACAGAGTTAAATATATGACAGTTGCATGGGTGATTATCAGGTACTTTGCAAATAACTAGTCAAATTGAGAATTCCTGGTACAGTGAAAAGGAGAGAGAATTGGAAACCTAGTTTGTAAAACAGGATTGAGGTTGTACAGGAAGAATGGGAAGGATTTAGATGTAAAATGAAAAAGAATTACAATGAACAGATAGATATGTGAAGGCTAGAAGATGCTTTAATTGTCCCAGAGGCAGCTGGGAAGTCTGTGATACAGTGGAAGTGATGGGTATAATATGCTTAAAAATGTATTTAATAAGTTAAAAGTATGTCAGATTGGTAGAAGAATTTTAATAACATGTCAGAGAACTGCTTTTATTAAAAATCTTAAGTTTTGACAGAATCATTTTGTTTGAGTTAACATCCCTGATTTGGTACATTATATTTTATATGTAATTAGATTCTAAAATTGATGGAAACATTGCTTTTTTAAAATCTAGGAATATTCCCTGGGCTTTTGAGAAAATAAAGCAAGCAAGCGAATGGGTAAGAAGAACAGAAGGACAATATCCATCTATCTGCCAACGGCTTGAATTGGGTAAAGACTGGGACTGTGCCACTAAACAACTATTGGGAATCCAACCCATGAATACCACCTCTCCTCTTCACAGAGTTCTTAATTATGGTCAAGGCTAAAACAGATGAAGCTGTGTTTTAAACTTTTTCATGCTTCTACCTATAAAATAAATATTAATAGATACCTATAATGAAATTTAATTATGGTGTTATCAAATATAGCAATGTCACTTTAACATAAATGGAAGCAGAATTACTTAATGAACAAGCAATAATAAAGTAAAAACTATAGTATTACAGATTTCTTGTATTTAAATGTTTTAAGGTGGGAAGACACATTTGGATAGTCCTTGAAGCTTGTTGCTTGTCCCCTTTGAGGAGTCTGGACTGAGCAAGCTGGGAAGAAACAAGGATCTTTGGCTGATGTCCACATTCCCATTTCCAGGGTCCTGGATATCCAGACCTTGATCCCCAGTACTCCTTGGTGTGGGTCTTAGTCTGTGGATCCTCAATACTCCTATTACTTAGACAAACTGTATGTCCTGAGCAATGCTTTCACGGCTCTTGCTTTTGGTGTTGGAATCTCAAATCTTATCACCAAACCAAGGTCATCTAAATTTTCACTTATGTTCTGTAAGTTTTATGGTTATGAATTTTACATTTAGGTCTACGATCTATTTTCTTTTTTGTGTGTGAGAAGTATAAGGTCCACTTTCCTCCACACTACCCCTCCTAGGCCATTAACTTCTACCTTTACATAAAACTCCAGTTTCTTAGGGATACAGTCTGGCTGTCCTCCTACCTACCATTGCTGCCATTCACCAACTGTCCAGCACTGCCCCTCATTCACATGGTTCAGGATTTCCCTTCTACTGTTAGTCCTACCTTCATCTTCTTTGACTTCCAACATCTGATGTTTGACTGACCCATCCTAACTCTCTGAGCTTGAACTGCAGCTTGTGATCCTGTTGGTACCCCAAAGACAAGAGGCTTGTGAGGAATTGCCATGGGGCCTTCTCCCACCTGCCTTTGTGTCTCCCTGGAAGGCTATCATGAGATGGTTTCTTGTCATCTCCTGGTTCTGATGAGGTGTGAAGCTTAGAATACAACTGCAGACTAAAAAAACCCACAAAACCTAGCTGCATTTAGAATCAGTTCCTCAACAATGTGTCCCACAACTCATGTTGCTATTATCTAGCTCCTTTGGGAGTATGGGTCAAGGGGAGATGGTGTCTTTTACTATTCTTCCTCTTGTTGTTTATATAAGTAATAAATCATCCAAATCTTCAGTAGCTTGTTTTATCTTTACTGGCAGAATCAGTCAGGTCTTGGCCTTGGCTTTGGCCTTGTGGACTTGCTATAATCACAGATGATAAACAATGTTTTCATGGTTTATTAGATTAAGGGATTTAAAAGATTGATAAGACCCAGTAACAGAATATGTGAGTACAGATACTTTCTCACTGGAAACATTCTACTAAAACAAAATTTTGCAATTCAAGTATTTATCAAAATTTAAATCACTAGCCCTGGCTGGTGTAGCTCAGTGGATTGAGCACAGGCCTGCAAACCAAACCACCATGGTTCCATTCCCAGTCAGGGCACATGCCTGGGTTGCAGGCCAGTTCCCAGCAGGGGACTCATGAGAGGCAACCATACACTGATATTTCTCTCCTCCTCTCCCTTCCCTTCTCCTCTAAAGATAAAGAAAACCTTTTAAAAAAAATTTAAATCACTACCCTCCTTTGACCTATAAATTTCACTGAAAGGAATTCCACTTCCAGAAATTCATCTTACAGAAATATGGACACACACACAGAAGGCCGTACACTAAAACTCATTTTAAAATTATATAAATGGGTATTTGTATTACATAAAAATCTGTCATGTCATATTCCAAAGTGGTTACCTTTGAGTAGATACTTTATTTCTATTTTATATAGTTTGGGTTAGTTCAAATTTTTTTTATTTCAAGATTTAAAATATTTTGCCACATTTTTATGAATTTAGAACATTCTCCTCTTTCTTCTTCTGCTGTTGACTTGTTGAAGAAACAGGGTCAGTTGTATGTCCTATAGTATGTCCCAAGTTCTGGACTTGTCCATTTGTTTCCTTTTTCCTTTCCTCATGTTTCTTATCCGACTGGAAATTAGGTCTAAAGTCCTAAGCAGATTAAGGATCAACATTTTTGTCCACAGAGGCCATATAGATGTCGTTCTACTGTTAATAATGCTCACATTGATAAATGGGTTTCCAGTGATGGTAGGTTTTCCCCAACTCTGTGGAGAAATAGTTTGGCATCCAGTTCCTAACCCAGCTTTCACCTAATAGTTTCATCGCCTGAACCATTTTCATGAAATATTGTGATTCTCTCTTCTAAACTTATTAGCTGGAATTCTTCCGAAATAATGCGCTTTTCCCCATCAACAAATGGTATTTGGTTATATTTTTAAAAACTTATTTTAAAAAGTATATCTAATTATTACAATTGTTGTGTCTTCCTTTTATAGACTGAATCCTTGGAAGGCAGACTCTCTGCTCATTATATTCCTAATGCCTAGTACTGTCCATTTTATAAGCTCAGCAAATGACAAAATAATGCACCAACTCAAAGCTGGTTGTTTTTTAGCTGCACCAACTCAAAGATGTGTTGTTCATAGAGTATTCTTTAGTTAATCTCACAGTTAAATTTTAAAAGTTAATCTTGTAGATTAAGCACACCGTTGGAAGAAACAAAAATAAAATGCTTGCTGTCATAAAGACTTTATTTGCAGTTCAAAGTGAGAAAAACATTTACGCTTAAGTGGACTTTCCTAGCAACTTTGGGTTACTACATTGTTTATCATTCACAATCTGGGGAAGATAATTTTAACACGTCCTCTGATAGTTTTTTATTTTTCAGTTACAGTTTACATTCAATATTATTTTGCATTAGTTTCAGATGTACAGTTTAGTGTGATTAGACAATCACATACTTTTTAAAAAAGTGGTCCCCTAATACTTCCAGTACCCACCTTCTGACAGACCTAGGTAGGCCTAGCAGGAACGAAAAATCAGGCGGGAAAACTGTACTGTGGGAAACTACCTTGGGAAAATGCCTGTTGACCTTACCCCGGACAGACAGATGCCTGGCTACGATTGGGGTCTGGGGTCGGCCTATGCGGCCTAACAGGACGCAGCTTTATTGAGCCTGACATGTATCAAGAACAATGGTCAACAGAAATGGCACCCAGCAACCAGCTCTAGCCAATCAGACTGTGACACCCCAATAAGTACCCCTCCTGGGTTTTTGCGGTTAAAACCCTGCCCTAAGAACAACCTAGCGCGTCCTACCCTCCCTTGGTTGGCTCCAATTTCCCTCTTATTCCCCGCTAATAAACCCTGTTCCTTAGCCCGCTGCGTCGGTCTGGTTTCTTGAGCGACTCCGACCTAACACCAGACGTACCCAATTCCGAAATTATTGACTACATTGCCTATGCTTTACTTTACAGCGCCTATTTTGTTACTGCCAATTTGTACTTAATCCCTTCACCTTTTTCACCCCACCCCACCACACCTCTGTCACGTATTTTCAACAGAAAAAAAAAACACCCAGACTTTACCTGGAAAACCAGATTTTTAGACTAATAATTTTAAAAGTGTCCTTATCTTTAAACAATACTCACTAGAGTGTACAGTTCTCTGAGTTGTTGACACGCGTCAGTCGCGCCTCAATCGCACAAGTGATTTGCTGGGTGTTCGGCTCCAGTCCCTGGAGTCTCCGGAGCTGCCCGCGCTTTTCCTAGAAAGCTCCGGATCCGCCCGCCAGACTACAGAGGGTGAGGGCCAGAGTAGAGCCAATCCCCTCCAGCGCCAGCGCTCTTCCCGGAAGCCCGACCCCTCCCCGGGCCCAGGTAAACCAGCAGCCCGGGTCCCGCCTGCCCTTCCGCAGCGACGAACCCCCTAAGCTTGTGCCCGGCCCCTCCCCACCCGCCCTTAAAGCACCCTTCCCGCTCAGGTTTCGCTCACCGCCCATCAGCCCGCCCACCCACTTCCTGTAGGTTCGAGCGCGCCCGCCTCAACGCGATTGGTTGGTGAGCGCACGGGACTCCGGGTCTGCCATTGCTAATTCCCTTCCTGTGGCGTCACAGGGAGCGAGCAGGCAAGGGCCGAACCCTGCGAGCTCTGAGCGTGCGTCACGACCGTCCTGGCAGCGGCGGTTTGCGGCTGTCCTGCAATGGCGGCAACGGTTTCGGAGGGGGGGAGCGTTGCTGCGGTTCCCGTGTCCGACTCCCACAGCGAACCCCGTGTAGGCGAAGGCAAGGGAGCCGTGGGCGATGAGCGGGACTCGGGCACAAAAGGAGCGGAGGCCTTGGGGGACAGCGAGGAGGACGGGGAGGATGTGTTCGAGGTGGAGAGAATCCTGGACATGAAGACCGAAGGGGTGCGTGAGCCGGCCGGGCACGGGGGTAGCGGAGGGGAACTCTCGGGAAGTTGTGAGGGTTGCGTGGCCGGAACCGTCTGTGGGTGCTGGGTGTGAAGGTTGGCGACGGGTTTACTGGGTACTCGGTGTTGACACACCTGGTTGGGGCCTTGCTGCATGAAAACGGTGACGTTGAATTTAGCCTGCAGCTCAGAGGCCATTGATGTTTCTCTCTCTCCTTCCCTTCCCTTCTCTTCTGAAGATAAATAAATAAAATCTTTAAAAAAATAAAAAAATTTAATCGTCAGTTAGCCCTGTATCTCAACCCTAAAGGGTGCATTCATAGGCCTTTAGAACCTGACTACTGCCACCCTGTAGCCCTGGCATCATTTGATAGCTGCCAACGGCCATATAACTAGCGCCCTTCCTCTCACCGCCTGGCATTCACCATTTCCCTTCCTGAGTCCACCTTTTTTTGCCTGTTTTGACTCTGACCTCCACAGCAGTAAGTTGTGTTCTCCTCTGGTCTCTGTTTCGGCGGGTGAAAGCATCGGCTTCCTTAAATGTTGGTCTGCTAGAGTGTGGCAACTTGAATACAGGGAATATGATTTTGTTAATCTTGGTACTTAATCCAGTGCCCAGTGTGCAGTTAGTTCTTAGTGTATTAAATGCCCGTTATTAAATGAGGGCATGAATTGTGGGCTGGAAGCTGGAATGAAGGGGAGGGGTGACCAAAGGCCCCACATGGCAGTCATACCTTTATTTTGGATTCTTTTCATCGTCTGTTAATTTCCTATTCATCATGTGTTACCTTATGTTAATTTTTTGTTCAGTCATTGAACAAACTTTTTAATGAACTGCTGTGTGCTAGGGGCTGTGTTGAGTCCTGAGGATATAGAGATGAATAGTAGTGTATACACTTGCTGATGTTGAAAAGTACTGTCCAGTAAATAAATAATTGAAGTCCAATGCCATTAATACTATTGTTAGTTGCAGTACAGTAAAGATAGGAACATTTTTAGGTATAATTCTCCCAAATATATTGTATGTGCCTTGAGATAAGAGCTGGAGCTTCCAGTGTTTTGTATAATCTACAATTGACACAATGCTTCACACACACAAAATATTTGGATAGGAGGGTAGTATCTTTAGAATTAAGAGTGTTTGCCTATTCATACAATCTTAATTTTGCCAGTTCCAAAGAACTGTAAAGCCTCAAAAGTGGAAGCAAATAAATGATTAAGAAAGTAAAGGAGAGTTAGACTTTAACAGTGTGAGTAAAAATTTTGGTTGTCTTATGCTGGCTTGTGTGACTCTGTTGGAGTGTTGTCCAGTAAATTGAAAGGTCACAGTTTCCATACCTGGTCTTGGCACATGCCTAGGTTGCAGTTCCATTCTCAGTCAGTTGTGTGGAACAACCCATCAATGTTTCTCTCTCACGTCCATGTTTATTTCTCCCTCTCTTCCCCATTCTAAAATTAATAAGCATGTCCTCCGATGAGAATTTTAAAAAGTGTAGTTTTCAGGGCCCTGAATTTGTAGGTGAATGAGTGATTTATAAGATAAAAGCTCAGCAGAACAGGATTATTGCACTTACTGTATAAAGGCTGGGTAAGCCAATCTGTTGATAAACATGGGGCCTTGTCAGTTTGTTAGGCCTCTCTATAGTCCAAAAGTTTGAATTACCCAGTCTGGGATTTCTGTTCATAAGCCAGTGGTCTGCAGTGTTCTGTTACAGACTAAGACAGTCACTGTGGTGAACCTCTAGAGGGAATACTGTTAACACTGAGTTTATATATTAGCTGTGACCTTTCTTTAGTTTATTGCTAATGTTGTCAGAAAAGTGAAATGAATCCAACAGAATCTCAGGGTTTTGGCTTCAGTTTTGAGTAGGAGTCATCTTTATATAATACACTGGCACTTTTCCTAACATTTGTGACCATTTGATTGTTTAGTATGTAAATAAATATTTTTTATTATATAGCTTTGTGAGTTATCACAAAGCCAACAACTCTGTAACCCCCTCCCAAAGTAGGAATTATTAAACCGTTAGCCTCAGGTATACCATTTGGTTCCCTTTCTGATCAATAACCCCTTCCATCCCTCAGAGTAACTAGCCTGAATTATTGTATGGTAATTTTTCCACCTAACCATTTTTCCACCTAACCAACACTTTAGTTTTACCTGATTTTTTCCCTTAAGAGAGACAAGAGAGAAAAAGAAACATTAATTTGTTGTTCCACCCATTCACACAGTCATTGGTTGATTCTTGTATGTCCATAGATTGAACCAGAAACCATGGTGTATCCAGACAATGCTCTAACCAACTGAGCTAACCAGGCAGGAAAGATTTTTTTCTTCATTTAGATGGAATCTCTCGATCCTTTCTCCTTTTTTGTGGGGAACTCAACAATACCTCTGTGAGATTTAATGCATATTGTGTGGAGCTGTGGTTTCTTTCATTTTCATTGATAAGTAGTATTCTGTTGTATGAATATATTAATGTACAATCTGTACTTTCTACTGTTGATGGGCATTTGGGTTGTTTCCAGTTTGGGGCTGTTATAAGTAACCCTGGAATGAACTTTATTGAACATATCTCCTGGGGTGTTGTACATGTATATTTCTCTCTATTATATGCACTAAGGAGTAGAATTGTTCTGATATAAGGCATGCACATATCTACAGAATTTTTGAAAAGATTTTATTTATTTATTTTTAGAGAGAGGGGAAGAGAGGGAGAGAATTAGTTGGTTGCCTCCTGTACACCCTCAACCAGGGACCTGGCCTGCAACCCAGGCATGTGTCCTGACAGGAAATCAAACCCTCAGCCTTTCACTTTGTGGGACAACGCCAAACCCACTGAGTAACATTGGTCAGGGCTATAATCTACAGTTTTAAGTGGAAACTTTGAAAGTGATTGTACTAGTTTATGCTAGAGGTGGTTTGTGAGAATTCCTTTTGTTTTGCACCCTTTCAATATTTGATATTGTCAGTATTTTTATTATTAGTCAGTATTGCTGGGTTCAGTGGGATTTTCTACTTTTAACTTTTATTTTTCTGCATCCTACATTAGTAGTCAATGTTGAAATTATGGAGTATCTTTTCATATACTTACAGAGTGGGGCAAAAGTAGGTTCACAGTTGTGAGTGCATGAAACACTTTATTATATTATTTACTAATTATTGTATTATCCTTATGAACAACTATAATTCTACTTTTGCCCCACCCTGTTTATTGGTAATTTGATAATTTTTTTTATGAAATGCCTTTTTCTACTGAATTGTCGTTACTGATTTGTTAGAGTCCTTTACATGGTCTAGATTCAAACTCTTTTTGGGGGTGTGTTGCAAATCCATCTTGATGTTAAGTACTTTGTGTATACAGTTTGAGAAACCTTCTCTGCCCTAGTTACTTTCCACTTTTTCTCTAAAAGCTGTATTGATTTGCCTTTCAGATTTTATTTATGCTTCACTTGGAGTTCATTTTGTGTGTAGTGTAATGTAGGGGTCAGATTTCATGAGTAAACCTAGTTATTCTTTAATAATGCCTTGTATATTTTAGAATCAACTTGTCAGTTTTCTTGCATACATAAAACTTGGGATTGTATTGAATCTTAATAAATTTAGATCATTTTAATTTTTTTCGGTAATGTTTAATAGCTTTCTCAGACGAGATTGGGCGAGTTCAGAGTGGTATAAAGCTGTAGTGGTATAAAGCCGGTTTTATAGCTTTCTCTGTTGAGGTCTTGAACATCTTTTATTAAATTTATTTTTAGGTATATTTGATGCAGTGGTAAATTATCTTTTTAAATTTTTTATTGCTAATAGAAAAATAGAAAAAATTTTTTATTGCTAACAAAAATTTTAATTTACGTTTTTTGTGTTAAAGGTATTCCCTTTTATTTCTAGTTGCTAAATACTTTTTGAATGGATGTTGAATTTTATTAAACTTTTTTCTCCATGTATTGAGATGAACACATAATATTTCTCCTTTACTTCAATGTGATATGGTAAATTACATTGATTTATTAATACTAAATCAACTTTGTGTTCTCTGACCATAATGGTATGAAAACAGAAATCAAGCACAGGAAACAAACTGAAAAACACACAAAGCATGGAGGCTAAATAACATTACTGTAGACAATGAATGTGTTAGCAGTAAGATCAAGGAAGAAATCAAATGTTACCATCAAACAAATGAAAATGAGAGCACAACAACCCAAAATCTAGGGGACACAGTGAAAGTATCCCTAAGTGGGAACTTCAGAGCATTTCAGGCCTAATACAGGAAACAAGAAAAAAAATCAAATAAATAATCTAATTTTACCCTTAATGGAAGTAGGAAAAAACAACAAATAAAGCACAAAGTGAGTACAAGGAAGGAAAAAATAAAGGTCAGAGCAGAAATAACCAAAGTAGAGTTTTAAAAAAATACAAAAGATAAGTGAAACCAAGAGCTGGTTCTTTTAAAAGATAAGTAAGATCAACAAACCTTTAATGGGACTCAATAGGAAAAAAAGAGAGAGGACCCAACTAAAAACAATTAGAAATGAAAGAGGAGAAGAAACAATGATTGTAAAAGAATATCACAAGAAACTATGACAACAAATTGGATAATCTGGATGAAGTGGATAAATTACTAGAAACATACAGTCTTCAAAACTGAAGCATGAAGAGCCAGAGAATCCGAATAAACAGATTACAACTAGTGAATTTGAAGCAATAATAAAAAAAATTCCCACCTTGGCTGGTGTGGCTCAGTGGATTGGGTGCCAGCCTGCAAACCAAAGGGTCACCAGTTTGATTCCCAGGCTAGGGCACATACCTGGGTTGTGGGCCAGATCCCTAGTAGGGGGTGCTCAAGACACAACCACGGGTTGATGTTTCTCTCCCTCTCTTCCCCTCTCTAAAAAGTAAATAAATAAAATCTTTATTTAAAAAATCCCAATAAATACTGGACAGCTTCAGAGGGGAATTTTACCAAACATTCAGAGAAGAGCTAAACTTGTCCTAAACTATGCCAGAAAATCCAAGAGAAGGGAAAACTCTGAAGCTTATTTTGTGAAGCTACCATTATCCTAATTCAAAAACCATAATAAAGACACCTCGAATAAACAAAATTCTAGGCCAATGCCCCTGATGAACATAGCTGCTAAAATCCTCAATAAAATATTAGTAAACTGGATCCAGCAATACATTAAAGAGATTATACACCATGATCAGGCGTGATTTATTCCAAGGTCACGAGGTTGGTCAATGTCTGCAAATCAATAAATATGATACACCACATAAACAAAACAAAAGCTAAAAACCATATAATCATGAATAGATGCAGAAAAAGCATTTGATAAAATCTAGCACCCATTTATGATTTAAAAGATCTTAGCAAAGTGGGATTTGAAGGAATATACCTCAATGTAAAAAAGGCCATGTATGACAAACCCACAGACAACATTATACTCAATGGGCAAAAACTAAAAGTGTTCCCCTTAAGATTAGGAACAAAACAGGGATGTTTGCTTTCACCACTCTTATTCAGCATAGTACTGAAAGTCCTAGCCACAGTTGTCAGACAAGAAAAAGAAATAAAAGACATTCAAATTGAAAAGGAAGAAGTAAAACTCATTATTCATAAATGATATTGTACATAGAAAACTCTAAAATTCTTCACCCAAAAGGTTACTAGAGCTAATAAATGAATTTGGCAAAGTAACAATATGCAAAATTAACATTTAGAAATTGATGGCATTTTTATACACTAATAATGAAGTATCACGGAAACTAAGAAAATAATCCCACTTACTATTGAAAAAAAGAAGAAGGTAACAGTACAAATTTAACTACAGAGGTAAAAGACCTATACTTGGAAAACTATAGGACATTGAAGAAAGAAATTGAGGAAGATACAAATAAGTACAAACATATTCTGTGTTCATGGATTGGAAGAATTAAAACATGATTAAAATATTCACATTACCCAAAGCAATCTATAGATTCAACACAATTCCTATTAAAATGCCAGTGACACATTTCATAGAGGTAGAACAAATATTCCAAAAATTTATTTAGAACCATAAAAGATCCCAAATAGCCTCAGCAGTCTTGAAAAAGAAGAACAAAATTGGAGGGATCACAATACTGGATATCAAATTATATGACGTCATTATAATCAAAACAGTCTGGAACAAGTATAACAACAGGCATATACATCAATGGAACAGAACAGAGAGCCCAGAAGTACACCTATGACTATATGGGCAATTAATGTTTGACAAAGGAGACAAGAGCATACAATGCAGTAAGGACAGTCTCTTCAAGCAATGGTATTTGGAAAATTAAACATACGTGCAAAAAAATAAATAAAACTAGACCACCAACTTATACTATACACAAGGATAAACTCGAAATGGATAAATGACTTAAGTTATAAAACCATAAATACCCTGGAAGAAAAAACATAAGCAGTAAAATTTCAGACATCCCTCGTAGCAATATTTTTGCTCATGTCTCCTAGAGCAAGGTAAATATTGGAAAAAAACAAACAAATGAGACTATATCAACCTAAAAGGCTTCTGCACAGCAAAAGAAACCTTCAGCAAAATGAAAAGGGAACCCACTGTATGAGAGAACATACACAAGGGGTTAATTTCTAAAATACATAAAGAACTTACATAACAACTCAACACCAGAAAGACAATTCTATTAAAAAATAGGCAGAGGCCTGAATAGCCATTTCATCAAAGAGGACATACAAATGGCCCACAGACATGAAAAAATGCTCAGCGTCATAATCATCAGAGAAATGCAAATAAAAACCACAATGAGATACCACCTCACACTTACCAGAATGGCTACCATTAGTTATTCAACAAACAAGTGCAAGCGAAGATGTGGAGAAAAGGAATCCTTAATGTACTGTTGGTAGGAATGCAGACTGTTGGAGCCACTGTGGCGAACAGTATGTAGTTCACTCAGATAATTAAAAATGGAACTGCCCTTTGTCCCAGTGTTCCCATTGCTGGGAATACGGGCTAAGTCTCCCAAAACACCAGTTTGAAAGAATGTGTGCACCACTATGTTCATAGTGTTATTTACAATAGCCAAGATCTAGAAAGAACTCAAGTGCCCATCAGTAGATGAGTGGATTAAAAAACTTGTGCATTTAAACAATGGAATATTATACAGCTATAAAAAGAAGTATATCTTAACCTTTTGTGACAGCATGGACGGACCTAGAAATTATTATGCTGAGTGAAATAAGTCAGAAAAACACAAATATTTTATGATCTCACTTTTATGTAGAATCTAATGAACAAAATAAACTGATAAACAAAATTGAAACAGAGGTATGGATACAGGAACAGACCAATGGCCTTCAGGGGGAACAGGGAGACTGGATGAAAGAAGATGAAGGGATTGGCCAAAGAACTTATGAGGGGGGACCCAAAAAACCCCTGGAAATTATCTTCTGGAGGGTGGGCCCCTTCTAGGCTTCTCCCGCTAGGTGAGTGTTCTAGGAACCCATTTGTATCAGTGTACCAGCTGGCATTGTGAGAGGCTCCATTTGGCTTCAGTGAATTTCCCCATTTAATGATGGCTGATTTATGATTGTACCTGCCCATACCACACTGAGTTTTCAGCAGTTTTTGTCCAAAAATGGCATGACCCCTATTGGCTACCCTCCCTATTCACCCAATCTCATGACCAGCAACTTTTTTTTTGTTTCCCTGGATGAAAAAAGTCCTCAAAGGGAAATGTTTTTCAGCATGGAAGAGGTAAAACAAAAAACAGCAGAAGCACTAAAAGGTATCAAAACCAACAAGTTCAAAAATGGTTTTAAGCAGTGGAAAAAAAGTCAATAGGTATATTGCATCAAATGGAGAGTACTTTGAAGGTGACTGAGTTTAAACATGTAAAAATAAACACATTTATGTAAACAAATTTGGGGGGTTGGGGTTCCCCCTCTTATGCATAATCCATAGATAGACACAGACAGTAGTAGTGTGCTGATGGCTGGAGGGAAAGTGGGTGGGGACTAGTTAGAGGTGAGCAAAGGGGGGAAGATGGAGACATCTGTAATAGTGTCAACAATAAGAAAATAAATACATGGAATAAATCAACAACCTTGTGTTCACTGAATAAATCAAAGTTGGTTGTGATGTTACCCTTTATTTATGTTAGATTATGTTATTTTCCTAATATCTTGAGTTAAATACATTGCTTTTTTCAGCCTTCTTTTCAGAGTATGTGCTTTTAAGACAATAAATTGCCCTCTAATGTAGTTTAGCTGCAGCACTCATTATGCCATGTGGTATATTTGTTTTCATTCAGATAAAAATATTTTCCTATTTCCATAAATTATGTATCAAATATATTGCTTAATTTCCAAACATTTGAGAGCTTTAGTAAGTGTTCCACGTGCTTTAACAGAATGTTTGACTTTACTGACATATTTATATATTAGGTTACATTAAATATTTAAAGACTATTAATACAGTTCCTTGCAAGGAAATCAGCTATTAATCACTTAGAACTTGAAACTGGGAATATGTGAAAATAATTTGAGAGTAATTTGCAGAAGACTGTTCTAGATCTAACCTCATATTCCTGATGTTATCAATTATTCTTTCATTTTGTTAATAATTTGTCATTTTGGAGCTTAAAGCAGTACTAAAATAGAAGAGGTATTTTTACTTCTATTGTTAACACACTTGAAGTCTCTTGGAATGCTTAATATTAGTTGTGCTGTTTTACTTTATTTTTTAAGATTTTATTTATTTTGAGAGGGGGGAAAAGAGGGAGAAAGGAACATCAACGTGTGGTTGCCTCTTGCATGACCCCTACTAGGGACCTGGCCCACACAACCCAGGCATGTGCCCTGACTGGGAATCGAACCAGCGACTGTTTGGTTCGCAGGCTGACACTCAGTCCACTGAGGCACACCAGCCAGGACAGTTGCACTCTTTTAAATGTTTAATGTTCATAACACCCTTGGACCCACTTCACTGAATTTTTTCTAAACCAAAAATTAATTTTTTTTTAATGTATTGCTTTTAAGAGAGAGAGGAGGTGGAGAGAGACACACACACATCAGCTTGTTATTCCTTACTCATGCTTTCATTGGCTGATTCTTGTACGTGTTCTGACTGGGATTTGAATCCACAACCTTGGCAAATCTGGATGACACTCTAATCAACTGAGCTACCTGGACAGGCCTTAATGAAAAGTTTTAACGAATTTTCTGGGATGTAATTTAAGAGGATGGGAGGCCTCTCTGCCGCCTTTTAGTTTGGCTCACTGATTAAGCTAATAGAAAAATTGGCTACCAGGAATATAGTCTGTTTCTGGAATTTTGAAGAAAAGTTAGTAAAATACAGGGTTATGATGAAGTTTAATGTATGGCAAAGCCCTGGACAATGTTTGGATCTATGTAACCCCTATAAGAGGACATATAATTTAGGGGAGTTATAAAAGGTTCCCAACAATTTGTTGAATGAATGAATGAAACAAACAAATAAAGGCTGATAACAAGTATCAGTAAATTAAACCCAGAGCTAGAATTGAGATGTGCTCTTTAATACTTGAGAAAGGTGGTTAATACCCTCTCTCTCATTGATTAGAATGGATTTAGTTGATAACTAGCATTAAATTGATGACTGTTCAGTGTAGAAGTAAAGTTTTATTAGTGTTTTTTGTTTTTAGATTTTATGTATTTATTTTTAGACAGAGGGGAAGGGAGGAGAAAGAGAGAAACATAGATGTATGAGAGAAACATTGATTGGTTGCCTTTCACATGCCCCCAACCGGGGACCTGGCCTTCAACCTTTCCGCTTTGCAGGACAATACCCAACCCAATGATCCACACCAGCCAGGGCAAAGGTTTTGACCGCCTCTTTTTAATAATGAGAAATGTTGGAAGAATTACATAGAATCTTCCTTAGATTTTCATCCAGATCCCCAGTTTTTAATACTGGCTTTATTATTTTTTTCTATATATACCCTTTTTCCTGGCTTACTTGAAAGTATGTGATGTTTTGAAAAGCTACATTGGGACTTCCACCAAGATGGAGGTGTGGGTGGAAACACTGTGCCTTCTCCCACAACTAAGTTTGATTACAACAAAAGTTTAATAAACCAAGATACAGCCAAAGAACAGAAAATTAAACTATGTGGAAGTCCAACAACGAACCGTTCAAACAGACTGGTAAGAGGGGCAGAGTCAGCAGCAAAGCAGGGTCAGGCAGGAAAGGTCCCCTGACCGCAGGCACTCAGGTAGCCAGGGTAGCATCAGGGCACGGGGCAATAGGCCGACCGAGGTCACACATTCGCGCACAGTGGGACCAACCGCGCGGGCCCCGGCATGGGGAGGCAGCAGAGGGATCTGCCATTGTTCCCCTTTGACCCTACCCCCACATACAGAGTCACAACCCAGCAACTGAATTGCCCCGCCCTGGCAAACACCTAGGGCTCTGCCCCTCATACGTAACAGGCATGAACAGTCCAAAATATGGCTCAAGAAAAACTCAAAGCCCCAGAGCTGATAAATCTAAGTGACCAAGAAATAGCCAGCCTTTCAGCTGCACAGTTCAGAACACTGGTGATCAGGATGCTCACAGAACTGGTTGATTTTAGTCACAAATTAGAGGAATAATATGAAGGCTAAACTAATTGAAATGGAGGGAAATGCACTGGAAACCAACAGTGATGGAAAGGAAACTGGGACTCAAATCAAGGGAGTGGACCAGAAGGAATTAAGAAATGACCAAACAGGAAAATGTGAAGTAACAAGAATTCAAAAAAATGAGGAGAGGTTTAGGAACCTCCAGGACATCTTTAAATGTTCCAACATCCAGATTATAGGGGTACCAGAAGGGGGAAAGAAACAGCCACGAGTGGAAAATTTATTTGAACAAATAATAGAGGAGAACTTCCCCAGTCTGGCAAAGGAAATAGACTTCCAGGAAATCCAGGAAGCTCAGAGAGTCCCAAAGAAGTTGGACCCAAGAAGGAACACACCAAGGCACATCATAATTACATTAGCCAAGACTAAAATGAAGGAGAGAATCCTAGAAGCAGCAAGGGATAAGGGGACAGTCACCTACAAAGGAGTACCCATCAGACTGTCAGCGGATTTCTCAAAAGAGACCTTACAGGCAAGAAGGGGCTGGAAAGAAGTATTCCAAGTCATGAAATCCAAAGACCTACAGCCAAGATTGCTTTATCCAGCAAAACTTTCATTTAGAATGGAAGGACAGATAAAGTGCTTCTCAGATAAGGTCAAGTTCAAGGAGTTCATCATCACCAAGCCCTTATTATATGAAATGCTAAAGGGACTTATATAAGAAAAAGAAGATGAAAAATATGAACAGTGAAAGGACAGCAAACACACAGTTATTAACAACCACACCTAAAACAAAAGCAAACCAAGAGGACAGCTAGATCAGGAGTGGAACCATAGAAATGAAGAACACATGGAGGGTTAGCAACAGGGGAGTGGGAGGAGGAGAAGGGGGGAGAAGGTACAGAAAATAGCATAGACGGTAGGTAGAAAATAGACAAAGGGGGAGGGCAAGAATAGTAGGGGAAATATAGAATCTAAAGAACTTGAGACACATGGTCATAAACTAAAGGGGGGATTGGTGGGGGAGGGGGTGTGCAGGGTGGAGGGGAATGAAGGGGGGAATAGAACAACTGTAATGGTATAATCAATAAAATATATTTTTAAAAAAAGAAAAGCTACATTGTGTAACAAATTTACCACTGTTTGCTCACAAAAAGTCTAACCCACAAGTATCATTAGTTTGCATGTACTATTGAATAGATTAGCATATTGCTGCATTCCATCTTAAAACAATGTAGCTTTTTAAAAAATACTCGAGGAGTTTACTGATTTTAGAGAGGAAGGAAGAAACATTGATGTGAAAGAGAAACCTCAGTTGGTTGTTTACCATACATATCCCAAATAGTGATTGAACGTACAACCTTTCGGTTCATGGTATGTTGCTCCAACCACATTGAATCACTTGGCCAGGGCTACTAATGAAGTTTTCATTTCGGACCATTCTCTGTAAGTTATTTTAGGTCTGAGTTTGTAAGGCTACTAGGCAGGCCTCCCCTGAGCTTGTCAGGTTTAGTATATGGACCCTTTTTGTCCACAAGTGTGTAGCTAGAATGTTTCTCGGCAGGTCATATGGGAAACTGTATTCTAAGTATGTTCTTGTTCCTTAGTGAGATTGGGTATTGAACAGAAAATATCTGTGTAAATGGATTCACACATTTGTTTTTCTGTGACTGGGTTATTTTACCTAGCTTAATTTTTTTTTAATTTTTAATTTAACTTTTTAGAGAGAGGGTAAGGGAGGGAGAAAGAAAGGGATAGAAGCATCAGTGTTGAGAGAGACATCAATTTGTTGCCTCTCACACACATCCCCAACCACGGACCAGGCATGTGACCTGACCAGGAATCAAACAATGAATGACCTTTTGCATTGGGGGATGATGCTCAACCAACTGAGCCACACCAGTTAGGGCTGACTGAATGTTTTTAAGGTTCATCTGTAATGTCACATATGTCAGGATTTTCTCCCCTTTTAAAGCTGAATAACATTCTGTTGTGTGGATGAACCACATTTTGTCCATTCATCTGTCATTGGACACTTAGGTGGTTTCTAGTTTGTGGTCATTGTGAACAGTGCTGCACTGAGCTTAGGTGTACAAATATCCTGAGTCCCTTCTCTGTTTTCAGTACTTTGGGGTATATACTTAGGTGTGTAATTGGCTAGACCATGAGGTACTTCTGTTTAACTTTTGAGGAATTGGCAAATGTTTTCCACAGTAGCTGCAGCGTTTAATGGTCCTACAGCAATGTAAGAAGTTTCTAATTTCTCCACATTCTCACCAACATGAGTTGTTATACATGTTTTTGTTTGTTTTGTTAGTCACCTACTAGATGTGAGGTAGTATCTTGTGTTTTTTTTTAATTGTTGTGTTTTAATTAAATTTATTGGGGTAACATTGGTTAATTAGATTATATAGGTTTTAAGTGTGCATTTTTATGATACTAGATCAGTATATTACACTGTGTGGTCACCACCTAAAGTCAAACCATCTTCTATCACCATATATTAGCCCCCCCAACCCCAAACCCCTTTGCTCTTGCAACCCACAACATTGTGTCCATGAATTTCAGTCATATCCCATATATGAGTGAAATCACATGGTTCTTAAGTTTTTCTGACTGACTTATTTCACTTAGCATAATATTCTCAGGGTCCATCCACGTTGTCACAAATGGCAGTATTTCATCTTTTCTTATGGTCGAGGAGTATTCCATTGTGTGTGTGTGTGTGTGTGTGTGTGTTTATGTATGTATGTATGTGTATATATATATATATAGCACATCTTTATCCAATACTATATCAGGTGACACTCGGTTGTCTCCATGTTTTGGCCACTGTGAATAATCCTGCAGTGAACATAGGGATGCATATACCTTGCAAATATGTGTTTTTGAGTTTTTCTGGTAGATATACAGAAGAGAGATTGCTGGGTCGTATAGTACTCTATTCTTAATTTTTTGAGGAACCAAGAGACGTTTTCATAGTGGCTGTACCAGTCTACATTCCCACCAGCAGTGAATGAAGGTTCCCTTTTCCCTACAACCTCTCCAACTCTTGTTACCACTTATTGATAATAGACATCTTAACAGGTATGAGGTGATATCTTATGGTAGCTTTGATTAGCATCTCCCTAATAGCTAATAGTGTTGAATATTTTTTTGTATATTTGTTTGCCATTTGTGTCTTTTTGAGACAAGTGTCTGTTCAAGTCCGCTACCCATATTTCAGTTGAATTGTTTCTTTGGTGTTAAGTTTTATGAGTTCTTCATATAGTTTGGATATTAAGCCTTTGTTGGTGGTGCTGTTTTCAACTATTATTTCTCATTCGGTTGGTTGCCTTTTTGTTTTATTGTCAGTTTCCTTTGCTGTGCAGAATCCTTTTAGTTTAGAATACTACCATTCGTTTATTTTTGCCTTTACTTCCGTTGCCTTAGGGGTCAAATTCATAAAGTGTTCTCCATGACCAAGGTTTGTAAGTTTAGTACCTAAGTTTTCTTCTATATAAGGTATTGTTTTAGATCTTATATTGAAGTCTTTGGTCCACTTTGAATTAATTTTTGCACATGGGGACAAACTGTAATATAGTTTCATTCTTTTGCATGTGTCTTTCCAATTTTCTCAGCAGTTTTATTGAAGAGGCTTTCTTTTCTCCATTATGTGTTTCTGGCTCCATTGAAAATTATCTACCAACATACATGTTATTTTAGATCTGGGTTCTCAATTCTGTTCCATTGTTTGTGCAACTGTTTATTCTGCCAATACTGTGCTGTTTTAATTATTGTCACTTTGTGGTATAATTTTATGTTAAGTAGTGTGTAGTACCTCCAACCTTGTTCTTGTTTTGTCAGAATTGTTTTCGCTAAAGATGGAGACATAGGTAGATAAACTTCACTTCCTCACACAACCAAAAGGAGGACAACAACCAGTTTAAAAGCAAAAAAACAACCAGAACCAGAACTGCCAGAAAATTGAACTGTGTAGATCTGACAACCAAGGAGTTAAAGAAGAAACATTCATCTAAACTGGTAGGGGATTGCGGGGGGAGATGGGGAGCCAGGACAAAGAGGACAAGCAGCAAGAGGGTGGCTGGCAGATGGGGCATGCGAGGTGGTTGCAGTGGTCCCACATTCATATTCAGGTAAACTGGGAAGAACAGCTGGGGAGTGAAACAGACCATGCAACCCAGGTAATGGCGCAGACAAAATAAATCTTCGGTACTTCTGGCAGTAAAACCCTGTGCCAAGTTGTGGCAGTGGGAGAAATTGCCAGTGTCTTGAAGTGGGGCAAGAACTGAAAAGGCAGCATTGTTCCCTCTCTGACTCCTCCCCTATAGTATGCAAACAGCAAAGTGGGTTACCTTGCCCTGGCAAATACCTAAGGCTCCACCCTTTATAAAGTAACAGGTGCACTGATACAAAGACATACGGCCCAAATGAAAGAACAGATCAAAACTCTAGAGAAAGAACTAGGCCACAGGAGATAACCAACCCATCAGATAGAGAGTTCAAAACACTGGTCATTAGGATGTTCACAGAAACAATTGATTAAAGATGCAATAAAGGAATTAGTGAAGACTATACAAAGTGAAATGAAGAAAAATGTACAGGGAACCAACAGTTAAGGGGAAGAAACTGGGACTCAAATCAACAACTTGGAACAGAAGGAAGAAATAAATATCCAACCAGACTGAATGGAGAGACAAGAATTTTAAAAAATGAGGAGAGGCTTAGGAACCTCCAAGACAACATTAATCCTTCCAACATCCAAATCATAGAGGTGCCAGGAGAAGGAGGAGAACAAGAAATTGAAAACTTGTTTAAACAAATCATGAAAGAAAACTTCCCCAATCTGGCCAAGGAAATAGACATGCAAGTCCAGGAAGCTCAGAGTCCCAAAGATTTTAAACCCAAGGAGGAACACACCAAGACACATAACTAAATTATTCAAGATTAACGATAAGGAGAAAATCTTAAAAGCAACAAAAGAAAAGGAGAAGGTTATGTACAAAGGAGTTCTCATAAGACAATAAGCTGATTTCTCAAGAGAAGCCTTAAAGAAGGGGCTGGAGAGAATTGTTTCAAAGTCATGAAATGCAAGGACCTACATCCAAGATCACTCTATCCAGCAAAGCTGTCATTTAGAATGGAAAGGCATAGAAAGTGCTTCCCAGGTAAAGTCGTGTTAAAGGAGTTCATCATCACCAATCCCTCATTATATGAAATGTTAAAGGGACTTATCTAAGAAGAAAATGATCAAAACTATGAATAGTAAAATGACAACAAACTCACAGCTATCAACAATTGAACCTAAAAATCAAAAACAAACTAAGCAATCAACTAGAACAGGAACAGAATCATAGAAATGGAGATCACATGGAGGGCTATCAGTAGGGGAGGGGAGTGGGGAGAATGGGGGAAAAGGTACAGGGAATAAGAAGCATAATTGGTAGGCACAAAATAGACAGGGGGAGGTTAAGAACAGTATAGGAAATGTAGAAGCCAAAGAACTTAATATGTACAAGCCAGGGACATGAACTAAAGGTGGGGAGTGCTAGAGGGAGGGGCAAGCAGAGGAGGGGATACAAGGGAAAAAAAGGAGTGGAACAACTGTAACAGGATAATCAATAAAATATACTTTAAGTTTTTAAAAGAATTGCTGTGCGTATTCAGGATGTTTTGGGGGTTCCGTATGATTCATGATTTTTTTTGTTCTTTTTCTTTAAAAAACGACATTGGGATTTTGATGGGGATTGCATTAAATCTGTGTATTGTTTTGAGTAATATGGCCATTTTAACTGTTGATTCTTTTATTCCCTGAACACATAATACCTTTCCATTTTTTGTACCTTTTAAGTAATGCTTTGTAATTTTCGGTATATAGGTCTTTCCACATTTTTTGTTAAGTTTATTTCTATTATTCTTTTGGTTCCATTGAGAAAGGAAATTTTTTTCATTTCTTTCTCTGAGGTTTCCTTATACAGGAAAGCTGGATTTTTGTACATTGATTTTGTATCCTACAACTTTACTGTATTTGTTTACTGTTTCAAAGTTTTTTGATGAAATCATTGCATCAATGATTGATGCAAATCATTGCATCAGTGGTTGCATCCTACATACAGAATCATGTCATCTGCCAAAAGTTATACCTTATTTCTTCTTTCATAATTTGGATGCCTTTTACTTCTTTCTTTGCCTGTTGCTCTGGCTAGGACTTCCAGACCTATGTTGAGTAATAGTGGTGAATGGGCATCCATGTCTTCTTGTTTCTGATTTTAGAGGAATAGCTGTCAGTTTTTCACCATTGAGTATGATATTGGATTAGGATTTGTCATATATGACCATTATTATGTTGAGGCACTTTCCTTCTATTCCTATTTTGAGTGTTTTAACCATAAACAAATGTTGTATCTTATTAAATGGTTTTTCCTTATTTATTGATAAGATCATGTGCCTTTTATGCTTTCTTTTGTTAATGTGGTGCGTTACATTGATTGTGTTGCGTATGTTGAACTATCCTTGTGTACCTGGAATAAACCCCACTTGATCATGATGTAGTACTTTTTTGGTGTATTATTGTATTTGATTTGCTAGTATTTTGTTTAGGATTGTTACATCTGTATTCATCAGAGATATTGGCTTGTAGTTTCTGTGTGTGTGTGTGTGTGTGTTATGCTTGCCAGGTTTGGGTATTGGGGTTATGTTGGCTTCATAAAATGTGTTAGGAAGTATTGCTGCTTCTTCAATTTTTGGAAAAGTTGAAAAGGATATGTTTTAAATCTTTGAATATTTGGTAGAATTTACTGGCGAAGCCATCTGGTCCTGGACTTCTGATATTTGGAAGGTTTTTAATGGTTGTTTCAATTGTTTCACTGTTGATTGGTCTTTTTAGATTATCCAATTCTTCCTTATTAGTCTAATAAGGTTATATATTTCTAGGAACTTACCCTTTTCTTTTGGCTTTTGAATTTGGTGGTGTATAGTGCTTAATAGTATTCTAGTATGATCCTTTGTATCTCTGTGGTGTCTGTGCTAACTTCTCTTTCATTTCTGATTTTACTTATGTAAGTCTTTTCTCTTTCTTTTTTTAGCAAGTTTGCCCAGGGATTTGCCAACTTGGTTAATGTTTTCAAAGAACCAGCTCTTTGTTGTATTAACTTTTTGTATAGTCTTTTTGTTCTCTATTTCATTTAGTTCTGTTAGAATTTTTATTATTTCCTTTCTTTTGCTGACTTTGGGTTGCTCTTGTTCTTTTTTTTTCTAGGTCTTTAAGATGTACTATTAGGTTGTTTACATGTCATTGTCATTTCTCATTCTCATTCTCATATCTTTTGATCTCACCTTTTACTTCTTTGATTCTGTCATTTTTTTAGTATGTTGTGTAACCTCCACATATTTGTGAGTTACTTTACTTCTTTTTTGCAGTTGATTTCTAATTTTAAAGCACTGTGCTCAGAGAATATAGTTGGTATAATTTCAGACTTCTTGAATTTGTTGAGGCTAGTTTTATGACCCAACATATGGTCTGTCCTTGAGAATATTCCATGTACATTGGAGAATAATGTATAGTCTCATGTTTTGGGCTCTGTAGATGCCATTTATGTCCACTTGATGTGTGTCATTTAAGGCCGATATTTCTTTATTGATTATTTGTTTGGATGATGTACTTAGAAATGTCAATGGAATATTAAGATCCCCAACTATGATTGTGTTTTGGTCTGTTTTCCCCCCTTTTGAGATTTTACCTATTTATTTTTAGACAGACAGGAAGGGAGAAAGAGAAAGAGAGAAATATCAATGTGTGGTTGCCTCTTGCATCCCCCTCACTGGGGAACCTGGCCCACAACCAAGTCATGTGCCCTAACTAGGAATCAAACCCACAACTCTTTGCTTCGCAAGCCTACACTCAATTCACTGAGCTACACTAGCCAGGGCTGTTTCTCTCTTTAGTTCTCTGAGTAATTGCTTTATATATTTCTATGTTCCCTGATTGGGTGCATATATATTAAAAAGTGTTATGTCTTCTTTTATAGTATCCCCTTTATCATTACAAAATGTCCATCTTTGTCTCTTGTTATCTTTGTTATTTTGAAATCTGTTTGTCAGATATAAGTATGGCTACACATGCTTTTCTGTGGGTGTTATTTGCCTGGAGAATTATTTTCCACCCTTTCACTTTGAATCTTTCTTTGTCTTTGTAGCTTAGATGTGACTCTTGAAGGCAGAATATGGTTGGGTTTTGTTTTTTTGATCCAGTATGCTACTCTGTGCCTCTTTATTAGTGAATTCAGTCCGTTTACATTTAGGATAATTATTGATGTATGAGGATTTCCTCTAGTCACTTTGTCCTTTGTTTTCTGATAGCTCTCTGGCCCCATTTTTTTCCCTTAGTGCTTCTGTCTGTTTATTTTGTTTGGTGGTTTTCCTTCCTTTTCTTCTTTTTTAAGTTAATATGTCTCGGTTTTGGAATTTTTGTGTGTGGTTGCCATTAGGTTATCTAAAAATTTTGCTTATATACAGTAGGTTTTTGTTTTTAGTGCATCTGATCTTCCTTTGCCATTTCAAACCTTTGCCCCGCCCCGCCCCCCTTATGTTTTTGTTGTCACACATTTTTCCTGTTCATGCTGTTTTTTTGGTGATCTTACTTGTAGTGTTGTGACCTTTTTTGCTCTTTGTTTCAGGTAGTTATTTAAATACTCAAATAACCCCCTTGAGTATTTCCTGCAGTGGAGGTTTTCTGGTGACAAATTCCCTCAGTTTATGTATATCTGGAAAGGTCTTCATTTCTCCTTCATATTTAAAGGATAATTTTGCTGAATATATTATTCTTGGCTGGTAAATTCTCTTTTAGTACTTTGAATATTCAGTCCCACTCTCTTCTTGCTTGTAGAGTTTCTGCTGAGAAGTTTGCACCTGGTGAGCTTTCCTTTGCATGTTACTGTTTTTTCCCCCTAGATCCTTTACAATTTTTTTTCTTTGTCAAAACTGAATTTTGACAGTTTTAATACAATGTGTCTTGAGGAGGACCTCTTTGGATTAAGGTAATTAGGTGCTCTGTTTGCTTCTTGGATTTAAGGATCTAGTTCTTTCTGTAGGTTTGGGAGGAACTCATCCATTCTTTGAATAGGTTCCTTGTTCCCTTCTCTTTTTCTTCTTCTGGAATACCTGTCATTTTTATATTGCTTTTTCTGAGGGAGTCAGATATTTCTTGTAGAGCTCTTTCATATTTTTTAAATGTTTAGGTTTCTTCTTCCCTCTGCATCATTTCTAGATTCCTATCTTATATATCACCAATTCTTCCCTCCATTTTGTAGGCTCTGTTTCCTGTGCTCAATGGTTCATTCCTGATCACCTTTACGGAATGCTTCATCTCCAGGATTTCTGTTTGGTTCTTTTAAAGTTTCAGTCTCTTTGGTAAAGTACTCGTTTTGTTCTTTAATTTGTTTTCTCAGTGAATCAAGTACTCAGTGCCTCAGTACTTTATCACATCTTGTTATTTTCAGAATTGTAATCTTGAATTCTCTTTCATTTATATCACATATTTTCAAGTGTTTTGGTTTGCTTTCTGGAGATTTTTTTTTTCATTTTCTTAGCTGCCTTGCTATCTTGGTTATTCATGGCATTTCATGGGCTCCTTCTTTGACTAGGCATCTATTGTATTTATTGCACTTCACTAACAGATTTGTATGAAGAGGTCATTCTACTGTTTTCCAGTGGGTGGCAGTGAATCACAGGGTTTTAAGTTCTGTGAAGTCCCAAAACTTACCTCTGCAGCTTCTGTCAGTGCAGCTGTGTATAGCAGCAATGTTTGAGGGTGGGATTTGTTTTGCCTTCTCAGTGAGGTGACCTCAGACTTCTGCAGGGTTTCCCACCACATGCCACAACTAAAGATCAGTCTCAGAGGGCAATAGTGATTCTAATGTAAAAGTTCTCAGGTTTGGAGATAGTGTACCCTGGAACCAAGGGCCACAGAAGGGGTGTTTTGGGAGTCTAAAAGGCATCAGAGCTGTGTGGCTCTATTTCTTTGTTTGGAACACTGGCTACTGGACATCTGACAGTTGCTGCAGAACTTCTTCTGCGCTGTGTCCTTGCTCAGCCCTTGGGCTGGCTCAGCTGCACTTAGCATCATTCACTCCAGGAGGAGTACCCAACAACACTTTCCACTCCTCCTGGGAGGAAACTCCAGCTACAGCCATCTTTCTCCCCTTTTCTGAGCCAAGCTCAGCATGAACTGTGGGCTGCAGGGCTGCAGCTACAGTCTGTCTGAGCTCATCTCCCTTCTCATCTTTCCCAGTTGTTTCATTTGCCCACCTTTAGTTGCTTCAGTGCGAGGATCTCTCAGGCATGTGTTTATGTTGAGCTAGGGATTATTTGTTGAGTTATAGCTAGTCAACATTTTGAGATTTTAGGAGGAGAGACAAAGGACAATCTCTTATGTCACCATTCCTTTGTTGTCACTTGTATCTTAAGGTTTTGATGTGCATTTTCCTAAAGAGTAATGATGTTAGACATTGTTTCATGTGCTTCCTGGCCATTCGAATGTCTTCTATGGATATATGTATAGTCAAGTCCTTTGTCCATTTTAAAGTGGGTTTATCTTACTGTTTTTGAGTTGTAAGAGTTATATATGTATTTTGGATATTGTCCCTTATCAGATGTGGTTTGCAAACCAGGTTTTCTCCAGTTCTTTCACTATGTTGGTAATGTCCTTTGTTACACAAAAGGTTTTAACTTTGATAAACTTCTTTTATATATTTTTGTTTCTTTGTGCTTTTGGTATTGTCAAATCCAAAGTCCTGAAAATTTACATCTGTATTCTTCTAAGAATTTTATGGTTTTAGCTCTTAACTTAGTCTTTGATCCCCTTTGAGTTAATTTTTGTATATAGTGTAAGGTAGGAGTCCAACATAAAGCCAAACCAAACAAGTAGGTTTGGTGAACATCCCACAACAGAAAGATGAAATTCCCAGGCAGTGGTCTCCAAAGAAAAGGAATTTATTGTAAGGCAACCAAACAAGGAGACAAAGCTCAAATCTGTCTCCCTAAACAAAACCTTGAGACACATTTTAAAAGGTAGGGGTAAGTAGAGGTTATATAGAGTCATAAATTCTGATTTGGGAGAGTCTGATTGGATAATTTTGGAATTTAGCCAAATAAGGTAAGGTCTGGGGAAGAAATTGCACAAAGGAATTCTAATGTGGCAGGGTCTGATTGATTGGAGCCACACATTCCTAGTGGTGTTTAGTTTTCTTTCCAAAACTTATTAGGTAGTAGTTTTATTAGGTACCTCTCACTTTCAGAAATGGGTCTGTTTATTTTACTTTTTAAAAACTTTTTACTGATTGATTTTTAGAGAAATAGAGGAAGGAGCTGAGAGAGAAACATCAACTTGTTGTTCTATTCATTTATGCATTCATAGGTCTGAGGACCAGATCTTTACATGTTAGTTTGGTAGTAGCAACTTTGGTCCTGCTGAGCTCTCAAGGTCACCTTAGATCATTTGACTGCTAACTGTGCACACTCAGGTTAGCTGGACTCTTCTCAGGAGCTGTTGGCTGATTTGGCTGGCTCTTGTGGAGGAACTGAGAACAGCCTACTGTGGTTTTCTGTAGGATACTGTAAAAACTTGGTTAGTGTCCAATTTCTTTTTACTATTTTACTTATTTTTTTAAGATTTTATTTATTTATTTTTAGAGATGGGAAAGGGAGGAAGACAGAGGGCTAGAAACATCAGTGTGTGGTTGCCTCTCACACGCCCTCCACTTGTTATCTGGCCCGCATCCCAGGCATGTGTACTGCCTGGGAATCAAATTAGCAAACCCTAGGTTCACAGGCCAGCACTCAGTCCACTGAGTCGCACCAGCAAAGGCTTAGTGTCAAGTTTCTCAATGTCCAGTTTCATCTTCAGTCTTCTACATGTGGAAGTTCAGTTGTCCTGGCACAATCTGTTTTTTTGTTAATTTGACTTGGTACTCGTATCAAAAATCAATTGGCTATACAGATATTGGTTTATTTCTGGACTCTGTATGTTTGTCGTTATGCCAGTACCACACTGTATTGATTATTGCAGCTTTGTAGTAAGTTTTAAATCAAGAAGTGTGAGTCCTCTGACTTTGTTCTGTTTCAAGTTTGTTTTGGCTATTGAAGGTTTCTTGAAATTCCATAGGAATTTGAGGATTGGCTTTTCTGTTTTTGGAAACAAGGCTGTTGGAATTTTGATAGGGATTGTGTTAAATCTGTCGATCACTTTGGAAATGTGGGCTTAAAAATATTAAATCTTCCTACCTAGGAACACATTTGTGTACAGGATGTTGTTCTAACCAACTGAGCAACCCAGCCAGGACTAGATGGTTTTCCATTTATTTGTGTCTTTAATTTCAGCAGTGTTTACTAATGTTAATATACAAAGCTTTTAATTCCTTTCTTAAAACTATTTGTGTTTTTTATTTTTTTAGATGCTAGTGTAAGCTGAATTGGTTTCTTAGTTTCCCTTTTGGATTGTGTGTTGCAGGTATATAGAAAATATGGGGGTCAGGAATGAGTTTCCTGGGAATATGCCACTCTGGCATGCAGATCATTCTGATTTGAAAACAATTAAAACTCAACAAACTCAGGAAGAATTCTTTACTTCCCATTTTCCCTCTTAAAGAGATTCAGACAGAAAAACCTATTTGGGGAAGGGGACCTTAGCATAGTAACTTGAGCACATATGAATTAAGTATGGTAAACATGAAGGATCCATGCAAAAATTTGTTCACTAGGGTTCCTCTGTCCCATTCTTTGAGTTGCCTGGCAAGAATTTGTTTGATACTTGTAAATTGCCTAATTCTTCATTGAAATCCCAGAGCCTTTCCCCTAACTTTCTCTTTTGTCCAAAATAACATGTGTACCTTATTTTGCCTCACTGTCATTGGAATTTTTGTGCTTATTTGAATTCTCCTCTTCACGTATTAAAATTTTATTTTATCCTGTTAATCTGTGTCTGTTAATTTATTAGCCCAGAGAGAAGAACTTAGAAGGTGAGCAGAAAATTAATTTTTCTATGCCCCCACAAAACAACAGATTTTTTTGTTCATTTTGAACCATGTAATTCTGATGAATTTACATGTTAGATCTAGTCATTTTCTTGAGGATTCTTTGAGATTTTTTAAATATATAGAATCCTGTCATCTGTGAATAACAGGAAAGGTGAAAGAAGGGTGAAGTTTCACCCTTCTTCTCCAACTTGGATGACTTCTATAGTATCTATTTCTTATTTAATTGCTCTTGTTAGAACTTCCAGTACATTGTTGAAAAGTAGTGGTGAGAGTGGGCACATACAGGTAATTTTTTTGTAATTCATTAATTCCACAGAAATTTTTTTTTTATTTATCTTTAGAGGGGAAAGGAAGGAGACAAGGAGAGAAATATCAGTGTATGGTTGCCTCTCATGAGTCCCCTTGCTGGGAACTGGCCCGCAACCCAGGCATGTGCCCTGACTGGGAATCGAACCGTGGTTGTTGGTTCGCAGGCCCGTGCTCAATCCACTGAGCTACACCAGCCAGGGCCACAGAAATTTATTGAGTACTATACACACAATATTCTAGGCTGTGAGGATACAGCAGTGAACAAAACAGGAAAATATTTTTGTTCCTAAGAGTTTAATTTCAGTGAAAAGAAAAAGATGACCACCAAAACAAACAAACGAAATGTATAGTATGATAGGTAGAAAAAAATATTCAGAAAAATAAAGTACACAAGAATAGACAAAAGAGGCCCTGGCTGGTGTAGCTCAGTGGATTGAGCACCGACCTGCGAACCACACATTCGCGGTTCGATTCCCAGTCAGGGCACATGCCTGGGTTGCAGGCCAGTTCCCAGCAGGGGACTCACGAGAAGCAACCATACATTGATATTTCTCTCCTTCTCTCCTTCTCTCCTTCCCTTCCCCTCTGAAGATAAATAAATAAAATATTAAAAAAAAAAAAAAGAATAGACAAAAGAGTTCAGAAACAAAAAAAAAAAAATAGACAAGGAGGAATGGAGCTATTGCAGCCTGTAGCATTTATATACAGGGTGGGGGGAAAATACATTTACAGTTGTTTATATAGAAAATAATACAATAATAAAAGTATAAACTATGTTTGAGTTACTCACAACTGTAAACCTACTTTTGCTCCACCCTGTATATTAGACACTTTAAATGATAAAGGAATAAGTTAGTGTACAAAATATTGTTTGCCTCAAAATCTGTTTTAGGTAGAATTAGTAGTTAAAGACCAATATTGATTCAATTTTAATCCCACATTTAAAATGTGATAGCTTTAACTTTTTTAAGAAATGTTTAAATTTATTTATCTTTAGGAAGGGAAGGAGAGAAGGAGAGAAATATCAGTGTATGGTTGCCTCTCATGAGTCCCCTGCTGGGAACTGGCCTGCAACCCAGGCATGTGCCCTGACTGGGAATCGAACCGCGAATGTGTGGTTCGCAGGTCCGTGCTTAATCCACTGAGTTACAACAGCCAGGGCTGATTGCTTTAACTTTTTATTCCAATGAAAGTTGAGACTAAATGTAAACATTTTATGTAAAAATTATATTTTATGAAGCTTAATGATGAAACAGGATTCATTAGCGCAGTCCTATAGGACAAGTCACCTGTGTCTTCTTCATTAGTTTAATTTATGTAAAAGTATCCATACAGGTAATTTAAAAATACATATGTAAAATGCTTAATGATACATTACGTAAGTGGATATGGTATAGAACAGAAGTCAACAGACTTTTTTGATAAATCGCCGTAGATTAAATATTTTAGACATTGAGGGTTGAGAGCAAATGAGGGTTGAGAGGGTTTAAAGTGTTTTCTATTATGTTAGAAATGTGACCTCGTTCTCCTAAAAACCTTTCCTTCTTTTAAAGACAATGAGCATCCCTCTTGGGAACTCACTGGAATGTGTTTCCCTGCATCGTGACCTCGTTCTCCTAAAAACCTTTCCTTCTTTTAAAGACAATGAGCATCCCTCTTGGGAACTCACTGGAATGTGTTTCCCTGCATCTGCCTCTGGTAGCTATACATTCTGGCCTCCAATATTGGAAAACTTCATGTGAAGAAGCAAGTTAGGAACTATGGCTCTGTGGTTAAATTTCAGCTCACCTCATTAACAGTATAATAATCTTTACTACTTACTTACTCTATCTAGAAGCTCCCATTTTCTCATCAATAAAATGAGTAATAGTACTTCACAGCATTGTTGTAAAGATTAAACAATGAAAAATTTGAAAACATTTGTAAACGTACATGTACCCCTCCCTGTCTTTATTGTAGCATTATTCCCAGTAGCCAAGACATGGTCACAACCTAAGGGTCTTTGATGAATAAAGAAGATGAAGTGTGTAGGACTTCTGGCCTAGATGGAGGCATAGGTAGACACTGTGCCTCCTCGCACAACCAAAATAAAGACAACAACAATTTAGAAACAAAAACCAACCAGTACTGTCAGAAAATTGACCTGCATGGAAGTCCAACAGCCAAGAAGTTTAAGAAGAAATATTCATCCAGACATGTAGGAGGGGCGGAATTGGGCTGCTGAGCAGAGAGGGGTCCCAGCAAAAAAATGCTGCTGGCAGACCCCTGGGACGAAAGGCAGCAGCGGGTGAACCCAGCGAGGTGGTGGATTGTGGAGTGGTGCCCTACACACAAGGCACCTGGCAGACCAGGCAGTCCCACATTTATGCATGGGTAAACCAGACAAAATGGGAGAGTAAAACAGACCGAGCAAGCCAGGGTCCCACCTCAGGAAATAAAAAAGCCTCAAAACGCCAACTGAAAACACTTGTGCGGGATGAGGTGACAGGAGAAACTCCCAGCCTGACAGGAGAATTTGTTGGAGAGACCCACAGGGTCCCAGAACGTACACAAGCCCACCCACATGAGAATCAGCACCAGAAGGGCCCAATTCACTATGGGCACCGGGGGAAGTGTCTGATAACCAGGGAAGAGCGGAGCAAGCACCATTGTTCCCGCTCGGACCCCTACCCCACATACAGCCTCTCAAGCAAGCCACTGGGTTGCCCAGCCCATGTGAACATCTAAGGTTACGACCCTCACTACATAACAGGTGTGCCAAGACCAAAAAAAAAAATGGCCCAAATGAAAAAAAACAGATCACAGCTCCAGAAAAAGCACAACTAAGTGATGAAGAGTTAACCAACCTATCAGATGCACAGTTCAAAACACTGGTGATCAGGATACTCACAGAATTGATTGGATTTGTTCACACATTAGATTAAAAAATTGAGGCTCTGCTAAGTGAAATAAAAGAAAATGTGCAGGGAACCAACAGTGACGGGAAAGAAACTGGGACTCAAATCAATGGAGAGTACCAGAAGGAAGAAAGAAACATCCAATCAGAACAGAATGAAGAAATAAGAATTCAAAAAATGAGGAGAGACTTAGGAACCTCCAGGACATCTTTAAATGTTCCAACATACCCCAAATTATAGGGGTACCAGAAGTGGAAGAGGAAGAGCAACAAGTGGAAAACTTATTTGAATAAATAATAAAGGAGAATGTCCCCATTCTGGGGAAGGAAATAGACTTCCAGGAAGTTTAGGAAGCTCAGAGTCCCAAAGAAGGTGAACCCAAGGAGGAATGCACCAAGGCACATCATAATTGCATTACCCAAGATGAAAGATAAGGAGAGAATCTTAAAAGCATCAAGAGAAAAGGAGTCACGTACATAGGAGTGCCCATAAGACTGTCAGCTGATTTCTTAAAAGAAACTGTACAGGCAAGGAGGGGCTGGAAAGAAGTATTCCAAGTCATGAAGGGCAAGGAAGGACCTACATCCAAGATTGCTCTATCCAGAAAAGCTTTCATTTAGAATGGAAGGGCAGATAAAGTGCTTCCCAGGTAAGGTCAAGTTCAAGGAGTTCATCATCACCAAGCCCTTATTATATGAAATGTTAAAGGGACTTACCTAAAAAAATAAAAAGCATCTATAGTCAAATGACAGCAAACTCACAGTTATTTACAAACACACCTAAAACAAAAGCAAACTAAGCAAACAACTAGAACAGGAACAGAACCACAGCAATGGAGATCACATGGAAGATTAGCAACAGGGCAGTGGGAGGAAGACCGAGTGGGAAAGGCACAGAGAATAAGTAGCATAGATGGTAGGTAGAAACAGACAGGGGGAGGATAAAAATAGTATGGGAAATGTAGAAGCTAAAGAACTATGACACATTGACGTGAACTATGGGGGGGAATGTGTGAGGGAAGGGGTGTGCAGGGTGGAGGGAAGTCAAGGGGGGGAATGGGACAACTGTAATAGCATAATCAATAAAATATATTTGAAAATTAAAAAAGATGAAGTGTGTATATATACAGAGGAATACTAATCAGCCATAATAAAGACAAAGTATTGTCATTTGTGACAATATCAGTGGGTCTTGAGAATAGCATGCTAAGAAAGTAATTCAGATGGAATAGGACAAGAACCTTATGATTTCATTCATATGTGGGGTATAAAAGAGGAATCACAAAATGAACCAAACAAACCAAACTAAGGAACAGACAACAAAATAGTGGTTACCCGAGGGGAGGAGGGCTGGGAGAAGGTAGAACAAGGTAAAGGATGTCAAATACGAGGTGATAAAAGGAGACCAGACTTTGGGTGGTGAGCATACAAGGCAATAATATAGAAGATGTATTATAGGATTGTATACCATAAACCTATTTTGCCCCAATAAATGTAACAAATATATTTTTGAAATAAAATGAGCTAATACTAAGACTCAGGGTATGACATGTTTAGAGAAACACTATTAAAACTATCTCATCCTCAGACGATCGCGGTTCGATTCCCAGTCAGGGCACATGCCTGGGTTGCAGGCCAGTTCCTTGCAGGCTAACTACCAGCAGGGGACGCACAAAAGGCAACCATACATTGATGTTTCTCTCCCTCTCTCCTTCCCCTCTAAAGATATATAAATAAATAAAATCTTTAAAAAAAAAAAACTATCTCATCCTTACCAGTGCCCATCTGAACCCCATCCAGTGATTTTGTACCTTTAGCATGTCTTGTGGTTGTACCAATCCCTGGGCGTAGATATATGACTCCAAATGTAGCTCCTCAGTGCCACCCTAGGGACCACGTTGCCTCCAGGTATTGTGGTCCTTTCTACACTGTTCTTTCTCAAAATTGCTGCAGCTATTTGAGGTTGTTTATGGTTCCATATAAATTTTTGAAATGTTCTGTATCTGTGAAATTATGTCATTGGTACTTTAATAGGGATTGCATTGAATCTATCTATTCCTATGGGAGTATGGACATTTTGATGATGTTAATTCTTCCAGTCCATGAGCATGGTACACACTTCCATTTATTTGTGTTTTCCTTAATTTCTTTCTTCAATATTGTTTAGTTTTCTGAGTACTGGTCTTTTACCTCCTTGATTAGGTTTATTCCTAGGTACTTTATTTTTCTTGCTTCTATAGCAAATGAAATTTTTTTCCTAATTTCTGTTTCTGATACTTCATTGTTGATGTACAAAAACAACTTTGATTTCTGAATATTGACTTTGTATCTCTCTCTTTTGCCATATTCACTTACTCGGTCAAGGATTTTTTGGGTGAAGACTACGATTTTCTGTGTACCCTATCATGTCTTCTGTAAAGAAAGACAGTTTTACTTCCTGCTTTTCACTTTTCACTTTTATTTTGTTGTCTGATTGCTATGGCTAGGACTTCCCATACTATGCTGAATAGAAGTGATAAAAGCAGACATCCTTGTCTTCTCCTGATCTTAGTGGGAAAGTTTTTAGTTTTTGCCCAGTGAGTATGATGTTGGCTATAGGTCTCTTGTATATGGCCTTTATCATGTTGAGGAATGCTACCTTTTTCCTATCTTGCTGAGTGTTTTTATCATAAATGGGTGCTGTTTGTTATCAAATGCTCTTTCCACATCTATTGGTATGATCGTATGGGTTTTTTGTTTCCTTCTGTTTACATGATGTATTACATTTGTTGATTTGTGAATATTGTACCATCCTTGTATCCCTGGGATGAATCCCACTTGATCATGGTGTATGATCTTTTAAAAAATTTTATTTTAATAATATATTTTATTGATTATGCCATTACAGTTGTCCTATTCCCCCCGTTCATTCCCCTCCATGCTGCACACCCACCCTTATCTCTTACTTCTTCTAGAATTCTCTCTTTCAGTTTAATCTTGGGTAATGTAATTATGATGTGACTTGGTGTATTCCTCTTTCGGTCCACCTTCTTTGGGCTACTTTGGGACTCTCTGAGCTTCCTAAACTTCCTGGAAGTCTATTTCCTTCCCCAGAATGGGGACATTCTCCTTTATTATTTATTCAAATAAGTTTTCCACTTGTTACTCTTCCTCTTCCACTTCTGGTACCCCTATAATTTGGGGTATGTTGGAACATTTAAAGATGTCCTGGAGGTTCCTAAGTCTCTCCTCATTTTTTGAATTCTTATTTCTTCATTCTGTTCTGATTGGATGTTTCTTTCTTCCTTCTGGTACTCTCCATTGATTTGAGTCCCAGTTTCTTTCCCGTCACTGTTGGTTCCCTGCACATTTTCTTTTATTTCACTTAGCAGAGCCTCAATTTTTTAATCTAATGTGTGAACAAATCCAATCAATTCTGTGAGTATCCTGATCACCAGTGTTTTGAACTGTGCATCTGATAGGTTGGTTAACTCTTCATCACTTAGTTGTGCTTTTTCTGGAGCTGTGATCTGTTTTTTTCATTTGGGCCATTTTTTTTTTGGTCTTGGCACACCTGTTAAGTAGTGAGGGTCGTAACCTTAGATGTTCACATGGGCTGGGCAACCCAGTGGCTTGCTTGAGAGGCTGTATGTGGGGTAGGGGTCCGAGTGGGAACAATGGTGCTTGCTCCGCTCTTCCCTGGTTATCAGACACTTCCCCCGGTGCCCATAGTGAATTGGGCCCTTCTGGTGCTGATTCTCATGTGGGTGGGCTTGTGTACGTTCTGGGACCCTGTGGGTCTCTCCAACAAATTCTCCTGTCAGGCTGGGAGTTTCTCCTGTCACCTCATCCCGCACAAGTGTTTTCAGTTGGCGTTTTGAGGCTTTATTTCCTGAGGTGGGACCCTGGCTTGCTCGGTCTGTTTTACTTCCCAGTTTCACCTGGTTTATCTGCTCGTGAATGTGGGACTGCCTAGTACGCTGCACCCCTCCACAATCCACTGCCTCACTGGGTCCACCTGCTGCTGTGTTGCCATGCCTGGCATACGCCATCTGCTGCTTTGTTGGGAGCACTCTCTTCTCGGCCGCCCTACTCTTCCCCTCCCAGCAGTCTGGATGAATATTTCTTCTTTAACTGCTTGGTTGTCAGACTTTCATGCAGGTCAATTTTCTGTCAGTAGTGGTTGATTTTTTGTTTGTAAATTGTTGTTGTCCTTATTTTGGTTGTGCGAGGAGGCACAATGTGTCTACCTACACCTCCATCTTGGCCGGAATTCCCCTTTTCTTGTTATTTTTGAGTGTTTTTTTTACTGTGTCTTTTATCTTGCTGATTCAATACTCTGCTTCATCTAACCTGCTTTTGATTTCTTGTATTGTGTATTCAATTCAGAAATTGTATTCTTCATTTCCTCTTGCCTGTTGTTGAGAGTTTCTATATCCTTTTTCATGTTGATATAGTTTGCAGTGAGTTCATTGTAGTTGCCCTGTGGTTTTTGGTAATTCTCAGTGAGCTCGTTGAACTTCCTGATAACTATTGCTTTGAACTCGATATCTGGTAGTTGAGTTGCCTCTATTTCAGTTAGCATTCTTTTGGAGGCTGCCTTCTTTCCTTTCATTTGGAGATTGTTTCTTTGTCTTTTCGTTGTTTGTTAGACTCTTTTGGTTAGCCTCTGCTTTTTAAATTCATCTGTTCTGACTCCCTGGGTTTATAGTGTGAGGTTCTATAACTTCACATGGTAGAATACCTGTGAGATTCAGTAGTGCAGTTTTCTTCATCTCCTGAACTTGCTGCTCTTAGGCTGTCGTTTATGTTAGCTCTCTGTATATATTTGGGTTTTGATTGTTGTTTGGTCTTTCTTTGGTGAGTCTTTCCCTCCAGCTCGTTGACTGAGGGTCACTCCGCTCACCATGTCTTATATGCTGTTGTGAAGATGCAGGCAGGTTCTCTCTGTCTGAAATTATGAGGCTTCTCTGTTACTTTTGTTCAGTTGTTTGTTCTGGGTAATTTCTCTACTGTTTAGTTGTAATTTCAGATTGGTCCTGGGTGGAGGTTAGTGTGGCTTCCACTCACTCCTCCGCCATCTTTATTATCTGTTGGTGGTTCCCTTTTGCAGGTTCTCTCTTCTAGAAGATATGTTGGTGTTCACAGCTTCCCACCTACTTTTTTATGTGATCAGTTGGAGTGGGAAGGCAAAATAAAGACAGCAGGAGCATATTCTCTGAGATTTAAAGTACCAGCACGTACAGAAGAGATAGATTATCCTTTGGCTAAGCATAGTATTAACTCTGATATTTTACCCAGTTGGCCTTTTTTTTGTAAAGGGTGGAAAAGAGGTAAGGCTCTTGTTAGAGGGATGAAGGATTGTGAGCTGAATCCAGAAAACTGAGGGGTTGTGGAAGGTGAAATAACAAGGTACAATGAGAGTAAAGGATAGGAAGTAGGTGTAGTATGTGAGAGAATAGAGTTATTGTAACCACAACAATAATAAAGTTCTGGAAGATAATGAAATGGGCTACCGTCCCAGAGGGGTGCTGTGTACTATTTACAATTATGTGGAGCAACAATTATTTACAATAATAATGGAACAACAATAATATGACAGGAACTATATGATTTGAATAACAAAAATAGGAAGTACCTGCCCTGGCTGGTGTAGCTCAGTGGATTGAGCGCAGGCCTGCGACTCAGACAATCGCGGTTTGATTCCCAGTCAGGGCACATGCCTGGGTTGCAGGCCAGTTCCCTGCAGGCCAACTCCCAGCAGGGGACACACGAAAGGCAACCGTACATTGATGTTTCTCTCCCTCTCTCCTTCCCTTCCCCTCTAAAGGTAAATAAATAAAATCTTTTTTAAAAAAATAGGAAGTACCTGACCTAGAGTAGTGTGGTTTTGGAACACAAGTAAAGTGAAAGAAGGAAAATTAAAATACAGTATTAAAGAGAGAACAAGGAAAACCAGTCAAACAATGCAATTAAACAAACAAGTAAAATGAAGAGAAGTAAACAGAAGAGAAATTAAGAAATGCTAATAAGATAAAAGAAGTAAAAATAATGAAAAAATAATAATACAAATAAACAGTAACATGTAAGTTCTCTGGAACAGCAAAGTGAAATTGTCTCAGTTTCTCAGATGTTGGGATTAGCCTTGTGTTACCTCTTTGGTTCTGTCTGTGGATCTCTCATAGCTCCATGTCCTTCTTTTTCATTTGGGGCAAGAAAAAGAATGCTTCCTGCTGACTTTAAACCTACCAATTCTGATGGTCTTCCTGGATGCCACAGGCTGAGAGGGGTTGGGCTTCACTTTTCTCCCTTCCTATGGTTTTAAGAGGATGGGGGCCAGGTCTGGGTGGCAATTTTCACAGTTTCCCAGCCTCCAGCGCAGGTCCTCCATTCTCTGCCGTGTCCCTGCTGCCTATCTGTACCAGGATGGCACCTTCAATTCACCAGTTGTGCCATCCTTGAGGTACACTAATTAGGGGCAACTCACATGCCACCTTTTCCCTCTTTGCTTTCCTAGGTGCTAGGCACTCTCATAGTCTCTTCAGGGTAGTTCAGTTCCCCCACTGAGTTAAGTCTTTCTGGGGACTACTAAGTCCCCTAGCCTCTGCTGGGAGGTGGGTCGCCTCTTCCTTCCTCTTAGCTCCCTGGGCTGCCTGGGCTGCAACAGGGGCAGCCGTGGTTGTGGCATGGCTTTTTCAGGGGGCAGCCACTGTGGGAGACTTACCTAAACGGCTACCAAAAGCCTTTTTTGAATAAAATCCTCCTGTTCAAGCCCGTCCCTCTTCACAAGCACCCAGCCCTCACAAAGCCCAACTTTCCAACCAGACCAGAGACTATCTGGGTCAGGGTCCATCACTTCCCATCTCTTGTCTTTTCTCCAGCATCACCTGGCTCCCCAATTTAATTTCTCTGGTAATGACCCAGCCGGCATCCACAGTCTCAGCAGGTGATTATTGCCCCTGTGCTTCTCCCACTTTGTCTTTATCCTCCCGCAGCAACTTCAGGCATCCAGGTCCATCCTGGTGCTGCTCTGTCCTCCCTGTTTGGCAAGGGAGGGAGGGAGGAGTTGATTCAGCTCTTGTCCAAGGATCCTGTGGCAGGCCTGGCAGGCCCAGCCGGCCCAGCAGGTGCTGGGCCAGGGGCTGCAGCAGCCCTGGTCCCCTCACTGGTCCCGGGGACCTTAACATCCCAATGCAATCTTCTTACCATCTGTTTCTCGATGTCCTCTACAATTTTGGCCTCCAACTTTCATATATACTGGGATTCCTTTGGCTGTTCCTCAGAAGATCAGCTAGGTGTTCTACCTGTACACACACCTACCTCACCGCCATCTTCCAACTCCCTAAGTTAATATTTTTATCTTTTTCAAATAAATACCCAGAAGCAGGATTGCTGGATCAATGTTAGTTCTATTTTTAACTTTTTGAGGAACCTCCATACCCTTTTCCATAGTGTCTGCACCAATTGACATTCCAACCAACAGTACATAGGTTTGTTTTTTCCTAACATCCTCGTCAATACTTTTTATATTTTTGTCTTTATTGATAACAGCCATTCTAATGGGTATGATATCTCTGTGGTTCTTATTTGCATTTCCCTGATGGCTAGTGATGTTGAACACCTTTTCGTGTACTTGTTGGCCATTTAATATCTTCTTTGAAAAATGTCTGTTTAGATCCTCTGCTCATTTTTCAATCATGTTGTTGGGGGCTTTGCTATTGAGTTGTATTAGTTCTTTATATATTTTGTATGTTAGCCCCTTACTTGATTTGTTTCCATTCAGTAGGCAGCCTTTTCATTTTGTTGATTATTCATTTGCTGTACAAAAGCTTATTAGTTTGATGTAGTCCCGCTTGTTATTTTTTGCTTTTGGTGTGCTCCTGTATTTTTTAACCATGGCAGGATATGAATATACCGTATAATGATATTAATCTTCTTTTCAAGTTTGTTCCTCTGTTCTCAGCAATTGTATTGTTTAAGAAATTTGATCAGGTCATTAATGTTCTTTATTTGCTTCTTTTTAATTTATATAACAGGGTAAAATCCTTTACAAAGTTCGATGGAAAGGATATACATCCGATGATGATACCTGGGAGCCTGAGGTTCATCTTGAGGACTGTAAAGAAGTTCTTCTTGAATTTAGGAAGAAAGTTGTGGATAACAAAGCTAAACCAGTCAAGAAAGATATTCAGGTATCGTGTTTTATCTCATACTGTTTTTAGTACAATAAGTTTGTAAATTTTACTTAGTATAGGGAATGTAGCAAAGAATTTACAAATAAGAGTAAAATCTATACTATTATTGCCAGTTCTTTATAGCCAGTTCTCACAAAGTGCTTTCACTGAGTTTTGCAAAACTCTTCTTTCTGTAGTCAGCCTGTGGTTGCAGTTCATGAAAAAGTATAATTTAGATGTGTTAATATTTTCCTTTAACCTAAGAGTAAGATAAGTATAGGGGGAAAGGCATGATAAACTGTCCATTACGTGAGTACCTTGTTTCTGTGTACCTCAGGAGTATTTTGTGTGCCGTGCACATTACTGCTACAGATAAAGTGCAGACTTTTGTATTTAATCTGCATTATTAACATATTTCTTATGTGTGCTTTTTTTGCTAATTAAAATAAAACAATGTTTAGGGCATGTTATTAAATGATAAATTTTAATCCATTTTAGATTATCCACAAGTCTGATTATCCAGGTCTTTTGTTTTTCTCTTCTTTTTCCAATTTAATTTTTAGCTGCTTTCTTGCTTTTTGTAGCTCTTCCTGATGATAAGGAAGGATAACAAGATTGAAGGAACTCATAGAAGTTAAATTTTCTCATCAGCAATTTGGAAAAAGTTTTGATGGTGGGCTAGAAAGGGATAATGTTAAAACTTCCACACAAATTTGGTTTTAAGAGTTTTCTTCTTTTGATTTGTCCACTCTTTTATCTTTGATTTTCTTATTCCACAAATAATTGAATTGACTTTATTTATCAATCTTGGAAGAAGTTCCTAATTTATTTTACAATGTATATTTCATTTATAGCTTCTATTTATAAACTGAACCAATTCTGACTCAACTTCTTGCTTTTGAGTTTTTGTTTTTATAGAAATATATATTTTTTAATCCTAGCAGAAGTTCTTGAACTTAGGACTATATAGTGAAAATTGGTACAAGAAACAGATTCTTATTGAAGTTATAAAGTACTGAATAGTCATCCCTTCTCTCTCTACAATTTGAGTTTTCAACCACATCTTAAACAATACAGTATTTTTTAAAATGACTAAAACAATATTAGGACCCAGTTTTAACAGTGTTTAGTATTAATAATAATAACAGCAACATCAGAGGCAGATTTTATTTACTGAACACTTGTATTATGTACGTACGAATACTGGGTTAGCACTTTATGTGGATTCAGATGGGAAACTGAGGCTTAGATAAGAAACTAGCCCAAGTTCACAGGTTAGTAATGATAGAGCCAGGCGACTGCACTCTTAACCACTGTAGTTTCCTTTTGGTTTGGGCTTTAGCTTGAAATCCACTTAGACGAGTAGAATATCAGTACTTGAAAATTATGCTTTTGTAGCAGGACCTTTAATGAAAATGGCTTTAAGTTACTAAGCAAAACGCTCAGTATTTTAAAAATGTTTGCAAAGGAAACAAACACCTTACAAAATGAGTTCAGGTTAAAGGAGAAACTTTTTTCCCCACATTTTTTTCTATAGTTACACTTCACTTTTCTAGAATGAATGCCTACTCTTTCCTTCCCTACTTCTTCCCCTCAAAACTCACACAAACACAAATGCACATGTTGTTGGGGTTTTTTTAAAGATTTTATTTATTTATCTTTAGAGGGGAAGGGAAAGAGAGAAGGAGAGAAATATCCAATGTATGGTTGCGTCTTGTGCGTCCCCTGCTGGGAACTGGCCCGCAACCCAGGCATGTGCCCTGACTGGGAATCAAACCGTGATCGTGTGGTTCGCAGGCCCGCGCTCAATCCACTGAGCCATGCCAGCCAGGGCACAAATGCACTTGTTTTAATAAGTGATTTGATTCGTATTCTAAATTTAGACTTTGTGACTGAAGTCTTCTTAAGGTGTATTTCTCAATGTCTTGCCTTACTAGCAACACATTGCTGAAACTTCTCCCATGAAGTGTTGTCTTAAAGCAATCTGGCTTTCTTATCCTTTTATTTCCCTTTATCAAGCCTCAAGTGAAACCCAACAGCAACTCTCTATCTTGATTTAAAACGATTTATGATGACTGGTGTGTTTGAGGTATAATTTAAGCTTAAAAAAATCTTTGTCCTAATTTTAGAAAGATGCTTCTCTACTTTATCATTTTGTAAATTGGCCTACCTATTTCCAGAGTAATTTTAAATTCCAGATACTACTAACATTTTGAATCTTTTTAAGACTAAAATCTCAGGTCTGCCTTCTCATGGATTTTTGTTCATAAAGTATTCCCGTGTTTACATTGCTAATGACTTTTTGGTCTAATCATTGAGGTGGTTATCCGTGAACAAGCATATGGCAAAAATGTATCTGGTTCCTAACCTGCTAGTTTTGCCATTTATAAGCTTCTGTGATTCTTTGACTGTAGGTAGAGAAATAGATTGTTAGTAGGAGAAAACTGCTTTGTTCATCTCTTTGTGTTCATACAAGTGACATATGTGCTGCCTATTAAAATCATGGTATTTCCCAGTCCCCAAAGTTTTTGTCTTGTGAGGTTTTACCACAGTAACCTCTGTAAAAATATTTGATTTGTTGCTTTTTCTCCTTAATTGTAGGAGCACTACTTGCTTAGAACTTAGAAAGCATACAAGAAGTTAGAAGTGTTTTCTGAAAATAACTTAGAAGTGGTTGTTAATGCTATTTACCAGAAAATAGATATGATGCAGAAATGGTATTTCTTTATGAAAATATTTTGTCATTTACCATTTGAATAGCTTATTATCTTTTTGCTGATTACAATTTTTTTCTCCCATCCTAGTACTAACCAGGCCCGACCTACAAAAATTTTTTTAATCCTAATCCGAGGAAGTTTTTTTATTGATTTTAGAGAGAGGGGAAGGGATGGGGGGAGATAGATATGAGAGAGAAATATCTATCAGTTGTCGTCGGTGTGCACCGCAACAGGATCAAACCTATAACCTTTTGGTGTATGGGGCAGTGGTCTAACCAACTCAGCCATCCAGCTAGGGCTTGAGGTAGTTAACATTCATGTGTGATGCAGCCCTTCATTTTTAATGGCCTGAAAGTGTACAGATTAGATAGTTGCTGGCTTGCCTCACACTTTGATGGCTAATGTTATGACACAGGTGAACCTCTACTATCACAGCAACATTGTACTGTTTTTACCTTTTTGAGGTTTTTTCCTACCTTTTTAGACATAGCTTTTTTTTAGTATACATAGAGTATCTTATATGAGCCAGACCTTTAAATGGTCATAGTTACACAAAGGTAGGTAAAATCCAACTTTTATTTTTGAGGTGCCTTGTAGGTTGCGCACATGTTTTTAAGGGTTGTACCATATACTGAGGATTTTGCTTTCTGCTTTTCTTTGAAAATAATTTTTATCAACATATTTTAACCAGCAAACAAATATGTTTTTATTATGAAATAATCATCTGCATACTTCTCAGCTAAGAGATTAGTTTTGCCTTTAATTTTATTTTTTTCATTTTTAAAGATTTTTATTTATTTATCCTTAGAGGGGAAGGAAAGGAGAGAGGGAGAGAAATATCAATGTGTGGTTGCCTCTCATGTGGCCCCTGCTGGGAACTGGCCCTCAACTCAGGCATGTGCTCTGACTGGGAATCGACTGCAATCCTTTGGTTCACAGGCCCGTGCTCAATCCACTGAGATACGCCAAGCCAGTGCTAATTTTAAAATTTGAGAACAGGTTTTTTGTTTATTTGTTTGATTTAAGGGTAGTTTTCTTAAATACTTCTGTTTTGTTTGTTAAAGTATAGCTGTAGAGTAATTATTATATATACCCTTTTAATGTAAAATGAATTAGAATTTGCACATCCAAATAGACATTATTTTAAAGAAGGGTATATTTTGTGAAGTAAACATTTGTTCCATTAGTACCATGGCTCATTAGTACCATGGCTCAAAATGGTTTTAAATTTTTTCTTTTAGAATTGTCTTTATTAGAATGTTTAATAATGTTGTGTAAGAAAACAATTTCTAGTAACACCTCCTTTTTTAGTTCTCAACTATTTCTTTTAGAAATAGTTCTCAAAAAAGGTGGTAATGGTTCTAAGAGTGCAAGAGTGTAATGTAATGTTCCAGAGGCTCATGATTTCCAGAGGAGATGACCCTGGGCATGTCTATGTTGTGCATTTCACAAATGTGTCATCGGGCACTCTGTCACTACAGTCTCGTGTACTATATCACTGAACATCCCCATAGACCAAGTTGTCACGTAAACACATTGGTGTGATTTGCTGGGTCAGCCCCAGTCTGTGTCTGCTGACTTGCTATAATTACTGGTAGAGCCCATTTTATTTTCAGAGTTCTCTTCATTTGGGTAATAACTAATAGGTTTATTTTACTGGTGAGACTATTAAAATGAGTAATAAGGCAGGTTGCATGTATACTAAAAGTGCTCAGGCTTGTGGCATGTGATTTTAAAATCTTTGTTGTGACTATTTTATAGCCTTTATTTGTTACTGTTTTTTATTTTTATCCTTACCCAGGGACATTTTTTTTCATTGCTTTTAGGGAGAGAGAAGAAAAGGGAGAGAGAGAAACATGGACATGAGAGAGAATCATCAGTTGGTTACCTCTCATACTTGCCCAGACCAGGAATCACAAGCACCTGCACCAGGATTGAACCTGCAGCTTAGGCATGTGCAGTGACTGGGACTCGAACCTGCAGTCCTTTGGTTGCAGGATAATGCTCCATCCAGCTGAGCCACATCAGCCAGGACTATAATTATTTTAAAGTGAACACTAATAGATCAATATTTCTATCATTTAGTAATGTTGTGTGATAGCAGACAATAATGCAAGAGGTAGATGGCAGCAAATATTTATGTCCTAATTTCAGTGAATCTGGCTAGGGATTTCAGGGCTGCATCACCCAGGGAACATACCTACCAATTCATCTAAAATACAGCTAACTGATTCTTTCAAATAGAGTATTTTGGTGCCTAAAATCTAACTGCTACGTTTATAAACTAGTTAAATCAACCTTTTTTATATTTAAAACCTTCACGTTGTAAATCTCTTGGAGTAGACTAATGAGTAAAGAAAAGTCCTTTTTCAGAGATACTTGCTAAGGAGCCAGCATTCGAGCCTCTCCCAGATGACTGAGAGAAGGACCAGGAACTTACAAGTGACCCTGCCACCCTCTTGTGTGACAGCTACAGCAGACACCAAATGAGGCAGGAAACACTGCTGGCTGACAGGGACAAGGCTGAGAGAGTAGATATGGTGCAGAATGGCTGTGGCAGCAAGGAGACTGATCTAGTTTCTGTGGAGGCTCCATTTAAAAATTGGTGAATAGAAACTCCCCAGAGGACTTTCTTTCTTTCTTTATACAGTTTAGGATTTTCAGAATTTTAGAATTCTTTTTTTTAAAGATTTTGTTTATTTATCTTTAGAGAGGGAAGGGAAGGAGAGAGGGAGAGAAATATCAATGTATGGTTGCCTCTTGTGGGTCCCCTGCCGGGAACTGGCCTGCAACCCAGACATGTGCCCTGACTGGGAATCGAACCGCAATTGTCTGGTTCTCAGGCTCACGCTCAATCCACTGAGCTACACCAGCCAGGCAGAATTTTAGAATTCTTTTAAGTTGTTTACCCAATAAAAGGGATAGCATCAGCCTCACTTGCTAATTATTTAATGTTCATTCATCTAGAAGTCCAGCTATAATGTGTGTCCATCACTGGGCACACAAAAAAAGATGTGAGGTATGTCTTCACAGAACTCAGGACAGGGTGGGGAGATGTTGAAGCTGGGACACATGTTCTCAGGTAACTGTATGTGCTGTGGAGAGTAAAACAGGAAGGAGTGACCAACTTTCTGAGATGAGCATGAAAGCTACAGAGGATTCATCATTTGTCCTGAGCCCTTAAAGATGAGAAATTTGCCCTGACTGATGTGGCTCAGTTGGTTGGGCATCATCCCACAAACTGAAAGGTCGCTGGTTCAATTCCTGGGCAGGGTATATGCCTGAGTTGCCAGTTGGGATGTTTCTCTCTCATTGACATTTCTCTCCCTCTCTTTGTCTCTCTGTTCCCCTCTCTCTAAAAATAAATAAATAAAATCTTTTTTAAAATTTATGAATTCGAGGGACCTTAGGAGGTGAGGCAGGGACAAACCAACATCATTTGTGCAAAAGCACCTGCCTTGGGAATGGTGGGAAGAGCTAAAGGTTTACATATGAATGAAGCAAAAGGGAGGCTGGGGAAGCTGGTGTGCAACTGGGGTCCAGCTTGACCATTCTGGCATTAGAAAGACCAGCAGAAATTTGAGGGAAGTTGTATCATGAGATTGATGTTTCAGAAAGGTGATTTTAAAAGAATTTTATTAAAGAAAGTTTGAACATCTAAAAATGGACAGGGTAGTATCATGAGGATATAATATTATCACCACATCTATCAGTACATTCTTTTCCCTCTCTGCTTCTCCCCCTCTCTTTTGAGTTGCTGACTCCTGCAACTCAGAAAGTTGTGAAGGAAATTCCAGATGTCATATCGCTGCCCCTTGAAATACTTTAGTACGTAAAAGGAATTGTTAAAATACCCACTATATTATTATCATACCAAGAAGTTTATACTTATTTCTTAGTACCTTCTAATATCTAATAATATGTTCAGTTTCCCCCTGTTGTTTCAAAACAAAAACATTTTTTGTTGATTTGATTGAATTGGGATTTGAAAAAGGCCTACACATTGTATATTATTGATGAACTCTAAAATCTCTCCTAATATGTAACTATTTCTATCCCTAACCCTCCCCCCTTTTCCCCATGCTGTTTATTTGATGAAGAATCCACATTTTTCTGTAGAATTTCCCGTATTCTGGATTTGACTGAGTGTGTTGCCTTTTAACATGTTTCTCTATCCCCCCTATTTCTATAAGCTGTTAGCTAGATGCAGAAGGATGACCGTGTTCAGGTTTAATTAGTTTTTTCAGGGAAAGTCATACTTGGTGACATGCACCTCCACACAACCCATCAGAAAGCACATAATGTCTAGTTAACTCTCTCAAAGTGAGGTTGAGGTAATCATTGAGATTAGGTGTTTTCCATCTCCATTATTGGGGTGCTCCTAACATTTGATGTGTAGGTTTTAGGAGCCATTGATGATCATTGCCTAGAGCCATTAATTCATTCGAGGTTGGGAAATAGTAATTTCCTAATTCTGTCATCCCTTCTGCCTTTATTAGCTGGGATATAATTGATTCTGGTGGGAGAAACTGCCAAAAGGGAGAGGTAAGGAACTGATAGGAACTTCAGGTGGTGTAGGTTGGAGCACTGATTCCATGTTCCACAGGGTTTCGTGACTGATCTGACTTAGGGGGGAAAATGGAGTCAGAGGACTAAGATTACATGTTTGGGAACCTAGATAAATGATGGTATATTTAGGGAATGGGTCCGGTTTTGAACACATTACTTACTTGTCATTTCACGAAGATGTCAAGTCTCCAACTAGAAATACAGGCCTGAGTTAAAGAAAAAGGTATGGGCTGGGAATTGGTATAGGATGCAGGATAGTGCTTGTTATTACTGTTTTCCAAGTAATAATCTGATGGACTATATTTTGAAAAAATCAGTTTTATAATTCTTGTTTAAAAATACTTTTGAAGTAACATTAATCATACACCTGGCAAGATTAAATTTAGTCCTCCTTTTCCCCCCTCCCTCCTTTTCCCTTTATTATTGCAGAAAATGTAAGTAAAACCAAGATGTTTAATTCTTCAAGTTTGGAAATAAGACCAACACCAATCCTTAGCATGATTTTCAAGGGGATGGACAGCAGTGGTAAACTGTTTAGGACAGAGGGAAAATGAGAAAGTAGAAGTCATTCAGTACTCTTACAGAAATTACTTAGAGCAGAGTAGTAGCTATAGGTGAGGAAACGGTAACTTCAGAGCACATTGCAGACTTTCTTGAATTCCTCAGCATGTGTCTCTTAACTACAGAGACATCTTCAGGGAAATTCAGATTCCCCACTGTGACACATCAGTAGTGTTATATCAGCAACACTGTTGTCTGATGTTTAGCTGACACATCGCTGCATTCAGTAGGGCTTCCCCATTGTTCCTGAAGGTCGTCCTCTATTGCTTTCTGTCATGAAGGGCGCTTCATCACATGTCTTTCTAGTTTCCTGTTTTCTAGACATTCATAACCTTTTGTCTTTCATGACATGGACAGTTTTTATGAGTCTAGGCCACTTGATTTATAGAAAGTTCAAAATAGAATTAGATGAATGCTTATTAATGTTAAATCACAAATAAACTGTATTTTTTAAAAATTGGAATTAGATGATTTGTTTCCTTATGATTAGATTTAGTATCGTGCATTAATTACATCAAGATATGTCAGTTTATAATTTATTGCTGATTATAAACTATATGATAGTGAGGCCCATTTTTCTCCCTTTTGAATAAAAAATACCTTTTTACTTTTAAAATAATGAGTAACCTGATAATAAATAATAACAAGTAATCTTTGAAACTGTGAGAATCTCTTGTTTCCCAATAACCTCTCACCCCTTGATTTTAGAATACTAGTATGATTCATGCCTAAATTAGTTATTACTGTGGTGGTTGTAAAATATGGATTTTTCTGATTCTTTTATTTTGTGTTTTTCAGTCTGTGTTCATAAGGGGCCACTCCTCCCTCTCCCTTAGTTTCAGTGTACTCATGGACCCCTTTGTCAGTGCATTATGTCCATTACTATTGTTACTCACCGTAATGCTAAAATGGTTCCAGATTTATCTAGTGGGTTCCAAAATGGTTCCAAATTTACCTTCAAGCTACGTCCTGCATCCTTTTGATATTCCCTTACCAGTTTTTAGCACATCATTGCTTTCTGGCAGAGGTGTTTCAGTATTGCCATGAACTTTTCTGCTCCAGCCCTGGTTCTTTTTAGGGAGAAAGAGGTTTTAGAAACAAAGATGTACTAACTGCTATTAGGGTACCATTATTTCTAAGCCCAAAGTAGAACTAACAGAAAAGGTATACACTTGTTCAGTCCATCACTACAGGGGCTTCCTGTCATTCTCATTGGTCATCGTATTAGCTTCCTTTTTATATCTTGAGAACACTGGTTCCCATCAACTCTATTTGTACTAACTTTTCCATACTACAATATTTAGCAATTAGCTTCAGATTTGCTACATCACTTCTTGTAAAATTCCAGATTTACATGTAGGTTTGCTATATTTACAAGATTCACTAGGGGTGTTTGGTATTTTTTTTTAAGATTTTATTTATTTATCTTAGAGAGGAAGGGAAGGAGAGAGAGAAAGAGAAATACCAATGTATGGTTGCCTCCCGCCCATCCCCTGCCAGGAACCGGAAACTGGCCTGCAACCCAGGCATGTGCCCTGACTGGGAATCGAACCGTGATCCTGTGGTTTGCAGGCCCATGCTCAATCCACTGAGCTACACCAGCCAGGGCTTATAGTTACTTGGATTAATTCTTTTGTTTTTCTTCTCGGTGGTTATATTATCAATTTGATAAATAGGTGCATTTATTTGTTAATTAGTATCTGTTTTCTCCCTATCTCCCAGTCCCTCCATATCTAATTTGAAGTAAGTTTATCCTTGAACAGTATATAATTGAACTGCACAGGTCCACCTATATGCGGATTTTTTCAATAAATATGCCATCATCCCAGCCCTCCATATTCTCACATTCCTCATTTGCAGATTCAACCATGGGAGTCTGTGGATGTGAGAACCCACTATGTTTATATTGGAACTATGCCATTTTATATAAGGGAGTTGAGCATGCATGGAGCTTTGTATCCGTGGTTGGTTGGGGCTGTCCTAAAACCAGTCCCCCACAGCTGTGTAAAATTGGAGGGGATTCAAAGTAATACTCAGATTTTTAAGTGTGCAAGGCTTGTTGCCCCTAACTCCTGCATTGTTCAAGGATCAACTGTATATAATAAATCAATTGCAGAGGTGAGATTTGGGTGCCATCTTTACTCATTCCATATACAATAGTGAAGTTTAACAAGAAGTTTATGGATATTTTGAGATCCAAAAACCTTTTTTTAAAAAAAAATCTTTGTATTTGGATTGGTCATTACTTTTTCTTTTTTTTTTTAGTGATAACCAAGAAAGTCTATATAAATTAGTTACTTGGTGATTTGGGGAATTTTGTATATCAAATCATTTACAAACCTATCACCACCACCACCACCATACATAAGACAGTTATTATTGTTCACATCTGCTTTCTTAAATTGAAGCTCTTTATCAGTTAACACTTATTTGGTAAATCAGAGATGTAGGTAATATTAAACAGCTTCTGTTTAGGTAAGTAATTTTAAGAAGTTGAGAAACTTCTAGGGAGGAAAAAACCATTTCTACCAGATATTGTCAGTGCTGTGTTTCAAAATCTTTCAAATTACTATGTTAATGAGTATTTAATTTTTTTCTGTTTATAGAGACTATCTTTAAATAATGACATATTTGAGGCAAACTCTGATAGTGATCAGCAGAGTGAGACAAAAGAAGATACTTCTCCAAAAAAGAAAAAGAAAAAATTAAGGCAGAGAGAAGAGAAAAGCCCTGATGATCTGAAGAAGAAAAAAGCAAAGACGAGTAAACTAAAAGAGAAATCGAAGCCAGACCTGGAGAGCTCTGAAATTTCAGTTTTTGATTTAAGGACAAAGAAAAGAATTTCCGAAGCCAAAGAAGAATTAAAGGAATCCAAAAAGCCCAAAAAGGACGATATAAAAGAAACAAAGGAATTAAAGAAAGGTAAAAAGGGTGAAATAAGAGATTTTAAAAGTAAAATAAAAGAAGATTCCAAGGAAAACAAAAAAACAAAAAAAGACAAATGTGTTGAATTTCCATTGGAATCTGAATCAGGTGTACTCAATGACCCTCCTTTTCATGAAGGGGATAGTGAAGATTTATGGTCTGACAACAGAGAAGAGAAACTGAAGATTAAAAGTGGAAAAGATAAAGCAGGACCAGATGGAGCTCAAGACGCTGTTCTAGATAAACAGCTGGATGGCTCCGGGAGTGCAGATGAGGATGCTGATGTCAGAGGAAAGAGAAACAAAAAGAAACCCAGAAAGGCCGAGGAACTTAAAGAGAGCAAAAAGCTAGAAAGCAAGAACCTTTCTTTAGAGAAGAAAAATACCCATAAAAAGCAAAGGAATCAAGACAAAAGCAGAAATACCACAGAGTTGGATAATCTGACACATGGATCTTCCCATACACAGAAGAGCTCAAGGCTGGGTGAGGAAGAGCGGGGCCTCCTAGCCACTGAGTTGGCCAGGGAAGTGAGTACTAGGGGGGTTGTTTGAAGGACTATGTTAAAATCTTATAAGGAATGTTCCTATCCAGCTAGCTTTGCTTTGATGAGTCAGTTTCACAAATAATGAGAGAAAACAGTAGATCTATAAGAATAGTTTTTCTTCCACTAAGTCTTTTTTTGTAAAAAATATGTTTAATAGCTTATCCCCTATTGTAAAAATTGTTCTGTATGGGTTTTCAAAGTGGAAACATTTTCCACATTATGAAAATATTCATACATATATTGATACATGTAGTCTTTATCAAGGGCTATATAAAAACAGTAATTTTTTATCCATTATTTTCAGTTTTGTAGATTTATCTTAAGGAAATCCTTTTCAAGGCAGAAAGAGCTCTGAAAGATATTTATGGCATTGTTACCATCACTAAAACTAATCACCAATCTAATTGTTTAGCCATGAGGGAAATAAAGGTTAAGAAAATGCTGCATCAACTTGAGACCTATTATATATGCATGGAAATATTAATTATGAGGTCAGTGTAACCAAAATAAGAGTTTACAAAATTTTATGAACACATTAATATAAAAATGTCTATGCAATGTAAATTTTTTAAAAGAATTTTAAACAAAACTACTAGTAAAATTAGCTGAGAAGGCAGAATGTACATAATAAAAGGTCATGTTTGATTAATAGGACTGTAGGATAACATTTTCGGGAATTTTCTTTATTTTTAAAGATTTTATTATTTATATTTTAGAGTGAGCAGAGGAGGGAGAAAGAGAGGGAGAGAAACATTAGTCAGTTGCCTCTCTTGCTCCCACAGTTGGGGGCCTGGCCCACAGCCGAGCATTTGTCCTGACCAGGAATCGAACTGGTAAACTTGAAGTTTGTGGGGTGATGCCCAACCCACTGAGCCATACCAGTCAGAGCTGGAATTTTATTTATTTTTAGTAATAAATTCTTAACAGAGTTCAGGAAATTGGTATTGGGTTTTTAATTTAATGTTTTATGAATTATGTTTTTCCCTAAGGTTTTATTTATTTATTTTTTAGAGAGAGGGGAAGAGAAGGAGAAAGAAAGGGAAAGAAACATCAATGTGTGGTTTCCTCTCGCATACCCTCCACTGGGTACCTGGCCCGCAACCCAGGCATGTGCTCTAACTGGGAATTGAACTGGCAATTGGTTTGCAGGCTGGCACTCAATCCACTGAGCCACACCAGCCAGGACTGTAAATTATGGTTGAATAATAATCTCAATTGAGGAAGCAGTTGCTGTGTAAAAGATTTAATCATCAGTGGTCAGGTGCCATGGTGCACAAAGGCCTCATGTGGTAGCAGCTCTTATGTTTTGGGGTCTTACATGTGTTTCTTTCAGGAAAAAGAGACCAAAAAAAATGAACCCAAAGAAAAATACCAGAAAAGGCATGATTTAGACAAGGAAGACAAAGGTTACAAAGAGCCAAAAGGATTAAAGAGTGAGTGTTAATACCATTTACCATTGCCATCTTTTATTCAAGGAATTTAATGTACTGTGAAACAGTTTCTCTTCTAACCCCCAATATCACTGAACTGGTAAATTTCTTTCTTTTTTTAATACTTTCTTTTTTTAAAGATTTTATTTACTTATTTTTAGAGAAAGGGGAAGGGAAGGAGAAAGAGGAAGAGAGACATTGATGCAGGAGAGAAAAATCAAATCAGTTGCCTCTCACACACCCCAAACCGGGAATCTGGCCTACAACCTAGGCATGTGCCCTGACTGGGAATTGAACCAGCTACCTTTCAGTTTGTAGGACAACACCTACCTACTGAGCTGTGCCAGTCAGGGCTAATTATTCTTTTCTTTAATGATTTATTATTTTTCAGTTAAAGTTGACATACATTATTTTATTAGTGTCAGGTGTAGTGGTTAGACCTTACATAACCCAGTGAGCGAGCATCCCAATAAATCTTGTACCCATGTGACACCATATATAGCTATTTGAATATTATTATTCCCTATACTATACTTTACATCCCTGTGACTGTGTAACAACTAATTTGTACTTCTTAATGCCTTTACCTTTTTCACCCATTCCCCCCATCTAGCAACCTTCAAAATGTTCTCTATGAGTCTGTTTCTGTTCTGCTTGTTCATTTATTTTTTTATATTCAATTGTTGATAGATATGTATGTATTGTCATTTTATTGTTTGTATTTTTAAATATATTTTATTGATTATACTATTACAGTTGTTCTATTCCCCCCTTCATTCCCCTCCACCCGCACACTCCCTCCCCCACCATTCTCCTCACCCTTAGTTTATAACCACGTGTCTCAGGTTTTTTAGATTCTATATTTCCCCCACTATTCTTGCCCTCCCCCTATTTTCTACCTACTGTCTATGCTATTTTCTGTACCTTCTCCCCCCTCTCCTCCTCCCACTCCCCTGTTGCTAACCCTCCATGTGTTCTTCATTTCTATGGTTCCACTCCTGATCTAGCTGTCCTCTTGGTTTGCTTTTGTTTTAGGTGTGGTTGTTAGTAACTGTGAGTTTGCTGTCCTTTCACCGTTCATATTTTTCATCTTCTTTTTCTTAGATAAGTCCCTTTAGCATTTCATATAATAAGGGCTTGGTGATGATGAACTCCTTGAACTTGCCCTTATCTGAGAAGCACTTGATCTGTCCTTCCATTCTAAATGAATGTTTTGCTGGATAAAGCAATATTGGCTGTAGGTTTTTGGATTTCATGACTTGGAATACTTCCTTCCAGCCCCTTCTTGCCTGTAAGGTCTCTTTTGAGAAATCAGCTGACAGTCTGATGGGTACTCCTTTGTAGGTGACTGTCCCCTTATCTCTTGCTGCTTCTAGGATTCTCTCCTTCATTTAAATCTTGGCTAATGTAATTATGATGTGCCTTGGTGTGTTCCTTCTTAGTCCAACTTCTTTGGGACTCTCTGAGCTTCCTGGATTTCCTGGAAGTCTATTTCCTTTGCCAGACTGGGGAAGTTCTCCTTTATTATTTGTTCAAATAAGTTTTCCACTTGTGGCTGTTTCTTTCCCCCTTTCAGTACCCCTTTAATCCGGATGTTGGAATGTTTAAAGATGTCCTGGAAGTTCCTAAGCCTCTCCTCATTTTTTTGAATTCTCATTTCTTCATTCCTTTCTGGTTGGACGTTTTGTTCTTCCTTCTGGTCCATTCCATTGATTTTAGTCCCAGTTTCCTTTCCATCACTATTGGTTTCCTGTGCATCTCCCTTCCTTTCAATTAGTTTAGCCTTCATATGTTCCTCTAATTTGTGACTGTAATCAACCAGTTCTGTGAGCATCCTGATAAATAGAGTCTTGAACTGTGCTTCTGAGAGGCTGGCAGTCTCTTGGTCGCTTAGAGTTACAGACTCTGGGACTTTGAGTTCTTCTTGTGCCATCTTTTGGGCTGTTTGTGCCTGTTACATAGCAGGATCGGAGCCCTAGGTGTTCACCAGAGCAGGGCAGCTCAGTTGCTGGGTTGTGATGCTGTATGTGGGGGCAGGGTCAAAGAGGAGTAATGGTGTTCCGTCTGCCGCCTCCCACCGCGGCCCCCACAGGTGCCGCAGCTGCCACCATCACCAGGGTCCGCACGTTTTGTCCCACTACACGCAAGTGTACCACCGCCATCAACCCTCTACAACTGGATTCGCCCCCTGGGGCCTGCGTGGCCCATCTCAGTGTGCGCGAATGTGCAACCGCGGTCAGTCTGCCCCACACCCTGACTGGGTCCGGGCTGCCTGCTTGCCTGGGTCTGGGGATCTTTCCTGCCGGACCCTGCTTCTCTGCTGGCTCCGCCCCTCTTACTGTCCCGGTTGAACGGTTTGTTGTTGTCGGACTTCCGTATAATTCAATTTTCTGTTCTTTGGCTGTGTCTTTGTTCTCCAAACCTTTGTTGTATTCATACTTGGTTGTGGGAGAAGGCACAGCGTTTCCACCTATGCCTCCATCTTGGCGGAAGTCCTATTGTTTGTATTTTTGATCTTTTATTTATCTTCCCTTGAAGAAGACCTTTTAAAATTTTATGTAGTAGTTTGGTGGTAACAAACTCCTTTAACTTTTTCTTCTTTGGGAAGTTCTTTATTTGTCTTTCCATTCGGTAGAGTAGGCTTGGTTGTAGGTCCTAGCTTTTTATCACTTTGAATATTTCTTGCTACTCCCTTGTGTCCTACAAAGTTACTGATAAGAATCTAGCTGCCAATTTTATGGGAGCTCCCTTGTAGGTAACCAGCTGCTATTCTTTTGATGCATTAAAGTATTCTCTCTTCGTCTTTAACCTTTAGTGTTTTAATTACAGTGTTTCTTGGTTTGGGCCTCTTTGTGTTCATCTTATCTGGGACTGTCTACACTTCCTGAACTTGTTGATTTCCTTTCCAGGTTAGGAAATTTTCCATCATTATTTCTTCAGATAGATTTTCAGTTTCTTGTTGACTCTCTTCTCCTTCCAGCAACCCTATGATGCAAATGTTGATATACTTAAAGTTGTCCCAGAGGCTCTTAATACAATCTTCATATTTTTGGATTCTTTCTTCTCTTTACTGTTTGGATTGGGTGTTTTTTGCTTTCTTGTATCCAAATCACTGAGTTGATTCTTGGCTTCATCCATGCTATTATAGAGTCCCTGCAAATTGTTCTTTATTTCAATTAGTGTAACCTTCTTTTCTCACAGCATTTTTTAAGTATATTTTATTGATTGTGCTATTACAGTTGTCCCATTTTTTTTCTCTTATTCCCCTCCACCTTGCACCCTCCTCCCACCAGCACCGTCCCCCTTAGTTCATGTCCATGTGTTATACATATAAGTTCTTTAACTTTTCCATCTCCTGTACTGTTCTTAACCTCCCCCTAATTTTTACCTACTATTTATGCTGCTTATTCCCTGTACCTTTTCCCTCATTCTCTCCCACCCCTCTCCTAGCTGGTAACCCTCCATGTGATCTCTGTTTCTGTGATTCTGTTCCTGTTCTGATTGCTTAGTTTGTTTTTGTTTTTTTTTCCTAGATTCAGTTGTTGAAAGTTGTGAGTTTGTTATTTTACTGTCCATATATTTTTTTTACTGCTCATATTTTTTTTCTTAGGTAAGTCCCTTTAACATTAAATATAATATGGGTCAGGTGATGATGAACACCTTTAACATGACTTTATATGCCTTTCCATTCTAAATGATAGCTGTGCTGGATAGAGTGATCTTGGATGTAGGTCCTTGCCTTTTATGATTTGGAATACTTCTTTTCAGCCTGTTCTTGCCTGTATAGTTTCTTTGGAGAAATCACCTGACAGTCTGATGAGCACTCCTTTGTAGGTAATCCTCTTCTTTCCTCTTGCTGCTTTTAAGATTCTCTCCTTATCTTTAATCTTGGGTAATTTAATTATGATGTATCTTGGTGTGTTCTTCCTTGGGTCCAACTTCTTTGAGCCTCTCTGAGCTTCCTGGACTTTCTGGAAGTCTATTTCCTTTGCCAGATTGGGGAAGTTCTCCATTAGTTTTTCAAGTAAGTTTTCAATTTCTTGCTCTTCTTCTTGTCCTTCTGGCATCCCTGTGATTTCGATGTTGGAATGTTTAAAGTTGTCCCAGAGTTTCCTAAGCCTCTCCTCATTTTATGGAATTCTGTTTCTTCATTCTGTTCTGGTGAATGTTTATTTCTTCCTTATGCTCCAAATTGTTGATTTGAGTCCCAATTTCCTTCCCTTCACTGTTTTCCTGTATATTTTTCTTTATTTTACTTTGAATAGCCTTCACTTGTTCTTCTCTTTTGAGTCCATAATCATTTCTGTGAGCATCTTGATTACCACTGTTTTGAACTCTGCATCTAATAACTTGTCCATCTCATGTCACTTAATTGTATTTTGGGGAGTTTTACCTCTACTTTTTTTTTAGATTTTATTTATTTATTTTTAGAGGGAGGGTGAGGGAAGGAGAAAGAAAAGGGGAGAACCATCAATGTGTGGTTGCCTCTCGAATACCCTACACTGGGTACCCGGCCTCCAACCCAGACATGTGCCCTGACTGGGAATCGAACTGGTGACCCTTTGGTTCTCAGGCCAGCATTCAGTCTACTCTACCACACCACCAAGGGCTTATTTTTGGAGTTTTGATCTGTTCTTTCATTTGGACCATATTTCTTTGTCTCGGTGCACCTTTTACATCACCAGGGGCAGGGCCTTAGGTATTTGTCAGAGCGGGTCCATACACGTCACTGCTTTTTGGTGCTGTCTGTGGGGGAGAGGTCAGAGAAGAACAGTTCTGCACTTAGCCCACCTTGCCTACCTGGTCCTGCAGCCACCATGTTGCCGCACATTCTTTTTGTCCTTGCTGACCATCTCCACCCTCTACTAGTCTGAGTGAATGTTTCTCCTTTAATTCCTTGGTTGCCAGACTTCCATACAGTTTGGTTTTCTGTCATTTCTGGGTGTTTTTTGTTTTTATGTTTGTTGTCCTTCTTTTGGTTCTGCGAGGGGGCACAGTCTATTACCTATGCCTCCATCTTGGCCAGAAGTTCCTTACTGGAATTTTTTTTATGCTCTTAAGTTTCTCACTAAGTTTCTTGAGCATCCTTATAACAAGTGTTTTCAACTCTGCATCTGGTAGATTGCTTGTCTTCATTTCATTTAGTTGTTTTTCTAGAGATTTCTCCTATACTTTCATGGGACCTGTTTCGTTTCTGTGTTTTGGTTGTTTTTCTGCGTTTGTTCCTATGTATTATTTAGAGCTCTTGTCTCCCCCAGACTTGGAAGAGTGGCCTTGTATATTTAGTATGTGTCCTGTAAAGCTAATGGCACATCCAGCTCAGATGCTGGCATCCAGCTGATGTGCCAGTCACCTGAGCTGGATGCTGTAGGTATGCCCCTGTGTGGGCTGGGTGCACTGTCTGTTGTAGTTGAGCCTTGATTGCTATTGGAGTCACTGGGAGGAATTGAACCCCCGGCTGATTTGCTGCAAGAACCACCTGAAACTACAGGGAGGAGTTGCATCGGTGGGGCTTTGGTACACAGTGAGTCTGTTCCTTGAGTGTGTCATTCATGGGAGTGGTAGGGTTGTAACGCAGTCTGGTCTGAAACTGTCCACTGGGTGCACTGACTCTGGGGCCTCCCAGGAGATGCAAAGTAAGCCACCGCCTGTAACCTGCCTGGGGCTACCTGGCTTGAGATACAGAGTGATCTTCGTATGGTTGCTACTTTTACTGGGCTTGCAGGTACCCATGAAAGGCCAAGCTGTGAACCATGGCCAGCTGATACAATGCCAGACCTGGGGCCGCTTACTTAGCAAGAGGTATGGGGTACACAGAGGCCAGATGGTGCTTGTTCGAGAGATTTTAGGGAAGTCTAAGAAATGAGGCAAGAGAGACCATTAGTATGGAAAGCCACTAGAAATAGCTTGGGTGGATCATGCAAGTTGGGTGAGAAGGGGTCTCAGAATCACCAGGGCTGAGTGAGTATTGCCTTGGTTAATGAAGACTCAGGTATGGTGCCCACCTGCCATCTCTGTGGGGGCAAGGCTCAGAACAGGAACAGTGGCCTCTGCCAGCACTTCTCTGTCAAAAGTTGCCCCCCTCAGCTCTCACTCTGATGCCAGACAATGCAGTTCTTCCCCATATGCCCCTAGTGCTTTTCAAGCTGCTCCCCCAGTGCCAGAGCTCAAAGCAAGTGACTCCATGTAAGTCCATGTGCAGGCCCAATAAGAGGAAAACCTGGGATTCCAGAAGCCCTCCATTTCACTCAGCCACAATCCCTGCTGGTTTTTACAGCCAGAACTTGTGAAGACTTCTCTTCCTGACTGTAGAACCCTGGACTGGGAGGCCTGGTGTGGGGCTGGGACCCCTTCCTCCTCAAGTAGGGGCCTCTGCAGCCGAGATAATTCCTCTCAATTTTTATCCACTACATGTGGGTGCGGGATCAGTCCATTCTGCATCTCCTCCCCTCCTAACAATCTTGATGTGGCTTCTTTAAATCCCTATTTGTTGGACTTCCATTTAGCTAGATTTCAGGGAGTTCTGAATGATGGTTGTTCAGTAGTGTAGCTGTAATTTTGATGTGGTTATGAGAGGATTCAAGTACCATGTTTACCTACGTCACCCTGTTGACTAGAAGTTCTGAGAACACCTCAAAACTTTATTCACTGGGCAGTTTAGAACCATGGGCTGCTTTTGTTTTACCAGTTATTTTATTTTAATTTTTTAGAAGAAAGGCCTTATTTATTTATTTTTATAGAGAGACAGGAGAAAGAGAGAGAAACATTGATCCATTGCTTCTCTCACACTCCCTACTGGGGACCTGGCCCGCAACCCAGGCCTGTGCCTTGGCTGGGAATTGAACTGGTGACCTCTCAGTTCGCAGGCCAGCACTCAATCCACTGAGCCACACCAGCCAGGGCTATCTTAGTTTATTATATAACAGCTCCAGTTGTTTGTAACATTTTTTCCTCCTGCTCACCTTGTTTTCTCTCCTTTTGTTTATGACGGTGAAATAATTAGAAACAGGAAGTTAACTATGGCAGGAAAGTGAATGTCTCTTTCATGGTGAATACCAGGTGAGACAAACTACTGCTTACTGTGTTTATTGTTTTTAGCTCTGTGTCAGTTACATAAACATAATGTTGAACATTCATTTTGGATTATGTTAATATATACCGTAACACATGCACTACTGGGACAAGTAATTTATAGAACATCCCCCATCACAGTTTTTGATCCAAGGGTATTTTAGTTTGTGCACCAGCAGTATTTGGAAAGCATGTTTACATGGAAGCAGTAATTCCTGAAGACAGATTGTTCCTCCAAGTTTTCTCCCACAAGCTGTATGTAATTGAGGTAGTATTAAAAGTAGATTCTGCTTCTATGCCTTGTCTAGGACTTCAGACTAAGTAGCAGTGGAGTGGAAGCTAGTAAAGGTCAGTTACTGTTTTGATGGATCATGCATTAAGTGGCTATAATTACTTCCTTCGAAGAGTGATTGAAGATTCAAAATATTGTATAATTGGAGTAGTTAATTCTTTCTTCCCCCTACTATCTTCTACATCACCGTCAGGTACATTTTTACTGTGAACATACTGTCTTGAACGACTGCTCATTCTGTTTATAATGATATTTACTGGGAGTCTGGTTTTCAGTATCCTCTGCTAAATAACACTGACTAGCTGTGCACCCAGAGTTTATAATAGAGTTCTTTCTAATTATGTTTCATTCTGCCCCTTTTTGGGGTTATTATATCAGATTTAGTACTTAGGCAGGCTTCTTTTCACGTTTTCAGTGGAGTTTCACAGGCATCAGGTAGTTTTACTAGGTACACTGGCAGTATGCTGCCATGGCACGCTACCATTTCCCATTCACCCCAGAGATTATTTGTGTACAAGATTAGCTTCAGCGTACAGTTGTAGGTAGTTGTCCTACTAGAACAGCTGATGGCATGCGTGGGGTTGCTCTGTCTTCATTAGGCCTTCGTGGAAACGAAGGGTGGTGCACAACACTAGGACCAGCCATTCCTGTTGGATAGAAATCCTTTCTAAATATAGAGCAGTCAGTAAAAGGACCAGTTGGAAACTCTTATTGGCTTTGATCTGGTCATGCTTTACAACCATGGCAGATACTAGTAAAAGTTAAGAATACGTCTGTTCGGGGCCCTAGCCAGGTAGCTCAGCTGGTTAGAGTGTTGTCCAACTAAGGTTGTGTGTTCAGTGCCAGGCCAGGGCACATAGAAGAATCAACCAATGAATGCATAAGTAGTGAACAACAAATCGATCTCTCTCCCCCCTCCCACTTCCCCTGTTTCTCCCCCTCTCCTCTCCCCCACCTCTTACTTTCCCTTGCTCACTCTTAAAAAAAATCAAAAATTTTATTTAAAAAAAGATGCCCTGACTGGGCAGCTCAGTTGTTTGTTATATCATCCTGTACACCAAAAGGCTATGGGTTCCGTCCCCTGTTGGGACACATATGGGAGGCAACCAATCGATGTTTTTCTCACATTGATGTTTCTGTTTTTTCTCTCCATTCCTCTCTCTCTAAAATCAGTAAAATCTCAATCTCACCTATATCCTTGGGTGAGAATTAAGAAAATGAAAAGAAAGAAAATACCTGTTTCTTTAATACAAACCCAGATTTTCTTTTGATTACAAGAGAAATTTGTGGTTCCTAGTCCTTATTGATTTTATGTTTTTCACCAGCATTTAAAGAAATTAGAAATGCATTTGATTTCTTTAAATTAACTACAGAAGAAAAAAATGACTTTCCTGAGAATAATCAGAAAAGAGAAGAACTACCACTGGATTTTAATTTCACAGAAGATCACAAAGCCAAGGAAGACAAGCAGGTACTTAAAGAACGGAGAAACACAAGAGATGAGACTGACACGTGGGCGTATATAGCTGCAGAAGGTGATCAAGAAGTCCTCGATGGTGCAGGCCAAACCAATGAGAATTCTGGTGAGTGTGTTTGCAGTCAGTTTGCATATTTTTCAGAGCAATATGATTTTACGTCATTTTTTTCCACTGTAACTCCAGATCAGAAAACAATGATATAGACAGTTTTGTTTGACTCTCCTAGATAAACAGCTTTTTATATTGAAGACTTAGGTCATTCTGAGGTTTCTAATTGTCCACACAAATCTTTTGAGTCTCTGTGATATTCTCAGCACATTTGAAATTTTTTTTAAATTTCAGGTATTCTACCTTTTCCACTCTTGCCAAATGGTATCTATCAGGAAATTATCAACTGCATACTTACTTGTATCCTGTCCTTTTAACTTTGTACTAAATGACTTTAAAAAAATATTTCGTTGATTATGCTATTACAGTTGTCCCATTTTCCCCCTTCATTCCCAACACTGTACACCCTCTCCCACCCACATTCCCCCCCTTTAGCTCATGTCCATGGGTCATAAGTTCTTTAGCTTCTACATTTCCCACACTATTTTTACCTTCCCTCTATTTTCTACCTACCATCTATGCTACTTATTCTCTGTACCTTTTCCCCCCTCTCTCCTGCTCCCACTCCCCTGTTGCTAAACGTCCATGTGATCTCCATTTTGGTAGTTCCTATTCTAGGTGTTGGCTTAGTTTGTTTTTGTTTTTGTTTTAGGTGTGGTGGTTAATAATTGTGAGTTTGTTGTCCTTTCACTCTTCATATTTTTATCTTATTTTTCTTAGATAAGTCCCTTTAACATTTCATATAATAAGGGTTTGGTGATGATGAACTCCTTGAACTTGACCTTATCTTAGAAGTGCTTTATCTGCCCTTCCATTCTAAATGAAAGCTTTGCTGGATAGAGCAATCTTGGATGCAGGTCCTTGTCTTTCATTACTTGGAATACTTCTTTCCAGCCCCTTCTTGCCAAAAGGTTTCTTTTGAGAAATCAGCTGATAGTCTCATGGGAACCCCTTTGTAGGTGACTGTCTCCTCATCTCCTGCTGCTTCTAGGATTCTCTCCTTCATTTTAATCTTGGGTAACTTGATGATGTGCCTTGGTGTGTTCCTCTTTGGGTCCAACTTCTTTGGCACTCTCTGAGCTTCCTGGTCTTCCTGGAATACTATTTCCTTTGCCAGATTGGGGAAGTTCTCCTTTATTATTTGTTCAGATAAGTTTTGCACTTATTGCTGTTCCTCTTCCACTTCTGATACCCCTTTAATTCGGCTGTTGGGAATCTTTAAAGATGTCCTGGAGGTTCCTAAGCCTCTCCTCATTGTTTTGAATTCTTGTTTCTTCATTCTTTTCTATTTGGTTGTTTCTTCTTTCTGGTCCACTCCATTGATTTGAGTCTGTTTTCTTTCCATCACTATTGGTTCCCTGTGTGTTTTCCTTCATTTCACTTAGCATAGCCTTCATTTTTTCCATCTAATTTGTGACCGAATTCAACCAATTCTGTGAGCATCCTGATTACCAGTGCTTTGAACTGTACACCTGATAGGGTGGCTATCTCTTCATCACTTAGTTGTATTATTTCTGGAGCTTTGATCTGTTCTTCCATTTGGCCTTTTTTTTTTGGTCTTGTCGCGCCTGTTAAGTATAAAGGGTGGAGCCATAGGTATTCACCAGGGCGGGGCAACCCAGTTCCAGGGTTGTGACGCTATGTGTGGGGGCACATCTGAGAGGGAACAATGGCGCTTGCTCCACTCTCTGCTATCAGATTTCAGTCACTTCTGCTGCTTCCCCCAAGCAACCTGGGCTCTCCTGGTACTGATTCCCAGGTGGGTGGGCTTGTGTATATTCTAGGACCCAGTGGAGCTTTCCAACAAACTTTCCTGTGAGGGTGGGAGTCTCTCCCAGCACCTCAACCCCCACAGGTGTTTTCAGTTGGTGTTTTGAGGCTTTATTTTCTGGCGCTGGGACCCTGGGTTGTGCTGTCTATCTCGCTTCCTAATTTCACCTGGTTTATCCAAGCGCGAATGTGGAACTGCCTGGTCAGCCAGACACCTTGAGCACAGTGCCCCGCTTCACAATTGCCACCTCACTGGGTCTGCCTGTTGCCACCCCGTGCCCAGGGTCTGACCACTGCTGCCTTGTGTGCTCAGTGCCACCACTTTTTTTTGCTACGACCCCTTTCCACCTGGCCACTTGACTCCACCTCTCTTACCAGTCTGGATGAATGTGTGCAGAGAAGTTAAAGTAACTCCTTGGTTGTCAGACTTCCATACAGTTCATTTTTCTGTCAGTTCTGGTTGTTATTTTGTTCCTAAATTATTGTTGTCCTTATTTTGGTTGTGCAAGGATGCACAGTATGTCTGCCTATGCTTCCATCTTGGCCAGAAGTCGCATTTTCTGAATAAGATGGTTGTAAATGTCCTCCCAAGGTTGTTGGGATCAGCTGCAGAAGGAGAGCTATGTGTGGGATATTGGGCACACTGGGTATGAGGCTAGAAGAGTGCATATATGCATATTTATAACTAGAACAGAATAAACACAGTTAATGTGATAAGACTGTGTAATTTGTGAATCTTAAAACAGTTAAAGAGAATTATTTACAATAATTGTAAAGCTTCACGTGTTTCTGAATATATGGCAGAATGGATTGTCTGGGTGTCCCTGTTAATACAAAACCGCTAGGCCCTTCGCATCAGGTAAATCATGCTTTCTGATGCACTGCTGAGCTTGCAGGATACTGGGACAATTGTTAGGGCCAATAGACAACGGGGAGGAGGAAGTGGGCTGCCTAGAGGCCAGGCGCCAAGTAGCAGCTCTGCTGTTTGGGGTGCCAGACAATGAGGACACATGCAGTAGATGTTGGTGTGTACTCTTGGGTGTCCCTAGTGATATATGAACCACCTATTACACAGAGGGCAAGGAGAGACTGTGAAAATGCAGCCTCCCCAGATTGGCAGGTGGTAGGTAGGTGGAATAAGCAAGGGAACTTACATACGAGGTTCGTCTTGGGTGACCACTAGACAAGTAGATCTCCACACTGCCTGCCAAGTCTTAAAACTTTATAGGAAAGACTTAATGGGGTTCAGTCCAGGTGGTCTCAGTGCAGGTGGTCTCACAGTTCCTTCCTCTCTCAAGGCTGTATCCCTGAAGTGACTCCTGCTGTGGGAATGGTGGTCAGGACATACAGGGGGGAGTGAGGAAGGAATTGCCTACATCTAGCTCCCTCCTCAACCAGTGATCAGGTCGTCTGGATGACTTTCTCCAGCACTCCACCCCTTACAATGTCACATGCCTCCTCTTCTGAGATGTGTCCCTGGCGGACAGCATGGGGGCTTCACTAGCATGGAGGAGGCTTATTTGGTGGCTCTAGCAGCACTGAAGGCAAACACCACATCAGTACAGGCACATGCAAGAGGAAACAAGTTAAGGTAATGATTCCCAAAGTAAGAAATAATTTTTTCCACCAGTGCTCCAAGATCAGAACCAATGATTTATTATGTCCACTAGGCTGGGGGTCAGGTCATTGAGGGCATTAACATGTGTCTTCATGCGAATTAATGAAGATAATACTTTAGCAGACTCATGGTATGAACACATTCTCTTTGGGAATTACGCAGATGCCCCCCCGTGAGGCAATAATCATGTCCAGGGCCATCCTATTTTGGAGGACAGCTTTCTCACTAGGGACTTTTTAGTATTCAGTGGAGACAGGCTTTGCAGCTGACATTCATGGCTTGCTGCGTGAGTTTATTAAGGGCTTCCTTGTGTGTTGTAACGTCCTCCAGGGCAACAGAGGGAACAAAGATGGTGGCCAAATGATCACACCAGCAGAGAGGAGATGGGGGTTGGCAGCTTAAGGAACCTGACCAGGACATGCATACCATCCATATGGTGGGGGACACTACATGAGGGACTAGGAGTGAGACATGCCAGACCAGGACCTCCCAGCTTATACTTTCTCTCAGTGATGCGTGTTTCATTCCAGGTATTTTTCCTCTGGTCCAGCTAGCAGTACAGCTGATCCAGTGGAGATTGTGTAGTTCCCCTCACCCTGGGGTCCTAAGCCATGCTCCATCCCAGTGAGATATCCCATTGCAAATTCCCATAGATGACCCCTGTCCCAGGCGTGAGGAGCTCCATGCTTTCCGCAGCACAGCACATTGCTCCACAGTGGGAGTCAAAGCAATGGCTGCCCTGTGACTTACCTCCCTTTATGGCATTAGGTGCCTTAACATGGGTCCTTAGTCTGGTATGCAAAAGCCCAGTACTTTAGTCTACCTGGCCAACATGGCTTACCTGTTAGTAATATGATCTGTGGCTTTAATACTCCTTCCTTTATGTCATCCCCCATAGGGCGTATGGTCCTCCACTCAGTGTCACATTCTTTCGCCTAGGCTCCACATCAAGACCTCTGAAATGTGACCCCTGAAATGTTACTCTCTGCTCAACGAGGATATCTGTAGATGGTGCTCAGTTTCTCTATCCCTCTGATGGTGTCATTCTGGTTTGCATAGCAAGAGGGGACAGCTTGAGTTTGGCCATACGTTGTGTCACGTTATTTAGACCCCTTGCTTTGAGGAAGGGGCTGATACAGTGAATGTGCCAGTCCCTCACCAGTTCTGATGGGTGGGCATTGTTTAATGCTATCACTACATTAACAAGTTATGGTATATTAGGGGCAATACTCTGTTTACCCAGCACTATGGTGACTGCCTCTATGCATCCGTCCTCTGTATCTACTGAAGGGTCAACTGCTTGGGCTTCTGCCTGGCCAGGGCCTCACCTTCCTGATTGCCAAGGGGTGTCAATACATCATGAGCTGGGATGCAGAAAAGGAACCTCAGACTCTTGCAGGCAGACTCAAATGTCTTTCCCCTTGTCCTGACCCCATAAGGGCTGTCTCATTATCATCCATCCTGTGGCTTCCTGCTGTACAAGCCATAGGGTCAGTTCCTTTAGAACAGTCCACCTGTCAGTGCAAAGGGTTCATTGCCAGGGCTCCTAACTGATCACCCGCCAATACTGAGTTCAGCCCACTGGCTACTACAGGCCCTCCCTGTTTCGTTGCTGACATTGTCATGTTAGGTTGAATAACAGCTGTAGCCCTTGTAGACAGGTTGCCCAGCTAGACCATCTGTGTACCAGACATCAGCAAGAATCCTGTTTCCTATGTAGGCAACTGTATAAAACTATATCAGGAGATACAGCACTTAATTGGGCATGGGGAAGGTACATTAGCAGGTCAGACACCTCAAAGTGAGGAAAAAACATACAGACACAGATTCATGGGGAGGGTAAGCACTTCATTTGTAGCTCTGCATTCTCTTACTTAATAGCCCTGTAAATGAGATGGCATGTCTCATTTTACATGGCCTCTCTTCTGTCCTGCTCCCCTGTGCTTCCTGTGGTCTGTGGTGTTCCACGATTGTGGAAGGAGGTCCCACCGTGGACTCAAATACGGCTTAGCACAAATGTGGCTCCTCACTTTCCTCATCAGTGACCTGTATCTCCTCATAGGTCATTGTAGGTCTAAATGTGTTAATTCATAGAAATAGTTACATACTATTTATGGTGTATTACCTAGTTTTTCTGTTTAGAGAGGGAGGTAGCAGGAGTTCTGGTACTTACTCCAAGTCACACAGCTAACAGGAAGCTGGTCTCCAAATCCAGGTGTGTCACTCAGAGGCTGTGCTGTCAGGTCTCCATGCTCAGAGGCAACAGAAGAGCAGTGTTTGCCCTATAACAAGGTTAACTGCCTAACATCCATTTGTTTGTGGAATTGGTTTTAGGTGAAAATTCTTTAGTTCTTACCATCAAACATGTGTACTTTTCAGTCGTACGTAATTACTTCCAAGTGAGTTATGCTCAAGGCTCACTTACTACACTGTCCATAGGGGATGAGCCATCCATCCTGGTGTCGATGAGTATATGGATCAGACAGCTGAGACCAGCATTTGCTTCACAGTGCAGGAGAGGGGCCTGGAGGCTCTCAGCAGACAGGGCTTTTAGCAAGAGGAAGCAGAATCAGGAAGGATCGATGGGCAATTACTTTTATTTACACACAGGTCTAATTTATACATTTCCAGTGACTACCTACATAAAGGATTGAAAGCAATGTATGTCCAAAAAGAATGGCCAAAGAAATAAATGTTAGCAATTCCTCTAACAGAATGCCTATGGTTTTTCTCTTGTCCTTTGATCTATTTAATCTTGTACTTAAAATTCATAGTTTACTACTTTATAGTTATAGGTTACCAGTTTATCTTTATGCCTTTCAAACACTGTAACTTCTAAATGTAAAACACTGTACCTTCATGTTACTTCCCAAAGAAAATCAGAAATTTCATTAATAAGACTCAATGACAAACTGACATGTTAAAGGTGTATATAAATTTTTTATTAAGAAACCACCAATTTAATAAAATGGCATTGTATTTTTTTATAGAACAGGAAAAAGTATCTTAAGGCCCTTTTATGTTACAGACAGCAGACAGCAGATTTTGAGTCTGGGCATGGACCTGCAGCTGGAATGGATGAAATTAGAAGATTTTCAAAAGCATCTAGATGGGGAAGATGAGAACTTTTCTGAAACAGATCCCATTCCAAGTAGTAAGTAGTTTGGGAGTTATGGGGATACTTTTCATGATTCTAAATACAGAAACCTAATTTATTCTTTCTTTCATTTTAGCTTTATTGAGGGATGCTGTGAAAAATGGGGATTATATTACTGTGAAGATTGCACTTAATTCAAATGAAGACTATAACCTGGACCAAGAGGTAGTAAATAGATCTTTGTAAAATGTCTTGAAAGGAAGATGAAAAATAGCTATTTTAAAATAATTATTTTTAGCTTTGCACAGTGGCACTATCATAGCCAATGAGGTTTATCCAAGGCACGATTATTGCTAATTAAAATAATTTACTTTATTATAACTCCAAAAGTTACGCATTTCACCTTATAAAATTCAAATATTGTAGAAGCGTAGAATGTAGATTATTTGAGTCCCAGGATTCCCACCCTTACAGTGACTGTTTGATTTAGCTGTGGTTCTGATGTGGTCTGTGGTTTGACACTGCTGCCGTGAGGATGTTCTGTGTCTCTGTGTTTCAGTGGAGCTGCCTGTTAATAGCAACTGCCTGACTTCCTGTTGTTGCTGGGAGTTTTATACTGATTCATGAAGGATTTTTTATATGGAAGCATATTAAACCCTTTTTTCATGGATTGTAGGGTTTGTTTTTTTAATCTTTTATTGCTTAGAAAAGATTTTTATATTTTCTTCTTTGCTGTAGTTGTGGATTTTTTAGAATTTAACCTTTTAGGAGTACACTTCAAAAAAATACTGGAATTTTGAATAAAATTGCACAAACTGTATAGATCAATTTGGCTGGGAGTTGACTTTTTTATACTTTTGAGTCTTTCATCTAGGAAAATGATAGCTCTTCATTTATTCCCCTTAGCTCTTCATTTATTCCCTTAAGCAAACTTTTTGGGGTTTTTCATAGTTATTGTACATTTATTTTAGGTGTATTCCTAAATATGTGAAAATTTTTTAATGCTCTTACTATGATCTTCAGAATTTTTTTAAAAGGTTTTAGTCTTTTAAAGATTTTATTTATCTTTAGAGGGGAAGGGAAGGAGGGAGGGAGAGAAATATCAATGTATGGTTGCCTCTTGTGCATCCCCTGCTGGGAACTGGCCTGCAACCCAGGTATGTGCCCTGACTGGGAATCGAACCTTGGTGGTTTGGTTTGCAGGCCTGTGTTCAATCCACTGAGCTACACCAGCCAGGGGGCTGATCTTTGGAATTTTATTCCTCCCACATTTTGTTTTTTTTATAAGTATATTTTATTGATTATACTATTACAGTTGCCCCATTTTCTCCACTTTATCCCCCTCCAACCCCCTCCCTACCAGCATTCCCCCTCTTAGTTCATGTCCATGGGCCATACATATAAGGTCTTTGGCTTATCCATTTTATATACTGTTCTTAACCTCCCCCTGTCTGTTTTCTACCTACCATTTATGCCCCTCCCCCAGATTTTTATTTATTTATCTTTAGAGGAAAGGAGAGAGGGGGAGAAACATCTATGTGTGGTTGTCTCTCAGGCGCCCCCTACTGGGGACCTGGCCCACAACCCAGGCATGTGCCCTGAAAATTAAACAGAAAACAAACATCAATTCTGTTATATCTAACAAAATAGAAATCGAAGTACATCATTTGTACAACAGAAGGACTAAGATTAGAAATGTTTAGAGATCCAAACATAGTGTAAGCAAGCACCTTACACAGCTTTCCAGTGGTACACAGGAGGAGCCACTTCATAATTACTGGCATTAAACAAAGTTGCACAGTTCTTTGCAAGGTATTTTAGAAAATCATAAAAGTTACTCGGGAATTAAAGCAAGGGTCCTCTCATTCTGAGTTGTATAAGTTAACATTGCTCCAGTCTGTATAAATACTCTCAAGAGATGTGGGGGCTCTCTACACTTGAGACATGGGTACTTCAGGGCGATACATGAGGATTGAGGATTTCAGCCTACTGCTGTCTCAGATTTGTTTTGTAGCTGAGACATTACATTGAAGTATTCCCTGACACTTCATTAGCAGCATAATCCTTCTTATCTCTGTTGCCTTGTAATTTGCATAATCTTCCAGAATGGAATCCACATTCTTGTTGTCAGAAAGATGAAAGCGATTTCTGCCAGGTAATTAAGTCCCAGTCATCAACAAGCCATAGTTTTAGTTCTTCAAGAATCAGCTTTAACTTCAACTCTGCTCACAAATGCTTCCTCATTTTCGGAAGTAACATCTTGCGAAGAGAGGCTGATGTGTCTCACTGGTACTGCCACCATCTGCATTTCCAAGTGTTTTCTGTTGGTTCTTTGTTGTTGTCACTTAAACATTTTTCTATTAGACCAAGCTGTCTTCTTACCTGGGTCAGCCCCTCTCATTTTCCCCCTTCATATGTTCCTATTTTTTTGAAGTTCTCACTGTTTTTGCAGATTGTTGTCCATGAATTTGAGTATTCTCCTTTCTGGAACTCATAGGTCCCAATTTTGTTCTAGCTACTGTAATATATAAATGTTTGTCCTTTATGGCAACCTTTACCCATTTTGCCTCATAAAGAAGGAGGCCTTTAAAAGCACAGCACTTGCTCACCCTCTTGGAGTTTTAGGCTTAGGGTTCTACTTCGGTGCCATTTATAGGAATTCAAAGCTGCCTGACTATGGCCCCCCAGTCACCACCCCATTCAGCTCTTTTGCAGATGCCTGCAGAGAAACTTTCTAAAGTTAGATTTTTACAAATGATAGAAAGTAGTTATACTTCAGTTTGAGTGAATCCTCTTGTATCTTCTTGAATTCATCTAAAGTGCTACTGCTAGAAATAATTTTTCTTACATTTGTGTTCCCTCAGATTACTCATACCAGCAAATTCTGCTAAATTTTCAGGTTATAACCAGATTAACTCATAATATTGGAATTTAGTTGCATCAAATGATATTTAATTAATGGTCCATTTCTCTAAGTTTGTTTCAACTAGTAATGGGATATATTTCAGCTAGTAGTTACCTTTTTATTATTCATCAATTTTATGTAATTGTATCTTATTTAAAGCAGTTTTTTTACTGAATATTGAATATCAGCATTCTGTTTCCTACTTTTGAGAATCTTCCTTATCCTTAGAGTAATCAAACTCTCACTTCCCCGTAGTTAGCAATGGTTGTCTGACCTAGATAGCATTCATTTCATTGTGTCCTCAATACAGTGGGCTTAGGTGACCAATGGTTATTTCTAGTCTAGCCTTACATCTTTGGGCCAACTAGGTTAATATAATCAACATAGGAATTTTACATAGAACACAAGGGAACTTTCAGACCTGAAATATGAGATAAGTAAGTAACTTTGCCATTTAGAAAGCACCAAGATTCATGCATATCCAGGTACAATAGACACATGAAAAGATGCTCAATATCATTAATGATCAGAGAAATGCAAATTAAAACCACAATGATATAGCACTTCATACCTGTCAAGAATGGCTATCATTAGTAAATCAAACAGCAAGTGCTAGTGAGGATGTAGAGAAAGGGGAACCCATTTGCACTGTTGGTGGGAATGCAGACTGGTGCAGCCACTGTGAAAGCAATATGAAGATACCTCAAAAAATTAAAAATGAAATAAAAAATGGATCTGCCTTATGACCCAGCAGTTTCACTTCTGGGAATTTATCCAAATAAACCCAAAACACTAATTTGAAAGAATATATACACCCCTGTGGTCAATGCAGTGTTATTTATAATGGCCAACATTTGGAAGCAGCCAAGTACCTAACAATATATAAGTGGATAAAACAACAGTGGTACATTTACACAGTGGAATACTACTTTTCCATAAAAAAAGAAAAATTTACCCCTCACGACCGCATGGATGGACCTAGACAACATTATGTTAAGTGAAATAAGGCAATCAGAGAAAGACATATACCGTATGATTTCACTCATATGTAGAATCTAATGAAAAAAACTCAACTAAGAAGCAAAAAAGAGACAGACTGACAGCAGATGACAGCCCTGTGGGGAACTTGGGGGCGGGGCGGTTAGAGCAAAAAGGAAACAAAACTCATGAACACGGACAACAGTGTGGTGATTGCAGAGGGAAGGGGTGAGTGGAGGTGGGAAAGGGTATTGGGAAGATAAATGGTAGTAAAAAATGAACGATTTAAAAAAAAAGATTCATGCTCTGGCTAATGTAGCTCTGTTGGATAGTCTCATCATGAGAACCAAAAGGTCACCAGTTCAATTCTGGGGCAGGGCACATGCCTGGGTTGCAGGTTTGGTCCCCTGAGGTGTGTATAGAGAGGGAGGGGGACAACCAGTTGATGCTTCACACATCAGTATTTCTCGCTCTCTCTTTCTCCCTCCTTTCCCTTCTCTCTAAAATAATAAATTAGAAAAAAATACTCATGCAAAGTGTTGATATACCTTTAGAACTTAATACATGAAAGTTGTAAAATTTTATGGTAACATACAAAATACTTTAAGATTATTTTTTATTGTAAGTAGATACTTACATAAGAGCACTTTAATGATTTCACATTGAAACAGTCTAGATGGAAATAATTCTAAAGTTTTCCAAACCACTGCCTTTTTTCTCTAAAACAAAACCAATAAAGGATTCAAGTGGGATGACACTGCTGATGCTGGCTGCAGCAGGAGGGCAGGATGACCTGCTAAGGCTCCTCATCAGAAAGGGAGCCAAAGTAAATGGCAGACAGAAGAATGGGACCACTGCACTCATCCACGCAGCTGAAAAGGTGGGTCATTGCATAGTCTTACAGGAATTCCTGCCCCTGGACTAAGAATGTTTTTGTGGTAAAATATAACAGTTGTCCATTCAACTTAAAATTTTTATATTTCAGCTCATCTAAGATTTGTCATGAATTGATTTTTTTTAATCAACAGTAGTACTTCGCAGTTGAATTTTCAAAATATTGTTTAGTTGGAAGTGATGTGTATTGAAAACGAACCTCTGATTCATTTACTAAAATCAGTTCAATCTTAGGTCTCCTTAAAAATCTTTTCCAGTTGAAAGTAATTGTTCCTTTTGGTGTGTATAATTAAAGTGTTGCCCATATATATCTGTCTAAAGGATTGCTATGCAGTGGCTCTTGTGTAGAAAGCAGTGGTTAAACTTCAGATTGAGGTTGCTGCCACCTCCCAGCTCTTTCAGGACCCTGTATAGTAAAGAAACAGGAAATTGTGTTCACCTAAATGCTTGGGGTAGAATATTTTTTCATGACCACTGAAAGTTTCAAAGCATCTAAAAATATCTTAGTTTGAAAGAATTTGGAGAACTAAATTTGTTTTCCTTTTTCATTAATAGAACTTCTTAACTACAGTGGCTATTCTTTTGGAAGCAGGAGCTTTTGTAAATGTTCAGCAGAGCAATGGTGAGACTGCTTTAATGAAGGTAAATGCCTCACATGTTTGTTCATTTCCCTCCATCTCTCAGATGTAATGTTGGGGCCTCCAACTGCCAGGCACTGTTGGGGGCTGGGGACATGATGGGGAAGAGACAGTCTCTGGACTGGCACATAACAGATGAGTGGGAGAAGTAAGACCATCAGAGAACTGCTTAACATTTAGTATGATGAGTGATATGAGAGGAGTAAGCATGGAGCTAAGGAATTACATCAGAATCCAGACCAGGCTAAGTTCTGTGACTTCCAGACAGCCTTAGGGTGGCTGTGTTATGTGGCTACAGTCACTATGAGGGGGATTGGGCTATGCCAAGGGGAGCTGGAGTGGGGTGTACACCAGAGTCTGAAGAATGGGGAAGAGAAGGCTGTACTCTGGTTTTTATTAGTGAATGCATCTCTTAAGCTTCAGATTCCTTCCTGTGTTTGGAATGATAGTTTGTAAATAGATTTTTTATTTGTTTTATTGACCTTTTTAGAGAGAGGAAGGAGGAGAGAAGGAAACATCAATTTGTTGCATATAATCATGCATTTCCTGGATGATTCGTCTGTATGCCCTGACCGGGGGTCAAATCCACAACTTTGGTACATGAGTACAACGCTCAACCAACTTAGCTACCTGGCCAGGGCCATGCAGATAGTTTTGAGTGGAGGTTGTTAAAGCCTCCCCATGTTCTCCTGTATTACCCCTCCACGTTTAGTGGTTTTGCATTTTATCTAGAGGGGCAGATTCAGCATGTTTTATCTAGCCTGTTCCTGGGGCAGTGTTAGGTTCCTGCCCTAAAATCCTATTAGAGCATATTAGTTCCTGGTGCCTAGTAGTGGTTTAGTTCCCTGAGTGGAGGCTGTACTAATCCTTCCTCCCTAGACACAGTTTTTTGACCTATTGAGCCTGGGTTGGCATTTGCCTACAGTTTGTTTCATCCTTCTCTCATGAGTCAGTAAGTGAGTGTTAGCCCTGGCCAGGTTAACCGTGGGCTCCCAGAGCCTGCTGTCTAATCCGTCATTCCAAAGGCCGGCCTGCCTGCCACTTCAGCATTTTTCCTGTCTTAGGGTTTAAACTCAGCTCATTGCTTGTGTTTCTGTTCCATTTTTGTATGGCTCTTAGGAATGTTTATTTTGTTAAGGAGTCCTGCTTTTGAAAGTCAGTTTTCTATTGTATATTTGAAATACTGCCATATGTTTAGAGCAGACATGGCACAACTTTATCTTACTGAGAAGTCACCAGGTGGGTTCTAAACAGATACTCCAGAGTGGTCTTTGAAGTCCCTTGGCGCTGCTCTAAATTTCCTAAATTCAGACTTGTCTGTGCTTATTAGTTTCCTTTAGAGCAGCTACTAGGAAAATTTAAAAATTTGGTGATGCTAAGAGGTGCTTTAAAATCCCAGGGCTGCCATGGCTGGTGTAGCTCAGTGGATTGAGCACAAGCCTGTGAAGCAAAGGGTCGCTGGTTCAATTCCCATTCAAGGCACATGCCTGGGTTGCAGGCCAGTTCCCAGCAGGGGATGCATGAGAGGCAACCACACATTGATGTTTCTCTCCCGCTCGTTCTCCTTACCTTCCCCTCTCTCTAAAAATCAATAAATAAAATATTTTTAAGAAAATCCCAGGGCTTATGCCACTAAGAGTGAGGCAGGCTTTCTCCCCTGGGTGCCTCTGCTGAGCTGTCAGCCAATAGACAGGACATGGGTGGAGAGCAGAGCTTAGAAAGGTCTCATGTTTTCTTCCAGTTTGGGGTGGAAGTATCCTTTTCAAAGTTGGTCATTTCCCAAGGAATCAGTCACAAAAGGAATTGAATGTAGCACACAGATTTCTGGACTGGTCCCTTCCTATTTATGTAACGTTCTAACACTCGGGGAGACCCAGCTCCAGGGTTTTTGGATTCTTCCTTCCTCTTTTCACAGAGCCCCCAGGCTGGCTCACATGTGGAGAAAGGGATAAACACTGACTGGTATTTATTTTACAGTTAAATAATTATTAGTCCTTTTTTTGGCTGTAGGCCTGCAAAAGAGGAAATTCAGACATTGTACGACTTGTCATTGAATGTGGAGCTGACTGCAATATTTTGTCAAAGCACCAAAATAGCGCAATGCATTTTGCGAAGCAGTGTAACAACGTATTGGTGTATGACTTGCTGAAGAATCATTTAGACACGTAAGTGTGCTGTAACTCTGCCATGGGTACATCACAGGACTGCACATACCGAAACTGGGCTGGCCTGTATCTCCCTGCTTAGAAAAAGACTGTCAAGTGGAAGTCCCTTTGGGCTTTTGTTGTCAAAAAATCACAAAGTAAAGTGGCATATGAATTATTTCTCTTCAAGCACTGAGGTCTTAGAAACTTTCAAAGTTAACATTGTCCTATCTAGGAATATCTTCTTAAAATCTTGAATTTTAGTTCATTACTTGTTTTACTTGATGGACACAATTTTTAGAGCACTTTTAAGTTCACAGTGACATCGAGCAGAAGGTACATTTTTCCACAGGGCCCCTACCTCCACACATAAACAGCCTCCCCTACCATCATCCCTGACCAGACTGGCACAATTAATAAACCTACCTGGACAATTATCATTTGAAGTCCTTAGTTTATGTTAGAACATAGACCAACAAGGTGAATCCCATGGGTTGACAAAACATGTCATTAAACAATGACATGTTAGCCTCAGTGAACTAAAACTTTCTGTGCTGTACCTATTGATCTCTCCCTCCCCAGTAAACCCAGACAACCACTGATCCTTTTCCAGAATGTTACATAGTTGGAATTGATACAGTATGTAGTTAGCCTTTCCTAAAGGATCATTCCTTGTCTGGATGCATCTATTTCATTCTCTTTCAGATGAATTCAGAATCATTTATTTTGATAACACATAACAGAAATGTCACAAACATTAGCTAACAAAAGTTAGGCATTTATTGTTCACATAACAGGGAATATAGGAGTATACAGTGTGGGCAGGAAGAGCTTATCTTCATCCACCATGCTTAGAATGTGACTTGGATCTTCATGTCTGCAAAAGAGTTAGCAGAAAAGTAAGGTAAATTTTGGACAAGAAGAAAAAAAAAAAGGCAAAGGTCAAAATGAAGGGATGCATGTCTAATGAATGTGCCCTCTTTAACAGCCTCACCTGAAGCAGTAATTTTTCTCTTTTTTAAAATCTTCCACCAAGCTTCTGTTTATTGATTTGAGAGAGAGGGAGAGAAACATCAATCGGTTGCCTCCCATACATGCCCTAACTGGGGATCAAACCTACAGCCTTTTGGTATATGGGACAATGTTCTAAGCAGCAAAGCCACCCAGTCAGGACCCAAGTGATAATTTCTGTATGAGTTTGACTAGCTTGTGGCTGCAAGGAATCCTGGGAAGCCAACATGTCTCAGTTTGTCCACATGGGTAACAAATTCAGATAGCCTAAAGTCTTCCTTGTTCGCATGAGATGGAGGGATTCCTGGGATGCTGGACTTACCTCCTAAAGCCAGAATATTTGGGGCAAACCCAATGAGTTTACCTTGCAGGTGAGATAGTGTAAAAACATTTACTGCTGTTCTGTAATCATAACTAAAACACCAGCACCCAAAACACAGTTCAGTACTTTTGTTACTTCTGACCATAGCAAGAACCATAAAAGGCATTTCAGTGCAGCTTCCCACACTTGCAGGAAGATTATATCTTATCCTGTTACCAAAGAACTGAGACAGAAGTACAGTGTTTTGATCCATGCCCATCCCAAATGACAGTGAAGTTCAGGTTGCGTAAGGACAGCATAAAAGGCAGCAAATTTGAAGTGTAGTCCAGATTTACAGGAAGAATTATTTCATTTACACTGAACAAGTGCAGCCTGTAGAAAGCTGATGGTACAACTGTTCATGTGGGCATTTACCTCAGCAAAGTAGCTGTCATGAAACTAGAGCTGAACAAACAGGAGAAAGATCCTTGACAAATAGGAAAAAAAAGAGCAAATATTTAAAAAAAAGAGAAGATGCTTATATACAGCTTTTCATAGTGGGACTTCCGGCCAGGGTGGAGGCATAGATAGATCCACTCCCCCCCCCACACACACACACACACAACCAAAAGGATGACAACAAATTAAAAACAAAAAACAAAAAAAACAAAAACCACCCAGAACTGCCAGAAAATCGAACTCAGTGGAAGTCCAACAACCAAGGAGTTAAAGAAGAAACATTCATGGAGATGGGCAGGTAAGGCAGAGTAGGGCGGAGGCTGGGAGACCAGGTTGTCCCGCATTTGCATGTAGATGCACCAGGAGGACCAACTGGGGAGCAAAACAGGCTGCCCAACCCAGGTTTCCAGCTCATGGAAATAAAGCCTCAAAACCTAACTATTAAAAACCTGAGGGGGCTGCAGTGGCAGGAGAAACTCCCAGCCTCACAGGAGAGTTCATTAGAGAGACCCACAGGGTCCTATAACATACACAAACCCACCCACCTGGGAATCGGCACCAGAAGTGCCCATTTGTTTGTGGGTAGCAGGGGAAGTGCCTGGAAGCCTTCAGAGAGCCAAGCAAGTGGCATTGCCCCCTCTCAGACCCCCTCTCCCACATATAGCACCACAACACAACTATGTGGGTTTCCCCAACAACTCACTTCCAGGGAGTCCAGAAAGATCAGTGTCTGCCAAACAAATTGGACCCAAGGAAGCACACACCAACGCACATCCTAACTATATTACCCAAAGTTGAAGATAAGGAGAGAATCTCAAAAGCAAGAGAAAAGGAGACAGTTACCTACAAAGGAACTCCCATAAGACTGTCAGCTGATTTCTCAAAAGACTCTTTGCAGGCAAGGAGTTGTAAAGTATTTGAAGTCGTGAAAGGCAGGGACCTACATCCAAGACTGCTGTATGCAGCAAGGTTATTGTTTGGAATGGAAGGGCAGATACAGTTCTTCCCAGATAAGGTCAAGTTAAAGGATGTCATCCTCACCAAGCCTTTATGATATGAAATGTTAAAGGGACTAATCCAAGAAAAATGTGGTGAAAAATACAAAATATAAAATAACAAACTCACAACTATGAACAACTGAACCTAAGAGCAAAAACTAAGCAAACAACTAGAATAGGAACAGAATTACAGAAATGGAGATCACATGGAGGGTTATCAGCGGGGGTGGGGGGTGGGGGGGAGAATAGGGGAAAAGGTACAGGGAATTAGAAGCTTAATTGGTAGGTGCGGAACAGCAGGAGGTTAAGAACAGTATAGGAAATGGAGAAGCCAAAGAACTTACATGTATAACCCAAGGACAAGAACTAAGTAAGGGGGTGGGTGGGGAAATGCTGGTGACATAGGAGTACATGGTGGAGGAGGGTAAGGGGGAGAAACAATGGAACTGTAATAATAGACAGTAAAATATATATTTTTAAAAATGTTAAAATGAAGCCATGACTGGTGTGGCTCAGAGTGAGCTGGGTGTTGTCTCAACAAAACCAAGGTCTCTGGTTCAATTCCTGGTCAGGGCACATGCCTGGATTACAGGCCAAAACCCCAGTTGGGGGTATGCAAAGGGCAGCCAATCAATGTTTCTTTCCCTTCCCCTCTCTCTAAAAGTAAACTTTTAAAAAAAGAAGTTAAAATCAAAACAAAACTTCTGAATTAGCACTAATCGTTTTATTTGCTTCCTAAAGTAAGCAATGTTAACAAGAAGTATGTATGGCAGTTCTTGAATTTATTTTTTAAAAAGAAGTCTTGTTTTCCATTCTCCAAATTGATCATTCATTTATTAAAAGGATAGTATTGAGCACTGTTCATGCGCCAGGCACTATGGAGAGGACAGCAGGGTAAGACCTGACCTCGTGGAACCCAAATTCCCAGGAAAAGACTGACAGTGAGAAAGACAGGTGGCACATTAAATGCAGGCAAGCAGGAAGAGGGAAAAGGTGGTTTTTAAGGTTGATCTGCATTCATCGGTAATAATTTTATGGCTCATGATTCTTTTTTCATTAACAACTCTTCATACTTTTTGATTAGACTTTCAAGGGTAGCAGAAGAGACTATAAAGGATTACTTTGAAGCACGCCTTGCTCTACTAGAACCAGTTTTTCCAATAGCATGCCATCGTCTCTGTGAGGGGCCAGATTTTTCAATGGATTTCAGTTATAAACCCCCACAGAACATACCAGAAGGTAAACGTATGTTTTCTCTGAGTCTGAAATGTGACAATATTAACTATTAACCAAGTTTTAGATAAATCTCCTTCTATAAACAAACCTTAAAAAATTTCCAGCCCTGGCTGGTGTAGCTCAGTGGATTGAGTGCTAGCCTGTGAACCAAAGGGTCGCCAGTTCAATTTTCAGTGAGGGCACATGCCTAGGTTGTGGCCAAGGTCCCCGGTAGGGGGCGTGTGATAGGCAGCCACACGTTGATGTTTCTCCCCTTCTCTTTCTCCTCTTTCCCTCTAAAACTATATAAAATCTTTTCCAGAAAGTTCTATTAGTATCAGTAATTATGTAAAATAGTTAACAACAGATACTCTGGCAGAAAAAAAAGAGACCAGCTGACACCTCCCATCCATGGGAGGGTGGACTTTGAAGGGTCCACAGAAAATGGTGTTAGAACTTGTTTAAAAAGTGTGGAAGTTGGGGTTAATAATTGAACTAGTTTCTTAGATTCTGAGCCCAAAAATCAGTGTCTTTCCTGAATTTTTATTATGGCTAATGATCTTGCCTTTTTAAAAAGGAACATGTCTGCCCTTTAATAGCATGAATTATAAACTTCAGTTCTGCCTCCTGACTGTGCTTTCCTTAGGACACAGGTGGCACAAGCTTTCAGAAAGCAGAGTGTCTGCCTGAAAGTAGGAAACTGAGCTCTGGCTTTTTTGTTGTTTTGTTTAAATAAATAAAACCCTGTCACCCATTTAAAATGTATATGAGGTCTGTCCAGAATGTATTCAGCCATGTAATATGAAAAAGTGGTATTTATTCAAGGTACAAGAAACACAACATAGGATTATGCCTCAGTAGGCACCCTGGAACCTGACACAGTTCTCCCAGTCACCATCAGCTGTCGCATTGTTTTTTCCTGAATCTCATTGATGGTCTGAAATCTCTTCCCTTTCAAAGGTGATCTTAGTTTTAGGAAAAGCCAGAAGTCACAGGGTACCAAATCTGGGCTCTACTGTGCCTGAGTCACCTGGATGATTTGATGTTTCACCAAAAAAACCTCTGCACAAGATATGATGCATGAGTGGGCACATTGTTGTGATGAAGCTGCCAATCACTAGTTGCCCATAGCTCCAGTCTTCTGAATCATCCAGATAGTTTCTGCAGAGGAATGTTCAAGCTTAATGGAAAATTTGAACAAGTACCTCAGTCATTTTGTTTGCAGTAGCCACACAGTACACTGTGTGCATTTACATCTACTGTCCCCACTTACTTTTATTTTTTAAATCTAGTCAAGACAGGCATTTGTAACTTTGGTGAACTTGGCATTGAGAGTCATGATTTGCAATCTGACTATTCAGGCAGACATTTCACATTATAAATCTGGAGAACAATCTTTACAAGAGAGGTATAAGGTGTGCTCTTTACCCCTGGAACCAAAATAAATAAAACAAACTGTTCTTTATGGTCTTTTAGGAGGAAGTCTTTCCGTAACATTAAAAATAGTTTATCCATAAAAATAAGAGCTCGTATAGCTGTTTTGTTGTATTATTAAAAAGTATAGATTTTCTTCAGAGTGGATCTTGCAGAATATTTTAGATATTAAATGACAGCTTCAATTTTCATGCTAACTTTTTTTTCCAAAATAAGTTTTGCTGTTAATCACAAAATTTGGAAAATACAAAACAGTATGTGGAAGAAAATGGAAAATCACTCAAACCCACACCCAAGCACAACCACCGTAGAATGTCCAGCAGTTTGTTTCAGTGGCTGTTTATGCATTCAGCAAATGCCACTTTTAATATAGAAAAGGAAGTTTTTAAGTCTGTTCCACGAGCTATCAACAAAACAAAAAATTTAAAAAGTGTTGTGGTTTGGCAATTAAAGGGCTTCCCCACTGGGGAGGAGAAAGTGGGCAGAGGCTAGCTGGGGCACTTCCATGTACCATCCCGTGCAACCCCCACCCATGCTTCTCCCTTTGGGGCTCTAGAGTGGAGTTTCAAGGATTGGATTAAACTGTGTTTTCATCTCCCTTGCTCAGGCTCTGGCATCCTGCTGTTCATTTTCCATGCAAACTTTTTGGGTAAAGATGTTATTGCTCGGCTCTGTGGACCATGTAGTGTACAAGCAGTAGTTTTAAATGATAAATTTCAACTACCTGTTTTTCTGGTAAGATTTCCTGTGACTCATTGCTGAAAAGTACATTTTTTAAATTAAAAGGTAACTTTTAAAATGCTATATTTTAATAAAGTCTTAATTATAATTCAGTAAACTTTCTTGAAATGAGGCAAAATAACTGATCTATTGGTGGCTATATACATTCTTTTTTAATATAAAAAACACTCTAGTCCAGGACCATGTAGCTCAATTGGTTTGAATGTCATTCAGTGCTTGAAAAGGTTGGCAGTTTGATCCTTAGGGTACATATCTAGGTTCCTGGTTCAATCCCCAGTGGGGGCGTGTACAAAAGACTATTGATTGATGTTTCTCTCTAAAATCAGTGGTGTCATGTGCTTAGGTGAGGATTTAAAAAAAAATGCTCCTGAAAACCTCCTGATTCCTTGGCCACATTTAGAACTCTTTCCTTAAGCTGAATTAATAAGCAAAATTAAGTAGTTATGGAGACCTTTAACACTCAGGCTATATATGACCAACACATTCTAATCCTAAATATTTGGATATTGTTTTGTCACCTATATCTTTTTAATAAAGGAAAAGCAAAGAAATCACAGCTTATTGCCTCATGAATGCAAATACAAAACTTGTCAAGTCCTAAAGGGTTCTAGTCTCTTTAGATAACATTGTACTATTAGACCTGGCCTGTTTATAGATGGACATGCTTGAAAAAATACTAACTCTTCTTTGGTCTTCTTCCCTAGGATAGTCATTTTGTTTACTCATTCAGCCCTGTTGCAGGCCTCAATAAACTCTTCATAAGGTTGACGGAAGCACCCACTGCTAAGGTGAGAAGCCTTTCCCTATATTCAGTGTTCCTACTTGAATTGTTGTTCTAGATGACTTTACTATGTGGTTTCGTGGTATACATGTCCTAGAGACCAGTGCTCCCTTAGGTAGCAGTCCGTGCGACATGCCCCTTTCTGAGTCTAAAACATGGATATATATACATCTATATATATATATACCTATGTACTGCATCTCTATAGTGTTGAGCAGTCTGGGTTGTCTTCTGGGCTTTGGTATTTGTAACAAAAGTTCAAATTATAAGCATTTAGATCATGACTATTTTATTTAAATCATTGAAATACCTATTTGATAACTACCTAATTTGGGAATATAAGGGGTACTGTGTTTGTGCTGATCCCTATGCCTTGTTTTCTTTTTATAGGTAAAACTGCTAATAGGTGCATACAGAGTGCAGCTACAATGACCAAACAATGACTAGGATGGACTGCCTTTCAAATCTGTGCATTGCTAAATACTCTCTTACAAGCAGTTTGGAATTCTTGGCACTGCTAACACTTCCAGATTTAAAGTTTCATCTGTAAACCTCATGCAGTTTAGTCTCTGAGAACATTGTGTTCTGTACATCATAAAATACGGAAATGTAGGTACTTTGTGCCAGTTTTCAATTTTCAATAATCATTATTGTGTCCAAACTGCATATTTCAGTTTTCCACAACGTGGAATGGTACATATGAGGGTTAAGAAAAATTTTAGCTTGAAATTTTCTACTACCCCAGGTGAATCTGTGTCCCCTAGCATGAATTTGCCACACACTCCAAGTTGGAGGTGACAGCTTTGTATGTTTCCAGTTATCCCTTATTTGAAAAGGAAAAAAACCTAAGAAATAGAAGGATGGTCAACTGAACTTGTTGATGGTCAACAAGTTGGGTGGTTGTTCCTATGGACTTTTCCATAGGTCTGACTTTCGCATTCTTTTTAAGAAATATTTGGCAAACTAATAAATCAAACTCAGTATGGACTATGGAAATGTAAAAAGTTTATTTCTTGGTTTTATAGATCTAATTGTAATGAAAATGTTTCAGAATATCATGTATTAGACCCATACATTGTTTACAAATTAGCCATTTTTACTTTACATACTAAAACTGCCCTTTACAGTTTCCTCAAGAAAACACCACAATGTTGGTCTTTCCGTTTTCTTTTAGTACCCACCTTGTTTTGAGATACAGGGTGTATTACAGTTTTTTAGCTAAATGGTGGCTGGGGTTGGACTCCTTCAGCTAGACTGAATTTTGTACTAGTACTGTATGCAAATTCATAGCTTCCTAGACAAAAGTTAATGAGATTTGGGTTAGCAACAGTGCACAGAAAAGGAACATTAAGGGGGACAGCAGTACATATAAGAGAAATGGGCTTTTTAAGAAAATTTCCATTATGTCCAAATCCTACCCTAAGATAATCCTACAACCTTACAAGAACATATTAAATGAGATATACTATTTATCAGGAGAATGAGATATACTATTTATCAGGAGGCATGGCTATCAGGTGGTAGAAAGCAAATAGAGAATCTCAGCACAATTCCTTTAGGAGTTGAGACAGAGAAATAAGAAAGTTCTATAAAGTCAGCAAGGGCAGAATGTGAAAATGGAGGAGTTATTTTGACAAACAGGGAACATAAAGGTGTAAGATCATTAAAATCTAGTCTGTGTCAGCTTCTACCCACCTTGTGACACAAGTGAGCTCACAACTAAGCCAGTCATCACAAATTCGAGATGCAATACACTGTGGCCCGACTCCCTGAAAAACAGTTAGTTCACAGCTTTTTGCTTGTTTTATCTTTAAAAAGAAAAATCACTCCTCAGCCATTACTCCTTTCCAGTAATATCATACATAAGGACATATACTCAACTTATTACTCAATTAGATTAACTTCCTGACTGCACCATTCAGATGAGTGTGGCTATAAACAGCACATTTCATACCAAAAAGAAGTACCTCATAATACTCACTAAATGATGAACTATAATTACACGGGAATTTGGTTCCAGTCCAGGAATATAAAATTTTTCAATTTCATACATACCTTCTCAAATCACTCTCATCTTAATTCTAAATTTGTAGAATTTATTCAGTGGAATGTCAGGGGGTGGCAATTTGAAACTCAGGTGCTGCTTTGAGAACTTACATGAGAGGGCCTCAGAAAGCATTTAACATGGAAGTCCAGTCTTTGAATAAAATCTGAGAAACCTACAAGGAGACTGCTCAGCACAGAGCAGAGAAGCAAAACACACAAGATAGAGCAAAAGTAGGTTTATCACTAGTGGTTCATAGTGGAAATGATACAGTAAGTAATAAGTAATAACTAGTAATACACAAATATCTAGCAACTGAAACATGCTCAGCACTGTACACACCAAAATAGCAGACAGTGACTTAGAAAATGAGCACTTTGAGAATTTCAGTTTTTATACAGATAATATTGCAGAGCATAATACTGGTAAAATCCTGGAATTAAAGCTCTAAAACTTTAAAACTTTGCTCAGTTCAGAAGATGAGTGATGGAATCCACCCTGCTTCCTCCATGCTGTGCTGACCTGAAGATACAATGCACCTTTCCCACCCAGTCTGGGATCTCTAGGCCTGTCTTTTTGCTCTCCATACACAGGAGCCCTACTGGTAATTAGGAATTGTAATGACAGTGAGGGTTCACAATTCAATCACGAACAAATTAAAACAAAATCAGGAAATAGTTATCTGTCCATACCCCAGAGCTCCCGCAGGACCCACCAGTTGGAATCTAAACCTAATATCTGACATCATTTCAACTTGTAAGAATACAGTTTCCACATATTATCTCTGCCTTACTCATATGACCCATTATTTACTTTCTTTGGACCAAGATACATGCTTTATAGTAAGAATACGGTTTTTCTCACAACAGTGCCAAATTTCAAGAGTGGTCCATTATCTTGGGGACTGATCAAAATTAGAGATTACATGGGATGGTGACAGTCCCTCTTGTGGTTCACTCTAATTTGTAGGCTGCTACCCTAGTTTTTCAAGATCAGCAAAGACCACACAAAGAGTAGGTACACATCTTTAAAATAAAATGAACTGGAATAAAACAAACTGAGGGAAAAAATGTAGTTTATGCTATTCCAGATATCTTTTAACCTGTCTCTGAGCCCTCATTTTTTAGGTATCAGGCGTTACTGCTCATATATCCATACACTGCTTATATGGAGTAATAAACTCACAAATGAAATACAATTGGTTTTTGACTTTTTTTCCTCCTGTGTCATTAGAAGCATTTCGTTAGTAAATAATCCGCTGAGTTAAGAGCAGCAGATCCAAAAATATTCATAAACTGAATCAGTCTATATGAACTATAAAAATGTCCTTCAGTAATTCACTTCTAGAACTGGCATTTTGTTGCAAGCTTATATAGAGATTAAGGTACCCGAAGGGATAAATATGTTACTAACAAAGACCAGTGGTTCCCAAACAGAGCTGCCCTGCTAAGTAGAAATGAAGACACACTGGCAGAAATCACACGCAGGTCGGCAGGGCCCTGCTCTTACAAGCCCTCCAGTGGCCTATCCCGCACCTCCAAGTGTGAGAACCACTCTTTCAAAGGATAACCTGAAAATGAAGTGATTATTTTAGTAAAATTTTTGAAGGAAGATAGTACCATGTCACTTCCTTCTGTGAGAATTAAATGAGTATTTGGTGTTTTATTAATTTAATATTCACAAGGTTGATAAAACTATCTTCCTAGAACAAATGTATTGTTTCACTAATAAAAATGCATAAGGAAAAGCAGTTACTGTAAATTACCAGTATTCACTTTTCTTAAAACAGAATTAACTTCAAAATCCTAAAAACATTGCTAGATCCCACTCTAAGAGTTTGTTTTCTTAAGTTCCCACACGATAATGACACTAGGAATTAGCTTTGAGAATCACTGCCAAATGTTAATTTACTAGAGCTGGACAATAGTATGCAAAAGAGCTGTCAAATTTCAGGGCTTCATGAGGTGTTGGATACTTTAAAGGTCAAATTTCTCAAAGGTAATGTATGCATACATCAATGCTCCTTAGTCTCATACCAATCCCCTGAGTCTTGTTGAAACAGGCAGTCTGACTCAGTGTGCTGTGTGTCCTGGGATTCTGCACTTCTGAGCAACTCAGGTATGCTCACACTCCTGGTTTGAGGCCACACCTGTAGTAGCAAGAAGAGAATGGAATTTGTCATCAAGCAATAAGGAATACACCTAATACTTTTTGGATCTATCAGGATGACAATACATCGTCATCCGAATTCTGTCAAAGACCACAGAACAAATGTTACCATAACATTTTGTGTCTACTAACTTAGCAAAATAATACAAAAATTGTTATTCTCTACGAAAGCTGCAAAACAGCAAGAAGAAGTTTATCTACTATTCCCCTAGCATTGATCAGATTTTATGATATTGAACCATTTTAAGGTTACCGTCTCCAAATGAATGTAAGACTAAAATTTAAGGCTTCAGATCACTGAACATAAGGATTGTTTTCCTTTAGTAAATAACATGTTTAATATATCAATTCTGTTCTCAAAATAGTTTTACCTAAACACAAAACACATTACTGCCAGTAAGGAAAGACAAGGGCAATTTAGATCTAAAATTAACCTCCAACCTTGTTCAAACAATGTTCATCACTAAGTCCACAGTCAGCACCAGGAAAAATGACTAAAGAAAGGAGAAAGGAGCCCTGGCTGGTGTAGTTCAGTGGATTGAGTGCTGGCTTATGAACCCTATAGGTCATCAGTTTGATTCCCAGTCAGGTCACAAGCCTGGATTGCAGGCCAGGTCCCCAGCTAGTGGCATGCAAGAGGCAACCAGTCACTATCTCCCACACATCGATGTTTCTCCCTCCCGTACCCTCTCTAAAAATAAGTAGAACCTTAAAGAAGGAAGGAAAGAATGACCCATTACAACACACATCTACCTGAAGGAAACAACTCCAGTACATCCTCATCTCTAAACTTGATTTGTGCTGGACGTCAAATTTCAGGTAGCTTTATCCATGTGTTTTTATCCTCCTAGGACACAATAAAGTCAGATTTAGCCTTTAGTAAACTAGATTCAGTAACAATTCCTTAAAAATCTTAACAGTAATCGTTTTCCCTTAGGATGCTATTTAAAGTCTTTACCACATTTGGTTATTTCCACTCACTAAGATTTTCCTTTAATCCATTGTCTCAACATCAAATGACACAACATTCAGCTTACTTTTATGTTTTAGCAGTAATACTAAATCCTAAACACTAAATAATAAATCTTCTCTGCTAATGACTTAAAATATTGGCTCTATTTTGCTAAATCCTTTTTCATTTCCATAGTTAGGTCCTCTTGAAAGCTTAGAACCTTATAATCCAATACACAGGGTCTGCATTTCCTACTGTACTTTCAAAATTTATATTCTACTTGTACCAAGACGGCACACCAACGTCTGTTGTGCTCCATAAGAAAGACTCTTACCTATGCTAATACTAGCTTGGAACTATGTTTTTTTGAGTGTGCACTCCAGATTTTTCACTGGGGCACAGCTTTATGCTTATCCTTACAAAATTTATCATACCTGAAATATTAGTACAGTACTACACAATTACAATTTAGATATACACAGATTTGTGCTTAATTTCTTTTTAACTATTGTGGGTAATGACCCCAGAATAATGAAAATTGCTACCCTAGGTAAGTACTGTTTTCAGAACCCTGTTCGGTCTCAAATTCACTTGAGGGCTGGATGAAGTATAACCATTCCCAAGAAATATGAATGCAAAAATATGTATACAAAATTCCGCATGTAGGATGGGAGGGCGATCTGCTGCAACATCTGTCACCCCACTGATTACCAGGGTTGATTCAGCTCATCTAGCCAGCTCCATGGGTGCCCCTTCCGCCCTCATTGATCCACGTGTGACTTTCCCAACTACAGCAATGGGCTGCAGTCAAGGGCACACGAGTAGCTGTACTCCCCTGCTGGAACCTACAACAAGCTCTCAAATTTCTACATGTAATGTAACAAGATTCATAGATTACTCTAATACACCCTGATGACCCAACAGGACTCAAGGCCCTAGATATAAAACCTTAAATATGGTTTGAAATAAGATAACAAAAATATACTTTACATATTTTTACCTGCACTTAGCATTCTATTGCATGTAATACTTGCCAGGTATATGCTCCTCAAGTGATCTGCATTTTAACTTGGTTACTACTATATATGTAATACCTTTAGTCGAGTTAAGGCAGAGAAGAATAAATTGAACCATCAACCAAACCAAACTGGACTGCTTAATTTTTAATGATACCAGGACTACTAGAATTTTTAAGTCTTAACTTTTCACAATAGTGAGCATGCATTTTACATACCATTAAATATACTGATCTGTACAATTTAGCCAAGTTCTAGTGGCCAATATTTAAACTTTAAAAGGGGGGCTTGCCTCAATACTTGAGTTCCGAGTTCAAAGTCAATCACAAGTTCTGTGACCAAGTTTACTATACACTGCAGTATAATCAGCACTAATGATGCATCACAGGGAACTCCTGAACTTGTGCATGCATTCAGTGACAATGGGTTTAGGATTTTAAAATCTCTAAGAAAAGTTCATACACAAAAACATAGGGACTTTAATATTTCTAAATCTAAGGAACAGCTGTTCTCCATCATAGTAGTACTATCAAATATATTTTTAAAAATCAGTAACTGCATAAAAAGAAAAGGTCTCTGCCCTGGCTGGTGTGCCTCAGTGGATTAAGTTTGAACCTGGAAACCAAAAGCTTGCCCGTTCCAATTCCCAGTCAGGGCACGTGCCTGGGTGGCAGGCCAGGGTTATCTTTCTCCCTCCTTTCCCCTCTTTCTAAAAATAAATAAAACTTTTAAAGAAGGGGGAGTATCCTTCCATTGAAATCAAAATATAACAAGACTGTGACACCACTTTGGACAAAAGCAGAACATTTTAAATTAATTTTAGGATAAAACTGGGTAAGAACCATGTGCAAGTTAATGTTGGATTTTACCATCCCATGCCACAACATTTAAATTATTAAAAGTGGAAAAGGCATCTCTAGACACACCCTAAGTTTAATGTAAACAGCCAATAGCACACATACTTTTACAATGACTTTTCATGAAGAATAAATAAAACACTGAAGATACATAGACCCATTCTTAATTAACAATGGACCTAATATTCTCCCTGTCTTTAAGTTATAGGAGGTATCCTTTTCTACTGAGTACAGGATTCTACTATCATTTGTATATTACATACAGTTTGTATTATGTGACATATAAGAAAGGACTGTTTAAAATATAAATAAGACATAATTCAGAAAGCACAGAGGCTAAACATAGCTCCACAAAGTTGTCTAAAATTACAACAGAGGAATTGTAAACACACAAGAAATAGGACATTAGTAAAGGCTCATGTTGAAATACACCTTGCCAGAAGTCAACCTCAAAGACGGGCTTCCTCAGAAATGAACGCTGCTGGCAGAGAACTATGAAGGAATCACGTTGTTAATTACATGCTCGAAACTTGGCTGGGCCGCCTAAGAACATCGGAGAGATCTAAGAACAGTATTCACACCTCAATTTGATTCTTCGCTTTCATGACAAAGACACAGATTAAAGCAATTAATAACCAAATATTACAGGCAATTCACAACAGGTAAAATATGCAGGATACTTGCTAATACTCTGTTTAAGCATTAAAGAATATCAACAATATAAAATAGTGTGTGAAAATATCAAAAAGATGAAGGTAAAAAAAGCCATTATTTCCCAAAAGAACTTGAGACACCATCCACAAAAGCAAATATGTAAAACTCTTGAACACACCAGGTTTCTGATATAATACAATTTCAACTGATGAAGAATAAATGATGTTACTGAATACAATTTCAATTAACATTTAATTGGAAATAAAAAAGACATGTTCCGCCGTGAATGGGTAGCTCGGTTGGTTAGAGCGTTGTGTCATTCCATTAAAGTTGTAGTTTCGATCTCCAGTCAGGACACATACAAAATCAACAAGGGGGGGATCCAAGATGGAGGAGAAATAGGTGAAAGCTGCAATAACCTCCTCCCAGGACCAATCTGGAACTACAACTCAATTGTAGAGAAATCACCCTGACTGACCAACTGAGCACTAACTAGAGAGAAGCCTTGTAATGAAGGACAGAAGAAACCACTTCACCACAACAAGACTGGCAGGGAGTGTGGAGAAGGCACGGGAGGGCAGACTAGGCTCCCACAAATGGCAGCTGAAGTTCCAGAGGGATGTTTCAGTGGCCATGGGGTTCACCCAGAGATGCATGGAGTCTAAACCCCAAGCTGGGCTCCCCAACCTATAGCACCAGAGTGGAAAAAGTAACCCAGTGAACATCTCACTGTGAAAAGCAGTGGGGTTTCTGTCCACAAGAGAGAGCTCAAAATGCCAAGGGCCTCTTAAAGGGCCAAAACACAGAATTCCATTTGCAGCCACTTACCCTGAGCTCCGACAGAAGGAGGGCAGAGTGGACTAGAGATGCATGAAGAAAATCTGGCGCTTGTGGCTCTGGGGAGAGAACTGAAGGAACTGCTACCAGGATCCACGTGCTGAGTCACCCCCATACTCCAGGAGCCATCTCTCTCAGGCAGAGCACTCCTCTCCAAGTGGCATCAGCCTAAGGGAAAGCAATAGCCACACCCGCAGGAATTACTATACTTTGCCATATATAATGCACTTTTTTGCCAAAATTTTTGAGTGAAAAGTAAGGATGCACATTATACATAGGTAGCACCTGAAATGCCTTGTATCTGTTATGTTTTGTAATTGTTTGTTACATAAAATTGTACATTATATTTAAAAACAAGTGCTAAAGTTCCTTTCTAATGCAAAAAAGTATCTAAATATAAATAAGGAAATATTGAATTAGAAAATTAAAGCAAAAACTTTTTTTCCTGAAACACTGGGCCAAAAACATGGGTGTGCAGTATACACAGGAGCACATTATACATGGCAAAATACAGTACTCTGCCCCACGATGTGACACTTAAGCCTGGCTGCTGAGTACAGCTTGAGGCTATATAACTGATGAAGTTGAACAACTAAGGAAGTTCCCTGAGAGCTGTAAGGCTTTTAACTGACTATCCCCTGGGCCCACTGATGGTAAGCTGTCCATGATGTGTAGCCTGGCTCTTTCTGCACATACCCAGGCAGAGCAGTAAGAGCCACATTCTGTGGATTATTGAAAACTCCAAACAGGCTGCCCAAGGGCAGTCACAAGCAATGTCTGTCCAAAGCATACATCAGAGTTTTTGCAGATCTAACACATAAAAATTCATAGAAGCAGCCAAAATGGGAAGTCAAAGAAATAGACCCCAAATTAAAGAATAAGAGAATTTTCCAGAAGGAGAGCTAGATGAAATGGAGACAAGCAATTTATCAGATATAGAGGTTAGAGTAATGATTATAAGAATACTAAACAGCATGAAAAAAGATACAGAAACCATAAAAAATGACAAGTCAGAAATAAAGAATGCCAATATCTGAAATAACTAGCACACTGGAAGGAATAAAAGTAGGTTGATGAGGAGAGGACCAATCAGTAATGTGGAAGACCAAAAAAAAAAAAAAAAACAGGCAGAGAAAAAAATTTTTTATATGAGGAAAACTTAAGAAATATTTTGGACAACATGAAGCATAAAAACATCTGCATCAAAGGAATGCCAAAAGGAGAAGAGAGTGAGGAAGGGATCAAGAACCTATTTGAAGAAAAAATGACCCAAAACTTCCCCAATCTGGTGAAGGAAAAAGACACATGAGACCAATAAGCTCAAAGAATCCCCAAAGTGTTGGACCCATATGCTTACACTGAGACACATCATAATTAAAATGTCAAGGCTTAAAGATAAGGAGAGGATCCTAAAACCCACAAGAGAAAAGCAGGTAGTTACATACAAGGAAGCACCAATTAGACTTTCATCTGGTTTCTTAACAGAAACATTTCAGGACAGAAGGGAGTAGCATGATATATTCAAGCTGATGGAAACCAAGGGCTTATAACCAAGGCTACTTTCACCAGCAAGGCAATCATTTAAAATGAAATGACAGAGCCCTGGATGGTGTAGCTCAGTGAATTGAGCGCGGGCCTGCGAACCAGAGGATCGCAGTTCGATTCCCAGTCAGGGCACATGCCTGGGTTGCAGGCCAGTTCCTGGCAAGGGACACATGATACATTGTGTGTCCCCAGCAGAGGCAACCATACACTGATATTTCTCTCCCTCTCTCCTTCCCTTCCCCTCTAAAAATAAATAATTTTTTTTTAAAAATGACAAANATACAAGGAAGCACCAATTAGACTTGTCATCTGGTTTCTTAACAGAAACATTTCAGGACAGAAGGGAGTAGCATGACATATTCAAGCTGATGGAAACCAAGGGCTTATAACCAAGGCTACTTTCACCAGCAAGGCAATCATTTAAAATGAAATGACAGAGCCCTGGCTGGTGTAGCTCAGTGGATTGAGCGCGAGCCTGCGAACCAGAGGATCGCAGTTCGATTCCCAGTCAGGGCACATGCCTGGGTTGCAGGCCAGTTCCTGGCAAGGGACACATGATACATTGTGTGTCCCCAGCAGAGGCAACCATACACTGATATTTCTCTCCCTCTCTCCTTCCCTTCCCCTCTAAAAATAAATAAATTTTTTTAAAAAATGACAAATAAGGAGCTTCCCAGACTAAAAAAGCTAATAAAGTAGTTTGTAAACACCAAACCAGCACTGCAACATATATTAAAGGGCATGTCTTAAGAACAAGATGAAGATACCAAAAACTAAGAAAAACAAAATAGAGGAAAATAGTCTAACAGTAAAATGGTACTAAATAGCTATCAGTAATTCCCTTAAAAGTAAATAGCTTAAATGCTCCAACCAAAAGACAGACAGTAGCTGAATGGGTAAAAAAACAAGACACGTATATATGCTGCCTCCAAGAGACCCATCTCAGATCAAAAGATACGCACAGATGAAAAAGATATTTCATTCAAATTGAAAGGAAAAAAACCTGGGGTAGCAATATTTATATTCAACAAAATTGATTTTAATACTAAGACTACAGTAAGAGACAAAGAAAGACACTACTTAATGATAAAGGGAACAATCCAACAAGAGGATATAACCTTAGTAAACATTTATACACCCTACATAGGAGCACTTAAATGTGTAAAGGAAATCTTGATGGAAATAAATGAAGAGATATACAGGAATACACTCATAGTTAGGGATTTTAACACCCCATTGACTTCAGTAGAAGGATCTTCCAGACAAAAAAATCAACAAAGAGACAGCAGCCTCAAACAACACACTAGATCAAATAGATTTAACTGATATCTTCACAGCATTTCACCACAAAGATGCAGAATACACATACTTTTCAAATGCACGTGGAACATTTTCTAGGATAGACCACATGTTAGGACACAAAACAAGTCTCATTAAATTCAAGAAGACTGAAATAATAAGTTTCTTCTCTGACCACACTGTGAAACTGGAAATTAATCACAAAAACAACACTGCAAAGACATGAAAGCTAAATAACTTATTAAACAATAAATGGGTCAACAATGAGATCAAATAGGAAATCAAAAGATACTTTGAAACAAAAGAAAATGAGAACACAACACTCCAAAATCTGTGGGACCCAGGGAAAATAATCTTAAGAGGGAAGTTCATAGCATTATTTTTAAAAAAAAAAACAAAAAACAAACAAGAAAAGCTCAAATAAACATTCTAGCTTTACACTAAAAGGATCTTGAAAAACAACAAAGCCCAAAGTGAGCAGAAGGAGGAATATAATAAAGATCATAGAAGAAATAAACAAAATAGTCTTAAAAAAAGATACAAAGATCAATGAATCTTTTTATTGATCCAGGAAGTGGTTCTTTGAAAAGATAAACAAGACTGACAAACCTTTAACCAGAATCATCAAGAAAAAGAGAGAAGACCCAAATAAATAAAATCAGAAATGAAAGAGGAAATACAACTGACACCAAAGAAAAACAGGATTGTAAAACAACATTTAGGAACTATATGCCAATAAATTGGACAACCAGGACACATCATATACCAAGACACATCATAATTAAAATGCCAAAGGTTAAAGATAAAGAGAATCTAAAAGTAACAAGAGAAAGGGAAATAGTTACTTACAAGGGAGTTCCCATAATACTGTCAGCTGATTTCTCAAAAGAAACTTTGCAGGCTAGAAAAAAGAACTGGCAAGAAGTATTCAAAGTGATGAAAAGCAGGGACCAACAGCCAAGATTGCTCTACCCAGCAAAGCTATCATTTGGAATTAAAGGGCAGATAAACAGCTTCCCAAAGTAAAGCTAAAGGAGTTTATCATCACTAAGCCATTATTATATGAAATGTTAAAGGGACTTAATTAAGAAAAATAAGATCAAAACTATGAATAATATGAGAATAATAAATATACAACTATCAACAACTGCATCTAAAAAATAAACTAAGCAAACAAGCAGAACAGAAACAACCATAGATTTGGAGATCACTTGGAGGGTTATCAGTTGGGAGGGGGAAGGGGATGAATGGAGGAAATGGTGTAGGGATTAAGAAGTATAAATTGGTAGGTACAGAATAGATAGGGATGTTAAGAACAATATAGGAAATGGAGTAGACAAAAAACTTATGTGTAAGACCCAGGGACATAAACTAAAGAGAGGGATTACTGGAGGGAATGGGTAGTACCAAGTCGAGGGGGGCAATGGGGGACATATTGGGACAGCTGTGATAATATAAATAATAAAATATATTTTTAAAACAACACTGCAAAGAAAAGTACATTCCTGATGAACAGAGATGCTAAAATCCACAATAAAATATTAGCTAACTGATAAAGCAATGCATCAAAAAGATCATACACCATGATCAAGTGGGATTTATTCAGGGAATGCAATGTTGGTACAACATTCATAAATCAATAAATGTTATTCACCACATAAATAAAATGAAGGATAAAAACCATATGATCATATCGATAGAAGCAGAAAAAGCATTTGATAAACACATCACCCATTTATAATTAAAAACTCTCAGCAAAGTGGGAGTGGAAGGAACATACCTAAAAACAAAGGCCATCTGACAAACCCACGGCCAGCTTCATACTCAGCAGGCAGAAACTACAAGCATTCCCCTTAAGATCAGGAACAAGAGAGATTCAACATAGTACTCTAAGTTCTACCCACAGCAATTAGAAAAGTAGAAACCAAAGCCATCAAAATTGGAAAGAAGTAACTCTATCTTTATTTGCAGATGACTTGCTACAGTACAGTCAGAGAAACAAAAGTACATAAGATTTCACTCATACATAGAACCCAATGAACAAACTGAACTAACAAGCCAAACAGAGACAGACACATAAGATAGCCATATGACAGCTGGAGTGGGGGTAGTATTGTTGGCAGTGGAGGGACTCAGAAGAAAGGAAAAGGGACTCATGGACAACAGAATGGGGATTGCAGAGAGGAAGGGATATAAAAGGACTTAATGATAATGGAAAAAAATAAAATATTTGGAAACAATAAAAATTGAATTAAAAATTCCAGAAATAATCAGGAATAATTAATAATCTGGAATTATTAATTCCAGAAATAATTTTTAGATTGCAAAACATAAGAATCAACCACTATATTCATAAATAAGTAAAAGAACAAATCAATGTTTCCTACTCTCAAATCAATGAAAACTTTTAAATATAAATTTTCAACATGTATGATTTTTATGACTCGTGTATTAAAAACCTGTAATAAAATAAGAAACTAAGGCTTTGATTTTCCATCAAATCCATGGACCTCCCCAAGGTTAGCATGTCAGTCATTATAAAAATTCAATTACATAATGAATAGTTATTCCATCTTCCAGCTCTTTTGCAAAAACCAAAAATCCACAATATAAACATTCAATTCTAGATTCCCAACATCATCTGCTTTTCAAAAATATAATAAAGCTACACATTACTTTTTTTTATCACTATTATACACAGGTCGATGTTTTACATCACACACTAAATAAAACCACACATCCTAACTATGACAATAATGATTTATAAATGTTAACATTGAAATCTAGAATATTCCAAAGGAAAAAAGATTGTAACTTCTTTTTTTCAGCCACAAGGAATATTTTGTTAGCCACAAGGAACATTTTATTATTTTAAGCTTTACTGATGGCAACTAAATTTTTCAGAAAACTAATTTACAAACAGAATATATAATCTTCTCCAAAGGTTGTAACATTTGCTGGCTATTAAAGAAATGTAAAGTACAGAAGATTCATATGAAATCTAAATAAATAACATACAGGTTGATGAATTATATCAAACATATTCAATTAGTCATTTATTTTATTTTATTTTATTCTTAGAGGGGAAGGGAGGGAAAAGGAGAGGGAGTGAAACATCAGTATGTGGTTACTTCTTGTATGTCCCAAACTAGGGACCTGGCCCAAAACCCAGGCATGTGCCCTGACTGGAAATCGAACCAGCAACCCCTTGGTTCGAAGGCTGGCACTTAATCCACTGAGCTACACCAGCCAGGGCTCAATTAATCACTTTTAAAAAGAGTTAGTATGAACTTGGATTCAATGGTCCAGATCTGTATGCATATGCTATATTTGCAAAGCAATTGTGATGGTAAACAAAGGATTGAGGGTTGAAGACAATGAAAATTTTAAACTTTATTTTGTCCCCATAGAATACCTATAGAATCAATAATTTCAGTGAAAAAAAAAAGGCAGCATTATCCTCTTGTGATGATCTATGATTTCTGTAGCACCACTCTTCAAAAGCACCAAAACAACAAAAAAAGCCTATCCTCAATCATTACGTAATCAAGGTTAAATTTTAAAAACAAGTTGGACTGCAGTAACAATAAATAACTTTTCTAGTTCAAGATGACAGATGATTACTACGAACTTACCTGCACTTCCTTCACTATTTTCTTTAACATTTCTGTATGTCAAGAAAATTACTGCCTCATCAAAGAATCACTGTCAGTTATTTAAGGTACAACCATGTTCAGATATAACCAAGCAACACTGGGAACAATTATCAAATGACAGTCAATGGTTTCTTTTTCACCATACATTTAAAACCACTTAAAAATAGCAGCTACTGTTACTTCGAAAATCCCATGTAAATCAATTTACTAGGAAAAACTTTTCTTGTGGAATCCATGAAATGGATTTATGCAGTAAATAAATAATATCACAGTGCTGTAAGCAGGAGAAATTACTCAGACATCAAACAAGTACAATCTGCACTGTTCAGTGTTGACCACCTATTTAAATCTATTTTAAAATAGGATGGAAACTGGTGCTGAACAAAATCAGTGATAAAGCAAGATGCTGAACAACAGTGAGAACCCTCTTTATCCAGTGTTTCATTTAGCAAGTCCTCGCTGGGGTACTTGATTTGAGGGAAGGAAGAAGTACACTAACTTCTGATTAGAAGTGTAATCTCTTACTATATTTACATGAGAACACAAAAATACATTAACACTGTTGATTGTTTTAATGGATTGTCCTGAACACGATGCCAACATGTTTCAAAAAAATTGCTGGGCCTACAACCCAGGCATGTGCTCTCACCGGAAATCCAACCAGTGACCTTTCACTTTGCAAGATGAAGCCCAACCAACCAAGCCACACTTGTCAGGGCAGATGACTTAATTCTAACAGAGAGAATTATAACTACTACTACTACTGTATCAGAACAAGGAAGAGTAGACAAGCTTTTAAACAGATTCCCCAGTAAAAAATTCTGGAGTAAATGGAAGGCACAAAATATGAGTGTGGGCCATGTTACTACTGAGACAAAATAAAAACTTGAGGGGAGGGGGGAGGGAACAGTAGAGAGAAGGGTTTTCAGGAACAATAGTCCCTGAATATTGTTCAGGACACATAAAGGACACATGGACAAAACCAAGGGGGAGGGTGGAAGCAAGGGAGGAATGTGGGTTTGGAGGGGATGCTGGGGAGAAAATACAGACAACTGTAATTGAACAACAATGAAATAATTTAAAATAAAAAATTAAAATAAACCTAGAGTTCTGACATTCTAAATTATTGGGGCAGAGAGGAGTAATCTTACATCAAAATTACTGAAAAATAGGAAACAAAATTTTATCAAGGTTAAAAAATCAGACTTGTTTCTATTTCCCACGAAACATTCCCTTCCAATAAAGTAGCCTGCAGAGGGCAACCCCTCTGTGTCTCAGACAGCATCTTCCCTAAGCTTTAGTAAATACTACACTCAGACATACCTTATATATGACCATTAATACAACATCCAATTATTCTCTCCCTCTTCTGTTATCTATCAATAGTCTTTGTAGACAGACCACACCACCATTACCTTTCCCCTCACCAAACTGCCCCAATTTGTTTGCATTTTTCTTCTGGCTCTTCATCAGTCACGTCTCCATGAGCAGCAAAAAAAAAAAACTCCTAAAACATAAACTAGATCACATCACTACGGGGCCCAAGCCCTTCTGACCATTATTCATTAAGAAAAGTCTCAACTATTCATCTGGGCATACATTGTCAATCTATTAAGTTGGTAAAAACAGTTCGTTTAGTTGTTTCCATACAATGGCTCTAGCAGTGCCCTAATTGCATTCTTTAAATTAATTAGAAATAATTTTAAGACTGTGTTATGACAGTTGTCATAGCAATGTGCATTTTACAAAAATCAAAATTGGTGAATGTTTGTGTGGCCATTTTAATGAAGATTAAAATGAGGAATATTTTCAGAGTATTATGCTTTATTACTTCAAGAAAGGTAAAAACAAAACTGAAACGTAAAAAAATATGGAGACTTCCGGCCAAAATGAAGGCGTAGGTGGAAACACTGTGCCTCCTCGCACAACCAAGTTTAAAAACAATGAAATTTTAGTAACAAAAACACAGGAAAACCCCGAAAATTGAACTGTACGGAAGTCCGACAACGAACCATTCAGCCAGACCGGTAAGAGGGGCGGAGTCAGCGCCAGAGCCTGGTCGGGCTGGAAAGATCGTTCAGTCCAACCAACCGAGGAGGAGCAGAGGCGGAGGCAGTTCATAGATCCCAAGCAAGGGGTGGCAACAGGCGGACACAGTGAGGGCACAGGGCGGCTGGCTGACCGAGGTCACACATTCACACGCAGATAAACCAAGCAAAGGAACAAACAGTGAGACAGACCACTCAGGCTATGGCCCCAGCGACGAGAATTAGAGCCTGAAAGCACCAATTGGAGACTTTTGGGATTGAGGTGCCAGGAGAGACTCCCAGGCTCACAGAGAGTTTCTTGGAGAGACCCACAGGGTCCTGGAGGGTGCACAGGCCCACACACCTGGGAACCAGCACCAGAAAGGCCCAATTTGCTTGTGGGAAGCCACAGAGGGGACAGAAATCTGAGAGAGAGCAGAGCGGAACAAAGTGTCATTTTTCTTTCCCTCTCTGACCCTGCCCCCACATAGCGTCACAACCCAGCAACTGGATGGCCCCACCCTGGTGAACACCTAAGGCTCTGCCCCTCATACATAACAGATACAAACAGACCAAAATACGGCTCAAGAACAGCTCAAAGCCCCAGAGCCTATAATTCTAAGCGACCAAGAAGTAGCCAACCTTTCAGATGCACAGTTCAAAACACTGGTGATAAGGATGCTCACAGAACTGGTTGATTTCAGTCACGAATTAGAGGAAAAAAAATGAAGGCTAAACTAATTGAAACGAAGAGAAATGCACAGGAAACCAATAGTGATGGAAAGGAAACTGGGACTCAGATCAAGGGAGTGGACCAGAAAGAAGAAAAAGATGACCAAACAGAAAAGAATGAAGAAACAAGAATTCAAAAAAATGAGGAGAGGCTTAGGAATCTCCAGGACATCTTTAAACGTTCCAACATCGGAATTATAGGGGTACCAGGAGAGGAAAAGAAACAGCCGCGGGTGGAAAACTTATTTGAAAAAATAATAAAGGAGAACTTCCCCAATCTGACAAAGGAAATAGACTAACAGGAAATCCAGGAAGCTCAGAGAGTCCCAAAGAAGTTGGTCCCAAGAAGGAACACACCAAGGCACATCATAATTACATTAACCAAGATTAAAATGAAGGAGAGAATCCTAGAAGCAGCAAGAGGTAAGGGGACAGTCACCTTAAGGTCTCTCAAAAGAGACCTTACAGGCAAGAAGAAGCTGGAAAGAAGTATTACAAGTCATGAAATCCAAAGACCTACATCTAAGATTGCTCTATGCAGCAAAGCTTTCATTTAGAGTGCTTCTCAGATAAGGTCAAATTCAAGGAGTTCATCATCACCAAGCCCTTATTATATGAAATGTTACAGGGATTTATCTAAGAAAAGAAGATGAAAAATATGAACAGTGAAAGGACAGCAAACTCACAGTTATTAACAACCACACCTAAAACAAAAGCAAAGTAGGAGGACAGCTAGATCAGTAGCAGAACCATAGAAATGGAGATCACATGGAGGGTTAGTAACAGGGGAGTGGGAGGAGAAGAGGGGGGAAGGTACAGAGAATAAGTAGCATAGGCAGTGGGTAGAAAATAGACGGGGGGAGGGGAGGAATACTATGGGAAACACAGAATCTAAAGAACTTGAGATACACGGACATAAACAAAAGGGGGGACTGATGGGGGAGGGGTGTGCAGGGTAAAGGGGAATGAAGGGGGTGAATAGGACAACTGTAATGGCATAATCAATAAAATATATAAAAATATATGTATTTGTGCAGTGTATAGACAAGGTGCTGTGACTGATCAAGTGTCAAAAGTGGTTTGTGAAGTTCGGTCACATAATTCTTTGCTGTGCGGCTATCTCAGGCATTGGATGATGTTTTGCAGCACCCCTGGCCTCTACCCACTAGAAGCCAATAAAAGAAAACAGCCGACATACTCAACCTACTCAATAAAGTTATTGGTAAAAATGAAAAATTAAGATCTTTCAGAAAAAATATTTACTTTTACTTAACAGAAAAAAACCATAATAAACTTTTTGGCCAACCCAATACACTGTACCTCCCCAAAGTGAGAAAATCAGTTGGAGGTGGGGGTAAGGGATGGCAAAAATCTTAACCTCTTATGTATTATTAAAACACAAACAAAAGATACATCTATAATACATGAACAGCTATCTGGGGTGTTAAAATTTCATTAGAGGGTTTGGTCAATTAGAAAACATGAGTTAAGAAAAAACTTGCCTTGTTCACTCAATTCCATACAAAATAGACATTTTCCCCTTCCTTGGTAATCCCCTCATAGTGAACTGGGTTCAACTCAACACCTCCATCTTTGTAAGGCCCTTCCTTTTGATCACTTGGGTGTCACCTCAAGGGTCTCCTTAAAGGAGGCCTCCCTGACCATCTTAGCTAAAATGAACATACCTGGCCCTGACTGGCTCAGTGGGTTGGGTGTCATCCTGCAAAGCCAAAGGTCGCTGGTTTGATTCTAGTCAGGGCACATGCCTGGGTTTTGGGCCAGTCCCCAGTTGGGGGTGTGCAAGAGGCAACCAATCTACCAATAGATGTTTCTCTCCCTTTCTCACTCCCTTCTCTCTAGAAGTAAATAAAATCATTACAAAAATGGACATACCTATATCTGCAACCAGGAGTAAAAGATATTTTCAATGCCTATAGCAGTCCCTAGTACTGTCATAGTATGGGCTCAATAAGTACTTGTTAGTAAGCCTAATAACTACAATATATGATGAAGCAAAACAATGTTTTTTCTCCATAGCTTGTAGAGGTAACATTCACAAGTCCAATAAATATTAAAGTACAAAGTAGAGATTTCTGATTTTTAAATAGCCAACTGTACTCATTCAAGTCTTTGGGTATAAATGTATTCATTATTGCTGTAAGTTACTATCCTAGGACAAATTTTGTAATTAAAAAATTTTCATTTTGATATGAAGACTTACAATTTATGTAATAATTTCCTAAATAATGATCCACAACTCTTTGGGGATGAACAAAGTGTTTGATTTTTTACTAATTCTAGAGAAAGCTAAAGGCTCAAGTCTCATCCTTCCTTGATTTATAAATGAAGTACAGTTAAACTCCTTCATCTATGGTTTTATTTTCCTACAGTTAACTGTGGTCTGGAAATACAAAGATTTTTTAAAAAGTAAATAAACAGTGTTTTAACTTGTGTGCCATACTAAGTACTATAATGAAATCTCGTATTATCCCACTCCGTCCCTTCCAGGACATGACTCACCTTTTTTTCCTGCATATACCTGCACATGTGTACGCTCCCCTTCTATTGGCAGTTGCCTAGGTCATGGTTCACCTGTTGAGGTATCAGAGAGCTTGTGTTCAAGGGACCCTTATTTTACTTAGTGGCTCCAAAGCACAAAATCAGTGATACTAGCAATTCATATATGCCAAACAGAAGCCATAAAGTGCTTACTTTTTCAATTTTTTAAAATCTTCACTCAGGGATGTTTATTTTTTAGAGAAAGGGAGAGAAACATCCATGTGAGAAACACTGACTGGCTGCCTCCCATATGCACCCCAACCAGGGACCAAACCCACAATCTTTCAGTTACAGGATGAGCCATACTGGCCAGAGTATACTGTGCCTAATTTCTAAGTTTAACTTTATCACAGGAATACGTGTTTAGGAAAAAACATTGTGTATATAGGGTTCAGAACTATCCACAGTTTCAAGCTTCCACTGAGGAGTAGCTATGTAATCACAGCAATGTTAATAATGCCCATTTCCCACTGCTGGAGAAGTGTAGAATATTCTTAAAAGAAAAATTTCTGAATTTGAGTCTAATGTCCCCTTCTCAATCACAAAATTAAAATTAAGCTATTATTAAATTCAGTGTTAATATTAAATTAAACTCATAAAGCAAATTGTTAATGTTCATCAAGACATTTAAAAACCTTAAACGTAAAAGTTTCTGGCATATTAACATTTACTTACTAAAACAGGCATCACCTAATATAATTTAATATTGAAGCACAAGACTTTAGGTCTCTAATTCCTGGAATTCTCATTGGCAACTTTAGACTTCAAAGATCTCCCAAGTACAATCATATAATTTCTATTCCTAATCTTTACCTGTTAACAATGTTTTTTTATCAGTATCTTGATTTATTTTATTGACTTCATGCATTTAGTTGAGGAATACAAGGAACAAAGTTAAGATCACATTGTCCAGAGTTAGGATAAGCAGCATCTTAAATTTCATCTAATAAATACAATCACACACTAACTCCGTAACACAAGTCCTAAAACATACTACAGAGATATAAAAGCGGGGGTCAGGGGACTATTTAAACACTGGCCCAAAAAGATCTGGTACATACCTAACAGGATGTAAAAAGGACTCCCTCACATAGTTATTTGAAACAACCTCCCAGATACAGTAAGAAAATAAGCAAATGGTCACTGTGCACAGTGTACTTGCATATGTATTAAGAATATAAATCTGCCTGTGAGTCAAACTTCTGAAAGGATACACAATAAACTTAATCACGATGGTTGTCCAAGGACAGAGAAGATGGGTGACTGGCAAAAACACGGGAAATTTGCTACGTACCGATTTTTATCTCCTTGTGTACCAGACCCCTTATTCGAAAACTTCAACTCTATTTAGTTTATGCACTAACAGCATTTGAAGGATAATTAATGTACAATGGTGTGATAGATTCCTAGATCTCAAAGAACATTCTGAATGATGACAAAATAGGGGCTATTTAGGTAACTTTACATTTGAGGAGTAAGAGAGGAACTGTCTTTGGTAACTTTATGTTTGAGGAATAAGAGATGAGAGGTTAGCCCTGGCTGGTGTAGCTCAGTGGATTGAGCACAGGCCTGCGAACCACATGATCGCGGTTTGATTCCCAGTCAGGGAATCGTACATGCCTGGGTTGCAGGCCAGTTCCCAGCAGGGGACTCATGAGAGGCAACCATACATTGATATTTCTCTCCTTCTCTCCTTCCTTTCCCCTCTAAAGATAAATAAATAAAATCTTTAAAAAAGAGATAAGAGGTTTATCTACCTGTGTTTTCCACATTTATTCTTGTTGTCTTTGACTGAGTACGAATCAAATAACCAACCTTCAATAAATGCCATTTCTTTAACATGGCATTTGTTTCCATAGCCAATGAATGTGACCACAGTACTCTACTGAGGCTAAAAGGGTTAGGTGTATTCCAGCATGAGACCCAAGTCCATCACCAGACTCTTCCAACTCCACCTCATCTTGTCTGTAGATGTTTAGGGGCTATCTCTGCCCCCTAACCTGTATTAAGTTTGCACTGGTGAACTATTTGTCTCATACTTTCACTTGTCCATTATTACCCACTTTGTTGATGACAATCAAAATTCTTGAGCCAAGGCCTCTTCCTAAGCACCACTTCCTATGCTCAACCCTCTTTATAGATGTCACAAGGACCTAATGCCTCCCATCTAGACCTTGCTGCTGTAATTATTTCTGGAAGGTGGTAGAACCAAAAGTACCTGCCATTTCATTGAACACCAATCACCCCTGCCTTCTGTCACATATCCCTCCCCATTTTAATAATTAAACAATGTATCTTGATTTATACTGTTCTCCAATCCTGCCACCCTGTATCAAATGTTTCCTTTCTCCACAGTCTGAGTCATTACAAGTGCATTTTCCCACAATCTAGTTAGGGTTTTTTTTCCCCTAGGCAAATGTTCTGAAACACAGATCTGACTACCACCTCTCTCCTGCCAAAAAACTCCTGGTGGCTCCTTACCATGGAATATCTAATACCTTTTTCCAGTTTCATTTCAGAGAACTACCAGCTTCATGTACATGTTATCAGCACCCAGCCTTCATTCATATATGCTCCCCACTCTGATAATGCATGGTACCAAGACAAGCTAGAACTCATGCTGAGGATAATACACAAACTAAGATAATTCTGACCCTAATGTTCTAAATGGCCCTCTAAACCTCCCCACCCTCAGCAAAAACATCCTTGCTCATTCTAGGTAAATGTTTCCCAATTAGTTTATCCTAGACTCCCTTTACCCTTTGTCTTAACTCCCTCTAACACTCAATTTTGGACAAGAAGTTTCATGTGTAAAGTCACTGAGCATACCCATTATTGTTAACAAGCTGTACACTGTGCAGGTGAATTTTTTTCAAATGGGTTATGGGTACTTGACAACCAACTGCATGGTGCTCTAATAAGCCAATCACACAAAATGCATTTGTAATAGCAAGATTCCAAGATTTGTTTTCTAGTCCTGTGTACTTTAACTTTTCCTTTCTTCTGCCTGCTTCAATCCATGCAAATGTAGCGCAAGTCTCAAACTGATTATTAAAAGGTGCTACCCCTATTTGTGCTGTTGTTCGGATTTTCCTTTGGACGTTATTGTAAATAATGTGCTGTATTCTCACCTCTAAGTGTGGTGTTACTCAAGAACAAAAACACCTTGTACTTAACCCACAACAGCTGCCTTACTCCTAAATGAAGCAAATACTTTCTGAATGAAGCTGACATTCCATGTCACCCATACCTACATAGAAATAGTCATTTATAATATATGACCACTTCTGGTGTACACTAACCTACGCTATTTCCAAATAGAATAACAATACAATCCCTTATACTTCATTTCCAGGCCCTTTATATTTTCTTTTTAAAATGTTTTGTTGACCAAATTACAATGTTAATACATATCCAAGTAATACCTGACAGAAACAAAGCATGTACATTAAATTAGCATTTTAATAACTTAAGTTATTTTTACCAATGTGATTGAGCGCTGGCCTGTGAGCCAAAGACTCCCTGTGATTTGATCCACAGGCCTGGGCTGCAGGCCAGGTCCCTAATTCGGGACACACATGAGGCAACCAGACATTGATGTTTTTCTCCCTTTCTCCTTCCCTTCCCCTTTCTCTAAAAATAAATTTAGAAAAAACAATTTTTTTAATTAAAGCAACTCATTGTAGTACTGGCACCCAGGTTACTGTGTGTGCATGCACTTATGTACCATGCTGAAGAAAATAACTATTAAAGAACACATAAAAATATTAGTTAAATGTCAAAATGAATTATCAATGTTCACTTAATGATAATCCAGCTGAGAGCACAGAGTCTAGAAGAACACTGCAGTCCTAAGAGGCTGGTTTTTGATGCTGTTATCTAGGCAATGAGAGCTCACGTTAGAGCACAGAAAGGCTCTTTCCTTTCCCTCCAGAGGAAAAGGAAGTCTGGGATGAGGACAGGGGACTCAATAGAGATGGGATGATAAAGACCATGGAAAATTAAGGAAACAGCAGCAGTATTAAATGCTAGGCAAAAACTTTCTAGAAAACTTACATGAATGAGTTCAACCTGCTAATTGTCTTAAAAACCAATTCTCTTCACACCAATTAAAGATAGAAATTTCACCATGATTTGAGTAAATAAGTACTAAAACATTTACATTTCACACTCTTATATGAGCTATATAGAAATGAACTACATTAAAACTTTGGCTAACTTAATTCCATTTGTCCTCCAAAAGAAGTTAGACAACATAAACACCATTGTTAACATGTTGATTACTAACCAAAATTGTACCATAGTTGAAAAAACTTTAAATCTTGTTTAAATATTGCATTATACACTCACCTCCCAACTTTTCACCAGGTCAACAAGAGAAAAAAAAATTGGCAAAATGGGATAGTTTCTGGGAGGTCCTCAAATATGGTGGCAATGCCATTCTTCCTGACCTGCACATACTGCCTTGCATAACTGAAAAACTGTAAGAACTTTGAAAGTGTCTACTGTATCACTAAAAAATGTTCCTCTGTCTTCTAGAAACATTTCAACTTTAAAGGAAATCCTGAAAAGCAAACAATTTCTACTTCAGAGGTAATTTTTTAAATCTCTACAATCCACCCAATTAAACAGTAATAAATGTAAACTTAAAGACCAAGATAAAAGAATAACAGGTCAGGGCCTGCAATCCACACGATCGCAGTTCGATTCCCAATCAGCGCACATGCTTGGGTTGCAGGCTGGTTCCCTGCAGGCTAATTCGCAGCAGGGGACGCACAAGAGGCAACCATACATTGATATTTCTCTCCTTCTTCCCTTCCCTTCCCCCCTAAATATAGATAGATAGATAGATAGATAGATAGATAAATAAATAAAATCTTTAAAAAAAAAAGAGTAACAGGTCAGGGAACCAGTCACCTTTAAGAAATTCTTAGTGTATTCAAATAATTACCCACTCTCAAATTGAAACAAAAATAACAAAAGAAATGTTTCTTCAAACTATATATCGAAAATTATTTTTCAGTCATTTTGGTGCAATATCCAACACACTGACCGAAGCCGCTGATGGGGTATCTCTGCCCTTCATAACAGCCAAGTTCTACTGAATTATTTCTGTTGGACACCTTAATCACTTTGGCATTTCAATTACTAGGAGAATTAGCATCATTAGATTTTCATTGTCTGTAGACATAGATATGATGGATCCCATAAGTGTGTGCAGATAGCCACATCAACGAGAAGTTGCTGCACTTTCATAGTAAACCCTTACGAACACTTCCTTATGAGTTGCTCTTAACTGCCAACTTGTCCCACTTTTGCTGCTTCTAATTGTCCCTTTAATGTACAAGATGCAAGAGGAAAATAAATATGTAACTTCTAAACCAGCAGCCTTCATGTTACATTCAATTAGAAAAAAAACTTTTCTCCTGGCTGAACAGTTCAGGTGGATAGAGCATCACCCTACTAAATCCAGGGTTGCAAGTTCAATCCCAGCTAGCGGTGCATGTAAGAATCAACTGATGGATGCATGGGTGCAAGGAACAACAGGTATGTTCCTCTCTCCTTCCTCACCCCTAAAAATCAACAAAAAATGTTCCCATAACTTTCTTAGAAAACTATGAGTATGAAATGATGCTCAAAGGCACATTGGCTACGGTGGCTGTTAATTTTTTTTTTAAGAATCCATTAGACTGATGCTCCAATTGTTAATAATCTTCTTCTACCATACCACCAACCTATCCAATTTCCAGCCTCAGAAAGATAGCTAGACTCCCACCCATTGTCCCTAATTACTTGTTTAACATATTCTCTCCCTTTGTCTAAGTACTTTCTTTTTAGACATACTTCTATTTAGTCCTAGGTAGGAAGGAGTACACATTCTCCCAATTCTATTAAAACAGGAGTACTCATTCTTTGCTGGCTGTTGTTCTGACACAAAGATGCTATTGTCTGAGAATTCACTGCTTCCCATTTCTTTAGCCACCTGCCAGAGCCCAAGCTCAAGACAGGGAACCCTGGTTATTGAGATAAAAAAGCTCAGTAACTATTTTTAAAATACTTTATTTATTTTAAAAAAGGGGAAGGGAGGGATAAAGAGAAACACCAGTGTGTGGTTGCCTCTTGCGCACCCCCTACTGGGGATAGGAGACCTGGTCCACGACCCAGGCATGTGCCCTAGGCTAGGAATCAAACCCATAACCCTTTGGTTTGCAGGCTGGTGATCAATTCAGTGAGCCACACCAATCAGGGCTTCAGTAACTATTTACTGAATGAACAAGACATCTGTGATTCTCACACTTCATCTGGTAGTAATAAACTGGAGACTTAAATCTGTGCCATCACTCCATATTTTTCTGCTGGATTTTCCTTCAAACTGATTTTAAAAATACTGTGTGCCAAACACTGAGAACAATAATAGGTGAATAAAATGTAGGCACAACAAACATCACATTCTGAACAAAGTGATAGCAATGACAAGAAGTGATGTGTCCTACTTGGAAAAAGCTCCTCCTTTAGAGAACTACAAAAATACCTGGGGAGACAGAGAAAGTAACATCAAAGTATTTAGGGAGCTGAGGGTGGAGGGTGGGTGAAGCTGGAAAGGTCGAGTGAGAGCAGATCAAATGAAACTGTGCCCTACAATGCAGCTGGAATGGGATTCCAATGGAAAAGGACTACATTTGAAGGACAGGAAATGTGATCTAATTCACGTTTCAAAAGGATGCAGCAGGTATTAAATGGAGAATTGCAAAAGGAAAAGGAGCACCAGTCAGGGTACCACAGTCACCTTCAGGAATACATGGTAGTGCCCTGAAAGGGAACACATCTTCCAGATAGACAGATTGTCTAGTTATTAAAATCCCAACAAGCCACTGTAACTCAAAACCAAAATATGTAAAATCCAATATATTCTATCTTCCTCACTCTCAGGCATCCACTCATTGCACCCCAATCTTGACTTACCTCCTTGTCTTTTAATGGTATCATCATCACTCCACCTTCCAAACCAGAAACTCCCAGATTACTGCATCTCCCTCAATCCCACTGATCCAACCAATGTGTTAAATTCACTCTACCTCTAAGTTATTTCTGTCTGGAATCTGAGATCCATTCAGGTATTATGAAGGGGTGGAGGAGTGGACTGATTTTCTATGTGATCCCTCTGCTTTCTATTTCTGATCCAGTTATTCTTGTATAATACTTAAAATAACTGTCCTGATTCAAAGTCACCTAAAAGGTAAAGCTCAAAATTCTTTTAAGATTACTAGTAATCAGTTTTATCTAAACTTCTTGCCTTCTCCACTCTTACCTTCCTTCCCTTGGACAGCTCCCTTCCCCTAAACTGCTCCAGACCCTGTCTCACTGACATTCTCATTATCCTTTTGACCACATGCTCCCTAACCTCTTCCAGAAAACAAAATATGGTAACTGGCAAGTACATACTCACCTTTAAGATCTGCTCAAAAGTTATCACCTGAGTGAAGTCCTCCCAAAAGAGGTGGGTATTTGCTTCTAGGTTTACAGCGCATTTGCAATTCCATCCATTACTATACCAGCTAGCCTAAGAGTTTGCTTATAGCACTACCAACACCCAATAAACTACAAATCCCAGGAATGCAGGGACCGCATTTTGTTCATTTTTGTAATCTCATTAAGAAACACCATTTGTCCTACAGTTGGTAAGATTCACTCACTGAACAAACACTTAATAAAGACTTTCTAGAAAATGAGAATAAATTATTCAATGATAAATAAGATCCCTACTCTGTCAGAGCTGACATCCTGGAATGAAGTAAACATAAAAATTTCACACGAAGGTTTTAAGACAAATCATGAATAACAAAATTTATTTTATGGAGTATCAAGTAATAATAATAAACACAAAAAGAGTAATAAAGGTGAAATGAATAAAATATAAGCTTAATGTGTACAATTGATTTCCTGAGAACTGGGTGCTCCAATGCCCCTTGTGCGTTCCCACACAAGCACCAATTGATTCCGCCACAGGAAATGGGTCTCACCCTGGCACCTAATGGTGAGTATGCACTTATACTTTCAACTTCAACCTTAGATTATTTATTTAAAAAGAAAATAAATAAATTACATAATTACAGACCATGTAATATAAAGATAAAAATGTGACAAAGTTACTACTGTAAACCAGCACTGCACAAAAGAAAAATGCAAACATAAGAAATTTTAGATTTCTTACAAGCTTTGTTAAAGTGGAAAAAAGCAACAAATGAAATCAGCTTAATAGTATATTTTAATTAACCCAATATATCATTTCAGTATGTATCCATGTAAAAATTATAGGTATTTTACATTCATTTCTTCATACCAAAGTCTGTGCAATTCTGTGTGATTTCATACATCTAATTGGTAAATTTTCTTCAATACTTGTATGTATTTAGAGCTCATTAATTTTAGATGCAAAATTAGATGCACATATTCACATTATTCCAAGTATGCTAATACTTGATAGCTGAATTAAACTTAATCACAGTCGCACTGGTCCTATTCCTAAACCTTGATAGCCACAATGGCTGACACAATGGCCACCACATAGGACAGCAAGTTCCCACAGTACTCTTGCTGCATCCACTTTCTTCATTATCCCACAACCATTTAGCCAGCAGACACCAAATCAAACTGGATGCTCTTCGTCTGTCTCCTAACAAAAACATTTTTCTTTTTTCTTGTTTAAGGTGATTTTTTTATTTATTTTTAGAGAGACAAAAAGGAAGGGGGGGGAGAAACATCAATGTGATAAACACCAATAAGCTGTCTCTCATAAGCGCCCCAACCAGAGACTGAACCTGCAACCCAATTATGTGCCCTGACTGGGAATCAAACTGGCAACTTTTTCGCTTGCAGAACAACGACCAACTGAGGCATACTGGTCAGTAACTGACCAAGGCATTTTCTAGTTCCCATATCTAAAACAGTAGCTGTCATTTTCTCTACCCTGGTGATATGAAGTTATTTCAACTGTTTGTCACTCTCTGTCCCTCTAGGTTAGGAATATATGTACAGGAGCTGAGGGTTGGTCTACTTTGCCCGCAGCCATATCTCAAGAGCCCAAACTGGAAGAACCTGTCAATAAAGCAACTGTAGAAACCCAGTACTGAGTATTCCAAATGTTGCCAAATTACATGAGTGAGCAAAAGTAGGTTTACTGTTGTATGTGAAAGCTCATTCATGTAATATTACTGTATGATGTTGTAACTGTAAACCTACTTTTGTCCACCCCTGTATTTAACATGTATATAATATTTAAATGACCTATAAGAAAATAACTAGGAACTGATTGTGACAGGTCAAGTGCAAAACAACCCCAATTATGAGATCAGCATTTTCAACCAATCTTCAGAACACTTCATTCATACAGAAGTCTAAAGATCACAGAAGCCACTATACCTTAGTTTTCCTTATCTCTAACACTTGTAGCACAAATACTAGGATGTAAATTAAACTTACTCATCCTAAAATAAAAGCTCATTACCATATTTTGCCAGGCATAATACACACTTTTGCCCAAATTTTTGGGAGAAAAATAGGGGTGCGCATTATACATGAGTATAATGATGACATGCCATGGGTATAATAATGAACATAACCCTGTGGATATTATATGCACAACAAAATCTTTACAGGAGCACATTATAGTTGGCAAAATATGGTATATAGTTCAATTATACATGGAAATTAGTACCACCCATGTATAATGTGCACCCTCTTTTTCCCCTCAATAATTTGGGCAAGAAAGTACACATTATACACAGCAATATACAGCAATTTAGAGGTGAAAGAATGTGAATACACCTTTCCTATATTACCCTTCCCACTCCCCAAATTTGGAGCACATCATTTTCAATAAACTTATGGTCTTCCTTTAAATGATATTTTAAAAGATTTAATGGTTCCAGATATATAGATATATGAAACAAAAAAAAGTCTTTTTAGTTTTCCTAGTTATAATATTCAAGCATAAATGTAAACAGTGGCGATAGTTCATGTTTTAATCTAAAACTTTTTTTCTAGTACGATAAAAGTGGAGCTGTGAAAATATGGAAGGGGAAAGCAGGAACCATAGAAAAAACTATAATCTGAATTAGAAAACATTAGTAATGTATAAATTGGGAAACAAACTCACGACAGTTTCCTTTGTCAAAATTTTTATTTTTCTGTATTCATGTACCAAAAATTAAAGTTAAGCACTGACTTCTGTAGAGATGTAACTAACTGTAGTCAAAGGAGTTGAAATAATTTCCTGATTTCAGAAAATTAGTAATCAACTGAACAGAAAAAAACCTGAAATCTATCAGGGCACATATCCACATATATTTTTTTAGTAAACAGTTTTACTCTGATTAGCTGGCATGAGAATTCCTCCATTAAAAAATAGGTTAATTAAGTCTCCTTTAGGCTACAGCCAGGTGGCCCAGTTATTTGGAACATCGTCCCATATACCAAAATATTGTGGGTTTGATTCCCAGTCAAGGCACATACCTAGGATGCAGGTTCAATCCCAGCTTAGGCAAGTTCAGGAGGCAACCAACCTATGTTTCTCACTCATATTGATATTTCCCTTTCCCTTATTCTCCCTAAAATCATCAAGAAAAATAATGTTGGGGGAGGATTAAAAAATAAGAAAAAAAAGGGCAAAGACAAGCTCACACAAATAAAGGTCAGGCTGTAATTTAATCCATTAAAATGGAGTCCGTCTACTCATTTTCGAGGATGGTAAGCAAAGACAATGACAGTTTTCTAGCACCTTCACCCAGCAGGCATAATAAGCATGTTCAAATATACCAATACAAATATAGATTAGTACATCATTTCATTTCTCATACTGGAATGAGTAACGGAAAATTGGTTAAGTAAAAAACACTGTACAAAATTTTCAAAATGTACTTTTCTACCACCTCCTCACTTGAATTAACTAGGCTTGTGAACACAAAATTTTAGTTCAAAAAAGCTTACAAATACATACTATGTATAAGATTTACCACTCAATGGCAGTGACACTGCTTAGTCAAAAATAATGAAGTTTGTAGAGTACTTCTCAGGCGGCGGTAGCTGGAAGAGTCTGGTGAGGTTTGGATTGAGCAGGGATCCTAGACAACACAAAGTGTACCAAGACAGACATTGTGCCACCAACAACCAACCAACCAACCAACCAAGAACACTACTGTGCCTCTTTCGAGGAACACTTTAGAACAAGAGGTTCTCAAAGTAAGGTCCCCAAACCCAACATCAGTATCACCTGGGAACTTATTAGAAAAGCATATATATTATTTACTAGCCTCTTGGGACCCACTAAGTGGGACACTCTGGGGTGCAGCCCAGAAGTCTTGTTTGAATGAGCTCTCCAGGGGATTCTGACTCAGCAAGAACCAACAAACCAGAGATGTCCAAGGCCTTTTACCTTATAGCAGGGATTTTATTCTCCCACTGCTGTTACACCAGCCCTAGTAAAGGGTCCAGTACACATCAGGACACTTTGATATATATTGGTACAGTGAATAAATTGAGTGTCTCCCCCATAAATTCTATATGGCTAAGAAAGTATCACTTTGTAGACAATTACTCCAATTACTATGCTCAGTTTGCTCAACTGTTGGCTCCATAATGATCCTAAAGTTTAAAACATTCTAACCAAGTCCTTGAACATACAAATATTCTAACCAACTCAAACAATTAGGATTATAGACTAAGTAATTATTCAGCAAGTCACTACTATGTCCAAAACTAAAAAGATCAGAAATTACTATGAAGAGAATCATGATATGTGCGATTTACTTTCTTCTGACATTAAAGATTTGTAAACTAAGCAATGTTTAATACATATTGACATTATCTAATGATCTGCAAATACCGGTAAAAAAATTAACTGAAATTATTCTAGCAAACTACTCAATAAGAGGTTTTCTTTTTTTCACGTAACATGAATAATTTAAATAAATTTAATTAAGCATACAGAAAGAAAAATGTAGATAATTCATAGTAATAGTATATTTACACAGCTCTTCTAAAACCCAAAAATATACCTAAAACTTCACATTCACTAAAGGGCACCTACGTGACAATTTGCATAAAAGACAGAACAAGGAAGATTATGTCTTAAAAATCCAGTCAAAGATGTACCATAATAAACCGCTGTGGTTACTCATTTAAGAGTTTGATACTACCTCACATTGAGATGTATAATATATAAAAGAAATGTGAAGTAGAATCTATGATGAAAATTTCCAAGCTAGAAACAACTGTTAGATATTAACATCAATTCAAAGTCTTCAACACTACCAATGGTACCCTTGCTTATACAGACCATTTAAAAAATATAAAGTCCATTTACATTACTATTGATGTGATGCAGGGCCCTTGTGTTTAATGAACACAAAAGACATTTATTATTAATTACAATATTTTGAAAATAAGAAAGATTCAACACACGAAGTCATATTCAAACTAAGTTTACTTTAAGAGATTTTTACTGTATTTTCCCATTACCATTTATTCCCCTTATACCCACTTCCACTTCCACCCAACCCCCTACCACCTAAAAATACTTCTTAATTCTACCTAAACCTAAAATTTTGAGTCTTAATTGAGACAGAAGTACCTCAAATGAAATTTAGGTGACTATAGTCTATAAAAAGAACTAAAATTTTTATTTACATGTATAAGCAGAATAACATCCCTTCTAAAATTCAATGTTTTATCTCAGAGAGAAAAATATGGTAACAAGAATTTTTAAGTAAATAAGTCAACAAAATACACTACTGCAGAAGAAGCAGTTGGTAGAGATAACAGTAATTTGAGCGCAACAAAGCAATACACTTGAAAAGAAATGTTCAAACTGGAAATTATGAACTTAGCTAGCTAGCTAAGTTACTTTAAGGGCTTCAGTATCTTACATCTAGAAAAATACAGGTTTCTCTTACTGAAAAGGAAAGTTAAATATCACAAAACAAAGAAAGTACAGACTACCAGGTAAATAAAAGTATTATTGAGAAAGAAATTTCAATAAAAAAAACCCTTACATATTTATAATCTAAACATGGTTTTAAAGAAAAAGAAAAGTCTTTAAAAAATACTCCTAAAATAACAACACAGCACTCTCAGTGGGCCTTTAAATATTCAGTCTTGTAAGATTCAAACTTCAATCATTAATACCATTATAATGAAAGAAACCAAAATTAAAAAGTATTTTTCTTACATTTAAAAGGCAGTGCTATTGACAGAAAAAAAATAAGAGCTAATACAATATATAATGCATAAATCCTGATTTTAAAGATCAGGTACTGTAAAATAGCGAAACTGTTTTCTATTTCCCCAAAGTGACATTCCATAAATTACTTGACTATATTCAACTGGGAAACCATAAGCCTACTTATTTTACACAACTTGGAAAAGCAATATATAAAGTGAGTATATTGAAATTGTTTTCTAATTTTAAATTAGAATGAAAGATGGTAGAAATTTTGTTCTTGTTAAATACAAAAGTACTCTATTCATTTAATCATGATTTGTTTAACATGAAATAAACCCATACTGGATTATACCACTGGAAACTTAAAGAAGTTTCTCTGCCCTCAACCCACCAAAATTAGCCCTTATCTAAAAATATCTGTCTATGAAGTAAACACAGGAAAACATTTACAACAACATCTAGGAGTTAGGTGTGTGGGTGTTCACCAGTTTATTCTTGAAAATAAGAAGTCTGACTTTCTAAATCATCATCATCCTCTCAAATTTCAAAATTATATTTTAACATATTATAAGCTATTGTAACAAAACTCTTCACACATACACACAAAACATTTAAACACCAAAGAACTCCCCAAGAAATTTCCTGTTATTAAAAAAATTTTCCTTCTATTTCTGACTAGTCCCATTTAACACTAAATTTCAAATCTTTTCAAGATTTAAACAAACACCTCTTGCTGCTGCTATGGCTCAGGGGACTGAGTGCAGGCCTGTAAACCAAAGGGTTGCCGATTCAATTCCCAGTCAGGGAACGTGCCCGGGTTGCAGGCCAGGTTCACGGTACAGGGCACGTGAGAGGCAACCACACATTGATGTTTCTCTCCCCCGTCTCCTCTGTCTAAAAATACATAAAATCTTTAAAGAAAGATAAATAAAGGTTTAATTAAACACACAGTCCACCACATTCTTTCATAAAACATTTCCTTTCAACCACACATACAGGTTTTTTCCCTCATTCAGAATCTAGACTGTAATTATCAACCTAACCCCCACTTTTTAATTTGTGACTGTTAATCATTAATACTGACATATAGCAATTATTGCAGATTTTACACATAAACACCAAGTTACTGAAATATTCAAGTATAATTAAAACATAAAAGTATAATTTCAATTAGTAATTGAGCAAGATACATTTTAGTTACTGTCCTTACTGATAATTTCTACTTCTTTTAAACTGCCATTCCAACTAAAATTATTTCTTCCCTAACATTACAGATACTGTAAGTAGAATTAACAAACAAATATTTAATATCTTCAGCTGAATGGTCAGCACTGATCCAACAGAAAAATCCAAAAACTCAAGGAAGAATAACAAATTAAGCTTTACAAAATACAAGTGAAAAAAATCCTTCAAAGAAAAACTGGATCTATCAAGAAAATGCATTTATTTTTAAAATAAACAAAAAAACAGGGCAATTCTGACATAATACACTGCTAAAATAAAAATAATTGGAAAAAGAAGGTTCCTTTATTTTATGCATGTTAATTACATATTAATAGCATATGAAACCTAAATCCTGTAGACTTTCAACTCAGTGTTTCAAATCACGACACAATAAGAAACATAATATTGCAGTGTTATACTAAAATTGTTTCATTACCTTTTCATGGCAAGAACTATGGTAGCACATATGACACACTTATATAGAAAAGCTAAATTTTTTATTTTTGTATCTATCACTTTTAAGCAAATGACATTCAAATATATTCCTTAGTATACTAATTCACAAGAAAAAAATATCAACTGAACCAGCCACAGAGGTGTTTAGTGCTACATGAACACTAAAAACTGAATAGCTATAAGTTCACAGATGCTCCATTTGACTGTCTCCCAGAAGCTGACTGTTCCCAGGGTAAACTTGGTAAGTACTGGAACAAAGATTTTCTTGATGCAGGGGAAAAGCTGTGTAGAACTCTTTTCCTGGAGCCAGAGCTGAGTCGAACACTAGAATGTTCAGCAGATTAGCACATCTTTGTGCACTGGCTTGCAAATGTTCTTGAATGAATCTTAACAGAATTCCATACATAGCCTTGGCCAAACATAGCTTGGTATTGACATTAAAGGAAAGTTCCTCCCAATTTCAATCCAGCTCTGAAGCAAAACACAAAGCTAAAAATTACTTAAGAATTATGTGAACAAAAATATAGGTGATGGCGAAGGTATATTTAGGTGCAGTAGATAGTACTTAAAAAGTATAGCTAATATTAAAATTCCTTGTACTGTAATGAAAGTCCAAATTAAAACAAACCCCACTCTCTGCTAACTCATACTCATGAAAAATTCAATAAGAAAGTCTTTGACTACTATTTTACAATCTCCATGACTGCCAAAAACAAAAGCCTGTGAATGATGTAAATTTTAGAAAATAATTCCACCCATACTGTGATATCTTAAAAAAAAAAATGAAATAATATGTAAGGAAAATTAAACTGGTACAAAAGAAGTCATCCCAATTACACTTTACACACAACTGGTTTTATGCAAGATTTTAAATTATTAAACAAATTAATTTCTTACCAAAGTATGCCTTTCAGCAAAAATAGAAGCCATGCACAAATAACGGTATTTCCATACTGTTCATTTTAAAATAGCACATTATTCTTCAAAAAAAAATGCTAAAAGCATGATATAGTAACACTGAAACATTCTATGAGCAGTAACTACAGTGTGATCAATGTCTAATGTTAGATTTATAATTTAAAGATTTAATTCCTTTAAATGTAATTTTAAGTTAAACATGGCTAAAAACCAAAATTTTAAATACAACAAGGACTTTGTTTTGGAATAAAATTTATAATGTCATAAAATCAGTTTCTTCCCAGTACTGAAAGTCACATTTCAAATACATAATCAATAGTAGAGGGATATTATATGATTCCAATGACCCTAGCCATTCTCAAGTTAATTCCATTTTTTGAAATCACCTCTTGAACTTATAATCCTTGGAGACAAACACAGCTAGCCTGTCAGACAAGTTTTACTAGAGACTTACCAACTATTGGAAAATATTCACAACACTGCAGAGTCAAGCCATCTTTAATACTTCTAGAAACCAACCTTCTCAAGAAATGTCTAATTTCTTCTAAATCACAGAGCAAATTCTCACTTAACACCCAATCTAACAGTATTGTTTGATTTTTAAAGAAACTTAAAAGTTAAGATTTAGATATTGACACCAAATAAATGGCAGATAAGATTAAAAATAGACACTATTTCATGAGCAAGAGATTTGCCTTCAAACAGTTTGTTTTTTCCAAGATTGAAAGATTTATTTGAAAAAAAATCAGCACAGGACACAGATATCCTTAATATTCCTCTCGGAATATCTGAATATGCAGAATCTATATGAAATTTGACAACAACTCTCATTTCACAGAACATCAATGGTTTACATAGATGTAAACTCCAGGCCCAAGCCTTACGGACATTAGCTTTCACTAAGCTATCTTCAGTGCTACTTGGACAAACTAAAAAGCAGAAAGCCTATTTTCATTTTTAAATGGCTGGGATTAGTTAAAACAACTCAAGTACTACTGTTACAGCAAAGTTTATTAAAACTGTAAGAGAATACCACTAGTAACATTTGTAAATTATTCAAAATTATTTCTTTATTGAAGTTAACTACATAGATTTCACAGTACTATGGCATATTTATTTATCTAAGGTCACAAACACATTTTAACATTCACAATGAGCATAAGCATTCCCATTCTAATCTACAAAGCTCATGAATAAAGAAAAATACAAAAACCTTAGCTTTTACAAAAGAAATACTTTAAATTCTACATACATTAACAATAAAACCATTTCTTCCAAGGTAACAGGTTAAAGTGTAAAGGCATACCACTGAATTTTTTCTCTAGTTATGATTTAGAAATGCTCAATATCTACGACGCTTATTAGGGCCTTCAAAGTTGCCCCCTTGGCTTCCTCTACCAAAACCACCAGGACCACCACTAACAGGACCTACACCACTAATGGGTGCTTGAGGGGTTTCAGAACCTGTTCTACTACCCATTGGTGATCCCATCTGAGATGGTGGTCCTTGCGGAAATCTATCATTGGGCTAGAATACAACACAATAAATATGAAGTCCATTTGGAACACGCCAAATATAAGTGACAAGAAAAATTGGCAAAATCCCAAGTGGTGATGTCATGAAGTTCAGCAGAAAGTCCAGCAGAATCAGGATCATACATAGAAGGAAGAAAGGAGCAATTTAATTAGTTACTGTTTTTTAAAAAAGCATCTGAAGAGTTACATATTGCTACTATGTCCCAATTTCATAAAGAATGAACTAACTTTTTTTTAAAGCAAGTACGCCATCTTAAACCTAATCAATATTATAGCACTATTCTGGTATCTTTTTATAAAAGTTTGCATTAACTGTGGTGTATTAAAAGATACTTTTTAAAAATCAGAGTTAAAACTGGGGAACAGCACTACACTCAGAAAGTAAACAGTCATTACAAAATCTTTTGAGATATTGTGCAGAAAAACTATTATTCAGAAAAGAATAGTTTTTTCAAATTGACAGTTTATTAACATGTATTACTATACTAACAGCATAATTAAACATCTGAATCTTCATACTTGGAAAGATTTCATAGTAATAACCACATATACTAATCTCAAAAACTGAATAGACTCCCTTAGTATAGTAGTAAAATACTATTGTGAAAAAGACCAAAGACAGTACTTAAATAAAGTTCACAATTTCGAAGGTAGGGGTGGAAAAATGGGCCATTTAATAGTACTTCAAAATTACCAATGATTATATTGCTAAACAAAACTTTAACCAAAGTTGTTTAAGTTTTTACTAGCTTCCAGACATTTTACTATAAAATTAAGCCTCCATTAAAGGAAACAGTACACTATATATATATATATAATGCGCCATCTGTCACAATAGATATGACAGCACTGCCCCTTTTATCTCTCTGTACACTCATTCTCTGTACACTCATTAAAATAAAAAGTTAGTATGTCTAATTTTTCCAAATTCATAAAATATAGCATTTAAATTAAGTAAATTTAAAAATGCTAAAATACTGCATCCGTCAATTCTAAGAAACACATTCACTTTTTAACATCTCTGAGACCAGGAAGGAGTTACAGCTAATGGCATGACTGAGTTTTATTTGCAGTGCTTTTTCTTTCTTAGCAACAATGGCGCCTTAAGACTTCTGTAGTAGTTCCAAAACTTAACCCTTTCCAAAACATATAATCAACCAATCTTCCTTTTTTAAAATGGTATTTAGAACAACCATTAACAAAAGCCAAATTAGAAAATGTTTTACCAATACAAAGCTTCACTTAAACAGCCACAGTTTTCAAGGAAATGAATCAGGTATCAGATCTTGCTACTGAAATTCAAATATAAACATTACTACTGAAAAGCATTTTTTATAATATTTAATGCACACAAAGATATCTTCACACTCTGAAACCAAGACATAAAATTGTCAATTTTTACTTAGTAATAAATGTAATTAGTAATTCTACAAATATAAGAATGAAAATTTTAAACTATAATGTAAATTATTTTACAGTTAAAATAAATTCTCTGAAATTATCAAGTGATCATTTCCTTAAGAAATGTTTACTAACCATTGTTTTTCACATATATTGGAGTTTTGTCCCCTACCAAAGATAAGGAGTCCACACAGAAATGGAACACAATCAGAAAACAATTGAATGCTACTAAGAAAGAGGTGGATAAAAATTTAAAGCAGTATAAAAATAACTGTAATTAACATGTGTTTGCTACACACTTAAGTATAAAGCATTATATGGATGGTAATTATAACTCTTGAGATACTTAAAAATTGCCTCTCATATCAACATATAACATCACGAAATTACTTTTTACTCATTTCACATTGAACTTTACTGCCAAAACAAATGATGCCAAGTTATATTAAGTGTGAAGTTACCTTTGGGGCAGAGTAAATATTATTTAATATAATCAAAATAATGTTTATGATACATTACCACTGCTCCATTATCTGGCATCATTGGAGTTCCCATATTTGCTGCTCCTTCTGGTCCCATGGCAGGACCAGGACCCATTGGTGGGCCAGGTATAGTTCCTCTGTTGTTCATATTCATACCCATCATTGGAGGAGGACCTTGGTTACCAGCAGGTGCTGGGCTAAACGCATCTACGCAAAACAATCTATACTTAGAGCTGTCCTATCTTAGTTCAGTAAGCATTAAAAATGTAACAACACTTATGCAATGTATACAAACCACATCAAAATAATTTTCCTTCCGTGAAAATGGGACACTCAATTATCTGCTCTGTTAACAAACTGTTACCTACACTAATATAATTTTCACTCCAAAAACTAAAGTATATAAAACAAATGAGATAACTAATTTGAGGACATTGAAGATTATAAAAGCTTTAGAATTTTTTAAAAATCTGTATTATTTGCTACATCAGCTTTTTAACAAAACACTCCCTTTACAATGGTGATTAAACTCTACCAGTTAACAAAAGATTTTCTTAAAGTTATGAGTAAAAATATTAGCATGTAAATTGCATTGTGTTGTGAGAGGAGAATCCATTCCCTCTAATATATAAAGTTCATTGTAGCTTTTATAGTTATAGAACTTCTCCCATAATTATAGAAGGTACTTTATGTAGAAATATGTAATTTAAACCAAAAAAATTTGAAATGGACTCAACATGAGAAAACTTATTTTTAAAAACAACTGCAACCAAATACAAATAAGTATTAATACACTTGATTTTTAGATTTTTCACCATGCTGAAATTCTGCAAACGGTAACAAGCAGGTATACTTCCAATTTTTTCATCAGAAGACATTATCAATTGCAATAGTGTTTGAGCTATAATATAATACTACACTTATAATGGCCTCAAACATGGCATTTTTAGGTACCTTCCTCAAATTTTTCATTTTTAAACTCTTCGTAAACTTGTTTAGCATTAAAAATTTATAACAAAAATTGACTTCAACTTTGAGTTCCCTTCTAGTATTTCATTATGTAGGTAAATTTTATGAGTCTGAACTCAATTTCTCAAAAACACATTATAACAGGAGTTGAAGTTTTCACTGAAACACACAATTCTACATAGTACCTTACGCAGCTGAACTTCATACATGGGTAAGTCTAGGGAGTAGCTGAGAAGAGGAAAATTCTTACTCCCTGTCAGTATTCAGCAAAACACCACTCTTTCTGAGCCCATTCGCTAGTACCCTGACAACCTCATAGGGAAGAAATTATTTCCTAAGTCCCTAAATGTTCTTGCTAATAAATCCATAACTTTTAACTATTCAAGAACATTTATGTTCCCCTAGTATAACTATAAATATAAATGTTAATAGACTTCCAGAACATCTCTCACAATGGAAATGAGAAAGAGTGAAGACACTACCTAAGAAGAATCAATCTTACCTCAACTTTCCTAAAAACAGATCAAGGACTATGTTTTTCATTTTCTTTAGGTTTTTTTTTTTTAGTAGAACGTAACTGTCAACATCTAACTTGTGAGATTCTATGGGTATAGTAAAATAACAAAAATATTTCCCACTATCAAAACCTGAAATACAGTCTTATTTCTAGGAATTATATCTTCTACCACACAGTTATAATTAAATTTAAAGATCTATTCTAAAGAATGTTAGAATTATCTGTCCCTAAAAAGAAAAAAAAAACAGTTTTATAACCTATGTTTCACTTGGCATGCACATTGGCAATACACCAGAAAATCTAATGATACATTCTATCAATGTAACTTGACAGGATTTGACAATTTACTGAATCACCAGCACCACTCAACTGCTTAAAGATACATAACAGCAGTAAACCACTAGGATAAAGTCTCAGGATGAATAAAGGATAAAGAGAAGAAAATAACATGAATTAGACTTCAGGGAATTAAGTAAATGCTTGAATGTAAATATGGTTCTCTGGTGAACAAAATGCCATGAAACTTTTAATTGTCTTAAATTCCTTACTAAAACTAAGTAATCTAAAGGCATATAGTCTCATATTTCTTCTGGTAAAATTCCTAATCAAGCAGTCAGCCAGAATGTTTTTGGGTCTCCTGCAACATCAGAAATATATGAAGTTTAGTTCTGATGTTAATGGCAATCTAATAATTATAATAGCATTTCAAATGCCTATGATCCATAATGACTTCACACATCTTTAAAACTTCATGGACCATCCCAAAATTTACTTTGAAAAAGACATACTGAACTACTTGTATTTATTATATATATCAATGTGTTTCATAATTTATAATTTTTATAACTTATTTACTCACATGATTATTTCATGTACCCATTACATTAATAACAATGAAGTTGTTTATGACTAAGGGCCATGTTTCCTGTTTATTGTGCATACCCGAGATGCTTAACTACTACTTTGGTAGATAACTGAAAGAAAAGTGACCACATGAATCAATAATTTATTTTAGACCATTTAACTGACAGTGGCAAAGAAACTGTCATAGAAGAGAAAAGGAAGCTGATCATGGAAAATACTCATTCTACACATCAGATGCTTTTAAGATTTTTTATTCCATACACTATGTATCCTAAGTACTATCTGGATTATCTTAATTGGCATGCATGTTAATATGCATATGGAAATGTTAAGGTAGTGTATTCTTTACAATATTTACATTTCAGTTATGTAAAGATTTTAAAGTCCTGACAACTTCAGTGGGACAATGTAAAAGGAATATATAAAATTTAGTTATTTATCTAACTTTTTAAAGTGTATGACATTTCAAATTTAATAAAACAAAAAACTCCCACACTTATTTTTCCCTAGTTTATTTACTTGGTGCTGTTTCCCTGACAATCTGATTATAAACCAATCAATATTACCAGATGTTAATAATATAGGTACTTTCTTAAAAAAAAAAAAAAAAACACCTTTGTATCGATCCTAAAGATATGCATTAACCTAAATGTACAAAGCACATCTCATTTCCTTGACAAGTCATAAATGTCTCCAAACAGCACATTTCTGTGCACAACACTATAGGTTAGGCAAAATGTTAGACACTTAGTAAAATAAATAAAATTAGCTACACAAAGTTACACAAAAAGTCACCTTAAAATAGAAATTTATAAAATATTCCCCAAAACTTTAGAAACACTATAACCCCAAAAGTACTAAATCTCCAAGCTAAAAAAGCCAATTTGAAGGTGTGAAATTTAATTTTTAAGTATTACATGACACAATTACTAAACAAGTTCAATATTTTATCAAAACCTGGTTACAGGTTTCTTTCATTAAATCTATTAAAAGTTAGTACATCTTTTAGCCTTCAGTTAAACACAATGAGAAAGTTCTTCCTAGCTGTATCTTTTTATATACTTGTATTTTTCAATTTAATAAATGCAAGAAATTTTACCATTAAAATGTTGATTCCAAATTGTTTTTGTTACTGACATGTAGATACCACAAACAGCATGTACAGTTCCCCAAAGAATTACAAGTAAGTTATAGAAGCCTTTTGCTTCCAATCCCTACCTCCCATGTTTATTGCTCCACGGGGACCCATATCACCCATTCTCATTTCCTGTTCTCTCTGTAAGTAAACATAGTTGTCACAGTCAACCTATCGATCTTATCACATTTCCCATCTAAAATCAAAAAGAAAAGAGTAAATTCGGACATCACTTTCCATTAAAAAGCTTTAATTTTCCAACACCTTTTACTTAATAAGAACACTAAAAAGAAACTTGAGTTTCCCAGGTTTAATGTACTAGTACAATGTTCAAAGCACCCGGTTTATAATGCTAGATTATAAATGAATCAGATTACATAAAATTAGCCACAGAATTATTTTAAATGTTTTATTCCAATATATCGAAGACAGAGGATTGGATTTTTAAAAAAAAAACACCTAATAACCACAAAGGCCAATGATTTTTTTCCTCCCAGGTCACTGACCTCTTAAAACAGAAATGACTGTTACCACTTTAATATTCAAATGCATTCAAACACAGCACAAACAGCTGTGAAGCACTAAGCTAAAAAGTTACAGATTCTTTTCACTTTTGAAATATTGTAATTCATGCTTGCATTTTTACTCAAGTGCTGAAGCATTATTTACCAAGGACCTATAGGTCTACCATAAACATCTCCACTATGCACAAGAAATCATTAAACATCCCTTCTCTTACACAGTTGACAAGTTCTGAAACAAAATGCTCCTTGAGGTTTTAACTACAACACAAAAAGTCACACAAATGTAAAAAAGATCTTAATTTCAGTACAGAAACTGCTTCCTAAGAAACTCTGAATTCGGTTAACACCAACCATAGAAAATTAACTTAAATGAATTCTCTTGGTGAAATGACTCAACATATAATAGCTGCAATTTGCATTATTATTTCATCATCTTTCCCAATATCAAACAAGTGTGTTAAATGTAGTGATCCTAAAAGACATTCTCAGACAAAAGTAGCAATGCCTGAATTTAAAGAAGGCATGTTTCTATTGTTAAAAGCCATTTTATTAGTTTGTTTAAAATACCAGTTAATAATACAAAATACCAGTGAAAAGCACCTATAAAGCTATAAATAAAGGAAATACAAGTATGTGACACATAAATGGCACTAAGCAACAAATAACTCCTACATAACCTAATGGAGATGCTTCAAAAGGAAACCTTTAAGCACAGAACACGAAAAACACCAACTTGCACAGTACCTTGAAAAAATGCTACATTATTTAGAAAACTTAAAAGCCAAAACTTTTTCAAAGCTATTTTCTAACTTTTCTAAAAATAAATGTCCATAAAACTTTTGATGATTAGCCTTGGTTGGTGTGGCTCAGTGAACTGGGCACGGGCCTGCAAACCAAACAGTTTCCAGGTGGATTCCCAGTAAGGGTATATGCCTGGGTTGTAGGCCAGATCTCCAGTAGGGGACGAGCAAGAGGCAGCCACACATTGCTGCTTCTCTCTCTCTCCCCGCTTCCACTCCCTCTAAAAGTAAATAAAATCTTTAAAAATAAAACTTTTGGTTATTAATGGATACTAATACTGACCAGCAAAAATAGAGTATTTTATAAAATTATTATATAATTTTCCAATTATACGAAAATACTATTGCCCTGGCTGGTGTAGCTCAGTGAATTGAGCACGGGCCTGCGAACCACACAATCGCGGTTCGATTCCCAGTCAGGGCACATGCCTGGGTTGCAAGCCAATTCCCAGCAGGGGACTCACAGGAAGCAACCATACATTATTATTTCTCTCTTTCTCCCTTTCCTTCCCCTCTAAAGATAAACAAATAAAATTTAAAAAAAATAAAATAAAAAAGAGAAAATACTATTATACAATCACACTTAGCACCATTATCAATAAATCAAACAAGCTGACATGTCCAAACATACTGATAGAATGTGGACAGTATCGGTATACCCAAAATCTTCCAGGTATTACTTAAAAAATATATTTAATATATGGATTTTATAATAATGACATCCTGGGGAAAAAACAGGGTTTAAGTTATATTTTTACTTTTGTATTTGCCTTAAGTATGAAAGATTAGAAATGCAATACCTAACAGTTAACAGGAGGTAATTACTATAGTCTCACTGCTTGGAACTTCAATTTTCAAATCTCCCTTATATAACTAACCTAATACCTAACTGAATGCCCGCTTCACTTGTGGCGGACTACCATTTCTACTGTCTTTTTATAACTTTAGCTTTACCTATACCTACGACTTTCTGAACAATGTTTAGCTTTATCATTCATAAGTCTAAGCACTTCTTAAATATTGTTTTTAAATTATTCTATTACTCCATTTTCTTCATTAACAGAATTTTGTGGAAAACATTAACATACTGAACAGATCTATAGTTTTAAGTCAATTATTCAACAGCTGCCACAATATTTTACCTTCCAGATACTGTTATAAACTAGTTCCAGTTCTAAAATATATTTCTTTAAATGAAATAATCAGAATGCCTTACAATTATCCATGCTAATGTAGACTATCACTATATTAAAGTAACAATTTATATGGCATAGTATAGCATGTTTCACTGAATATACATATTCATTTAATTTATTAATGCTGCCATTTCCTTAAAGAACATCATTATTTTACACAACTTTACTCATAATTTTAAAAAGAATAATAATTAGCCCTGGCTGGTGTGGCTCAGTGGATTGTGTGCAGATCTGCAAACCAAAGGGTCACTAGTTCAATTCCCAGTAAGGGCACATGAATGGGTTATGGGCCAGGTTCCAAGTAGGGGATGCACAAGAGGCAACCACACACTGATGTTTCTCTCCCTACCTTTCTCCCTCCTTTCCCCTCTAAAAATAAATAAACAAAATCTTTAAAAAAGAATAATTAGATAACATCATTTTAAAATTATTTTAGAAGGAGCAAAAGAAATTTTCACCTAATTAGTCATGCCTTAAGGTTACTGTTTCTTTCCATAAATCCAATACTATATACTTTTAGTAAAATAAAACACACAGAGCTTTTACTTAAGGGTAGTATTATCAATGGAAATTAACATACCACTTATTACTGTAACTTGATATATCAAATACCAATAAATAGAATTACTTGAAGAATTTCACTATAGCTGAATACAAAAGGCCTTCACTTCTATTACTAATAATTTTAAATCAGAAGTAGCACATAATATGTATATGATAATTTTATAATACAAATTTTAGTAATTAGCAAAAATTAAGACTTGTTTAACATGAAATAACCTATACATAAACAAAATCTCCAAAGACTACAATGCAATAAAACAATAAAAGTTATAATGAAAACTTTTTAACTCAATCAATCCTCATAGCAAGCCTGTAAGTAGATTTATTGTCATTTTATTTTAGGATCATAATATTGAGGCACAGAGCTGTTTAAGAACTTACTCAAGGTCATACATATAGAAAGTGGTTGAGTTGACCTATAAATTCTGCCAAAATAAAACTTTGTGAAATTTTCACATTCGTAAGGTACTTTCATGTTTTAGAAATTCCAACAAAAACAAAAGACAAGATTTTAAAACTTAATCTTACAATATTTATAAGATGTGACTTTCTATTATAAGTTATGCATTGGTCTTCTTGACAGATTGTCACTAAAGAAAGCTTAAATTCACAGTAGCCAACAAAGTAAGCAAAGTGTAACTGAATTTTCAGAAGTACATATCAAAGCACCACTCCAATCAAAGAGCAGTTCTTGGAAGTGTGTATCATGGAGTACGCTTGAGTCCCCAACAACCTTTCATGGAATCTACATATTTAGAATTATTTCATGTCTTATTACCAACAGAACAGTCATATTATAATCTAATGACTTTTCACTCACTTGACATTGGTGGATGGTGCAGAAGCAGTAATGTGGGCAAAAATCCTGGTGCTTTGACACAAATCAAAAGCACTTGCATTCAGAACCATGGCTGCTGCGGCTCAGTGGATTGAGCACCAATCTGCGAACCAAAGGGTCGCCAGTTCAATTCCCAGTCAGGGCACATGCTTGGGTTGCAAGCCAAGTTGTGCCCCTAAGAGGGGGTGCGTGAGAGGCAACCACATATTGATGTTTTTCTCTCTCTTTCTCCTTCCCTTCCCCTCTAATAAATAAATAAATAAATAAAATATTGGGGGGGGGGACCACAGCAAAAGCATTTGCATTCAATTCCTACTAGAAATCACTGTATTCTTCGCATGCAATTATGAATATCTCAAAGAAGATGTAAAAAATATCAATGTTATTAAATCACTATCCTTGGGTTCATCTTTTTAAATACTCTATTCAACAACATAGAATATATACATAAAGTATGTCCGCTGCATTCTGAAGTAGAGTGGTTATTTCAAGAAAAACAGTTCTTGTAACCGTGCTGCAAACAGAAATGAGACACTTTTTCTTGGAATATGAACTTTTCTTGAAATAGCAGAGGACAGGTGAATGGTCCCAGACATTTTCTAATGAGATCAGCAACTGGTATTAAGATGTGGTTTTTAGCCCTGGCTGGCGTAGTTCAGTGGATTGAGCACGCTCCTGCGAACCAGATGATCGAGGTTCAATTCCCAGTCAGGGCACATGCCTGGGTTGCAGGCCAGTTCCCAGCAGGGGACGAACAAGAGGCAACCATACATTGATATTTCTCTCCCTCTATCTTTCCCTTCAAGTCTAAAGGTAAATAAATAAAATCTTTTAAAAAAAGATGTGGTTTTTAATTTTGTATAATAAAATGCATTAAAATTTAAAGTATTTGTGTAACTGGATAAATCAGTATTTTCTAAAGTTAGGTACATCGCATTACAAAATTACGCCAGGGTTCAAGTTCAAAGTAGACCAATAGGTTGTAATGCAAAAGAGTACTTCCAAGAAACCACTGCTTATCAAGTTTTACTGTAGTATCAAACGAGAATATCCACGATTATGGGAAAAGGTTAAAACACATCTCCAGTGTCAGGTTAGATTTCTTTCATGTACTTTAACCAAGAGCATTTTCCAATAAATGGAATGCAGAAGTATGGAGAACCAGCCTTTCTCCATAAAGCCAAACATTAAGCAAATTTACGAAACAGTAAAACATTATCACTCTTCCTACTACATTACAGTTGAACATTAAAGAAATGAGTAAAACAAATAGTGTATAATAAGCCCTGGCTGGTATCTTTCAGTGGGTTGGGCACTGGCTTAGGATCCAATTTCCAGCCAAGGAATCTGTCTAGGTTGCAGGCCATCCCAGGTTGGGGCAAGTGAGAGGCAACCCATCAATATTTCTCTCCCTCTCTTTCTGCATCCCTTTCTCTCAAATAAATAAATAAGTCTTTTATAAAAATTTTAAGTGTAAAAAAAGAAAAAAGCAAAAAAAATTTTAAGTGTAAAATAAGGTCACTCTTCCCAATAAAACCCATTTTCTTTCAAAATTCTTTTAAATTTCTAATATGGCAAAATACTGATATAATCTAAAGAAAAGCTCATTGGAGTCTCATCAGTAATTTTTAAGCCTATAATTTCAAAACTAAAATGTTTGAGTAACATAAAGTAGCAATTTGTAATAATATAAATTAACTAAAGCCGTATACACCAAAAATGCAGAATTTGAAGCTGCTTAGTGTAATGTACAGATTTCTTTTCTTTATTACTTAGGATATCAATCTGTGATTTTAAACAGTGTCTTTATTCTTCTAGGTAACCAAATGTAAAGGTTGTACACAGTACATAAACCAGGCTAAAATAATGTGTAATATGAATGCCAAAGGTTTAGGAAACAATGAAGACATAATTCATATATATCAATTGGGACATTTTGCATTCAGAAACAAAGTATGTTAATCTAACACTGTGATCAATCTAAATTCTTGTTTGAGTTAACTCAGTTAATAACCATCTTCATTACCATTCTTTAATTCATACAGATATCTCATGAATGTCTCTAAAAAGAATCTAAATATTGTCTGGGGATCACCATGAGCTATTTAGGTTCCATGTCTTAATAAAGAAAATGCTAAAAACTTTGATGTAAATATACAGAAAATTTACATCTATTAAAGAAAATATAATTTTAGAAAAATGTATTAATTCTGGCAGGTAACAAGATTCAATTGTTTTATCATCCAAACATTTCCCTAAATAGAAATTACATTTACCACTTGGAAATGTATCTTTTATTTTTTTTATTTTTTTTGGAAATGTATCTTTTATTTTCATTAGAGAATTAAGAAGATAATATGGTTATTAGAGAGCCAAACTGTCAAGGTAGAAATTAAACAGTATTAGTATCCAGAAATAATAGGTAACAAACACAATGAATTTTAAAATAAAGACTGGAATAAAATTCAAGTACATGAAATATTTAAATAGGTATAAAGAAAAAAATCTGAAAATGAAAATAGGCCTCTTTGCCAAAAAAATTACTCATCTAAAAGGTGTTGATAAAGGGTATGCAGAACAATCATAAAAGACACATGGACAATAACAAAGAGAGGGGTGGAAACAGAGGAAGGAGGTAGGGAGGGCTCAGGTGTTGGGGAGTGTAAGGGGAAAAGGCAGAAAACTGTACTTAAAGAATAAAAAAATGTTTTAAAAAAGGGTGTCGAGATATTAAAAAGTATGCAACAAAGCTATCTCTTCCTTTAAAACGTAAATAAGCCCCGGGTGGTGTAGCTCAGTGGATTGAATAAGGGCCTGCGAACCACATGATCGTAGTTCAATTCCCAGTTAGGGCACATGCCTGGGTTGTAGGCCGGTTCCCAGCAGGAGACACACAAGAGGCAACCGTACATTGATATTTCTCTCCCTCTCTCTTTCCCTTCCCCTCTAAAGATAAATAAATAAAATCTTTAAAAAAAGATTTAGTTACACTCATCCTTCCTTTAAAAAAAAAGTAAATAAAATAATTTTAAACTAAAAAGGGAAAGAAGACATGTTCCCATTGATATAACTCAATATCATGCAAACCTTCTAACATAACCAACATAGAATGTTTGGAAAACTTAACATTTTTAATTGAAGCAATAAAAACAATTTCCAAAACTTTTTGCGCGCGCGCGCGTGCACACACACACACACACACACAGAGCTGGACAGGGATAGGGCAACAGACTTTCAATAACATCAGACAATCTTTTAATGTATAAAATCTATAGTTTTTTCCCCTTAATTTGCATGCATGCCAAAATATCTGCACCTGTCAATATTGAGGAAATGGCCCTCAGTTTTATCTTTGTTGAAATAAAACTTTACATCACATATCATCAGGAAATTGTAAATTAAAACAATGACATACCCACAACACCAATTAGAACGGCCAATATCTTGAACACTAACAACAGAAAATGCTGACAACGATGTGGAGCAACAGGAACTCTCATTCATGCTAGTAGAAATTCAAAATGGTATACCGACTTTGTAAGACAGTTTCTTACAAAACTAAACATGCCCTTACAATAAGAATCCAGCAATCACTCTCCTAGGTATATAATAAAAGCTGAAAATTAATGTCTATGTAAAAACCTGCACATGGACGTTGACAGGTACCTTACTTATAATGGCCAAAACTTACAGGCAGCGAATCTGTGGTACATTCAGACAATAAAATATTATTCCACACTAATAATAAATGAGCTATCAAGCCATGAAAACACAGAGGAACCTTAAATGAATATTACTTAGAAGCCAGTATCAGCCCTAACTCATGTGGCTGAGTTAGCTGGGCATCATCCCACAAAGTGAAAGGTCATAAGTTCAATTCCATCAGGGCACATTCCTGGGTTGTGGGTTAAGTCCCTGGTCAGGGCACATACGAGAGGCAACCAATCAATGTTTCTTCCAAGTTTTTCTCCCTCCCTTTCTTTCTCCCTCCCTTTCTATCTCCCTAAAAATAAACAAACTCTTTTTAAAAGAGAAAACAGACACTATCAAACGGCATATATGATTCCAACTACATGACATTCTGGAAAAGACAAAACTGTGGAGACACTACAAGAATCAGTGGCCCTGGCCAGGTAGATCAGTTGGTTGGATTGTTTGGATACACCAAGGCTGTGGTTTCACTACCAATAAGGACACATACAAGAATCAACCAATGAATGGGTAAATAAGTGGAACAGATCAATATTTCTGTCTCTCTCTCAACCTTCCCTCTCTAAAAATCAATAAATATTTTTAAAAAGAAAGGAAATACCTCCTTCCGTCCCTAAAATCAATCAATCAATTAAGAAACAGTGGTTAGAGAGAAACAGGCTGAACACAGAAAATTTTAGGGCAGTGAAACTACTCTGTGTGCCACTAAAACGGGGTATCCAAAGCATTGTACATTCGTATGAACCCAGAGAATGTTGTGAATCCTAATATAAACAATAAACTCTAGGTGATGAGGATTATGTGAATTACAATAAATGTACCACTCTGTGGTGTAAGAATCTGATAGTGGAGTCTGTGTATGTGGGGGAAAGAGGCACATGAAAATTTTCTGTACCTTCTGCTCAATTTTATAACGCATGTAAAAGTATTTTTTAAAAGTCTACCTAAAAAAAAAACCTTTAAAATGTTTTGCACAATTATCTGACTTTGTATCACAAGTGTTACTCAGAAAATAATATTGGTTAAATTTCAGATCAGAAACAGAACAAAGTGGGGGGGGGGACAGGTTTAGCTCACTGTATTCACTAATCTAAAGATATATACCTCAAACTAGATTCACTCAATACTGTTTTTTTTAAGACTTTATTTTTTAGAGAGAGGGGAAGGGAGGAAGATAGGGATACATTAATGTGCAGTTGCCTCTCACATGTCCCCCTTACTGGGGACCTGGCCCACAACCCAGGGATGCAGTCTTGACTGGTGTGGCTCAGCAAGTCAAGCATCGGCCTGCAAACTAAAGGGTTNTAAAGATACATACCTCAAACTAGATTCACTCAATAATGTTTTTTTTAAGACTTTATTTATTTTTTAGAAAGAGGGGAAGGGAGGAAGATAGGGATACATTAATGTGCAGTTGCCTCTCACATGTCCCCCTTACTGGGGACCTGGCCCACAACCCAGGGATGCAGTCTTGACTGGTGTGGCTCAGCAAGTCAAGCATCGGCCTGCAAACTAAAGGGTTGCCAGTTCGATTCCCAGCCTAGGGCACATGCCTGGGTTGTGGTCCAGGTACTCAGTTAGGGAGCACATGAGAGACAACCATACACTGATGTTTCTCTCCTTCTCTAAAAATAGATAAATAAATTCTTTTAAAAAAATTGTAGCTGCAGAGTGCGCTGAGTGGATTGAATGCTAGCTTGCAAAGCAGAGTTGCTGGTTCAATTCCCAGTCCAGGACACATGCCTGGGTTGCAGGCCAGGTCCCCAGTAGTGGAAGTGTGAGAGGCAACCACACCCTGATGTTTCTCTTTCTCTTTCTCCCTCCCTTCCCCCTCTCTAAAAAATAAATAAATAAAATCTTTTTAAAAACTTCTGTAACTGCAAATACTATATAATCTCACTTATAAGAAGAATCTAATGAACAAAAGTAGGAGCCAAAGAGAACCACAGGCATAGAATTGTGGAATAAATTGACATCAGTATAAGAGGAGAGGAGAGTGGGGGACTATTTAAAAGAAAGTGAGGATTAGTCAAGGAGCATATATGAAGGACCAATGGAAAATGGACAGTGGTATGGGGACTGATAATGGAAGTGGAAGGCAGGCTGGGCAGAGATGGGCAAAGGGGGAAAAATGGGGACAACTAACAGCATAAACAATAAAACATTGTTTTAAAAAATGATACTGATTAGGAATTATTTATTCTTCAAATTTAGTTATTTTATCCCAAACTCAAAAGACTTTTAAATAGAAATTATAAATCAGCAACAATGGTATCGATAATAGTATCACAGCTATAATAAGAACACAGCACTTTAAAATATAGTATCAAACCAAAGCTCATATAATACTAGAGACTGGTTTGCACTTTTTTACCAACCCCTTACCAATACATTTTCTCATCAAAGTCAAAACTACTATCATGACTGGCCAGATTAAGGTATGAAAGATGAAGCCAAAGAATAAATATAAACAGCATAAGAAACTATTCCAACTTAGTCCCACAAACAGAAGTAAACAGTGGAAGAAGCAAACAACATATCCCAATGTCTGGAAAATTAAATACATATTTAATAGAGAATATCTTCTTCTGTTTGTGATACTAGATATTAAGCAAACTATCTTAATGAACTTAATGTATTTCAAACTCTGTTCTAGTATATATTTTCCTATATAGATAACTCAAAGCAACAGATTCAATATATATATAGTAATTTTTAAATAATACTGAAGTGGTAATAAAATTCAAAGTTGTTTACAAGAGAAACTATTATAACAAGCATATTAATTTTTTAAAAAGAGGATTTAGAAAAAGCAAATATGCCAAATCAAGAAAATATCTTGTGAGAAACACAATAAACTTACAACCGGAAAGGATTTGAAACATGAAACACAATATAGTGAAGTATTTCGTAAGACAAAGAAAGGGACAAACTTATCCGTATATTTTTAATTATTTGAAATTTGAAGCAGAAACACATACATTTCATCAGCAGAGCATGCTTACAAACTCAAGTCCCTACCCCCTACATCACTAGTAGTTTAATTAATAGCTACATGGAAACTGACATTTACATCTATCCTGTGTGATCTGGTATAAAATTCTGCCATTTCAGGTGAAACTACCAGAGCTTATTGTCCTTGTCCTCAAGTACAGAAGATTAACTAGATATTGATTGGCCTACAAAAGATTTTTAAAACTATAATCACTATGCTCTGGTCCAGGTGGCTCACTTGGTTGGAGGGTCATCCAGTACTCCAAAAGGTTGCAGGTTCGATTCCCAATCAGAGTACATACCTCGGTTGTGGGATCAATCCCACAACCAATATGTTTCTCTCACACTGGTGTGTCATCCATCTGTCTGTCCATTTCTCCCTACCCCCTTTGCTCTCTGAAGTAGACAACCAACCTTTGGGTAAGGATTTAAAAATACATAAATAAAATCATGTTACACTGTAGGACAGGTTCTGTAAAAGGGCTCTAAATATTAAGAAGTCACAGAGCAGAAGTAACAAGTTAAATCAATTTGTTTGCTATTAATTCTTATTATTTAGTAATTAAACAAAATTCTCATTATTCATATACTGGACAATTCAAAACCTTGTTTACTTCAGATGAACACTTCTATTCACCAATGCTGGCTCTCTTCAAACTCCTCAAACAAGATAAATATTAGCTAAAACATCGTACCATTCTGAACCAAGTTAAGATTAGAAAAACTTAGCATTTCAAATGAAAAGACATGAGGTATACCTACAACACTGGAATAATAAACCAATCATATCCTTTAAGAAAAAAATCAGTTGCACAACAGGGCTGAGAACGTTCAACGATAACCCTGATTCTAAGAGAGAATCTCTAAATTCTCTGAACTTTTTAGCTCTCTCTCTTTCATACTCTGCAGAGGTATTTGTACCCAAAATACTCTGAAATCCTCAGACAGGACCCTGGGCTTAATTCACCTCTATCTTCTACAGTAAACAGAAACCTCCAAGTTTTCCTGTAAGTGTAACACTCCAAAAGAATATTCAAGTGGGATCTACATACTGAAAAATTAAACCCTGACTGTGGCTCAGTGGATTGAGCACTGCCCTGTGAACCAATGTATTGCTAGTTTGATTCCCAGTCGGGGCACATGCCCAGGTGCAGACCAGGTCCCCAGGAGAGGGCACATGAAAGACAACCACACACTGATGTTTCTCTCCCTCCCTTTCCCTCTAAATAAATAAGTAAGTAAGTAAGTAAGTAAGTAAAATCTTTTTAAAAGAAAGAAAGAAAACTTAGGTGTGAAAACCAACCACAAAAAATTGTGGGTTACTTAACTCTTTAAAATTCACTCTTCGTTATGGATTCCCTCATGAACTCTACAAAAATAGTTGTGACTCAATACCACATATCTTTTGAAAACTACTGTTGTTAACATGAGATATTGGTATTCAATCAATGCTGAGGTACAGTGGCCCTATAAAGAACACTGAAAACCACATGACTGAAGTCCACTGGTATTTAAAAAATCAGACATCAACCAACCATTTAATCCTCTCAGCTCATATCTATGTGACTACAACACGACATAGATTTCCAACCTGAAAAAATGCAGAGCTCAATTAGTGGACAGCAAAGTCAGAACCATATTAAAAGTGGTACAGGATCACAGCTGGGGTGAGTAGTCAGAGAAGGTAATGTACACACTGAATGTACACACACTGAAGGTAATGTCCATACACTGAATATATGAATCCCAGCTTACTTCAGGAGAGAAACAGATATGAAAATTTTTCTTGATTATGAGCCTCTCTGAAACCCTAGTGGAAGGTAACACAATGAGACAGAATCATCTAATATGACACATAAATAAATAACTCTAACAGAATGTCCTCTGATAGTGTGTATTCAGGGCGTAAGGGACTCAGTAAACATTTCCATCTAGACTCATTCAGGGACTGTTAAATAGAAGTAACTAAACAGAGGGGAAGAAAACCACTATAGTCATAACATACAATTACGAAGATCATTTATCCTAGTTTGCCTGAGACATGGTATGCCTGCTGTAAAAAAATAATTTTATATAATACTCATATTCACTTCTTCCAGTTTGAATGAAACTTTGTTTTCCCTATGTATTAGTGGATTTTATTAAAACTGTTAAATAATCCTTTTGAGAAGTGATCAAAGATTTCAACAGCTGGTTTAAATTGACATATATCTTCAACCTGATTTGTAAAAATCCTATAGGTCACTTCCAAGAGTATATGTAAACACTGTAACCATCTATCTTGCTTTGTTTTCATGACTATAAAAGTTTGTCAAGTTCCAATTTTGCCAAATATTCAATTATTTTAATGAATTTTTTAAACATATTAACAATATAAAAATGGTCACAACTATAGCATTGTATTTCAGACCACTACAATATTAATTATTACCCATTTTGATTTTCACCATCATGTTCAAACCATTGGAACTGGGCTGCCACTATACCAGTAATACACAATAACCTGCTTAGAGTAGGTCACATCTAAATCTAACAAACTCTACATCAAAAATTCTTCAGTGATTTACAGAGAATGATGAACAGGCTTATTAAAATCCTTATGAAACATTCCTCTGTTCAAATGTTTCAGGTGTTTAGACTTCAAAAGAATCTTCTACTGAAATACAATCATATCTCTTGTTAAAGCTAAGTAATTCATAGAAAAAAAGGAATGACAGACATGCAGAAACCACAAAATGGCAACTTCTCAAAATTCACACACCATTTCAGGAAATATATTTTGCACCTACTCATTAATAATCAGGATCAGCTATATCTGCCAGCATCTACTGAGATCATCTTATTGGTGAAAGTGTCTGTTTTGAGTTTTGTACATGGCACATCAGTGCAAGTTAGGTTAGCATTAAATCAAGGGTAAATGATAAGAGACATGATAACCTACTACTCAAGAGGAAAAAAAGAGACTGACATAAAGAAGTAGCTGACTAAACAGCAGGCTAAATTTGGCAATACTGATCAAGAGGAGGTAACATCTGATCAAGAACAATGTTTTATGTCTCTACTGACTAAAACAAAAGATTTAAAAAGTCCAATTATCAGCTGTGGGCAGAGATGCTTTATCAATCTTCCCGTAACTTTGCTCTTATCCATAACCATGACTATCAATGAAACTTCTGGCACTAATTTGGATTCTTCAGGAACCTTGGGTCTAGGACATGAGTTGCTCTGCTCAATAAACCTTCTAAAAACACTGGAAAAGAACATATAAATTAATAAATTTGCATTTTAATGCACAAACTCCTTACGAGTTTGGTTAACATGAGCCATTTTATATAGATTCCCCCCAACTCCCAGATTAGCCTTAGATCAGGGGTCTGCAAACTTTTCTGATTTAGGACCAGACAGTAAATATTTAATGTTTTGAAAGTCACAAAGTCTTGATATCATTTCACACTGTGTGTCACAACTAGTCAACTATGTCATTTTGAGGTAAAGCAGCCATAAGTAAAATATCGACATGGCTATACTCCAATAGAACTATTCTGAAAACAGTGTTCAGATTTGACCTGGCCTACCCTAGTCTGTGGACCCCTGGTCTAGGTGAAATATTTAAAAAACTAAAAATTAACACATCATTTGAGACAATACTCTACCCCCATATATAGGCTGAAAGCCCAATTAAGTTTTCACACCAAACTCATACAGAGAACTATTCATACAGAATGTGGTGCTATTTACACTGTTAACTGTATGAATCCCACCCCCCGAGTAGAATGACTCTTGAGCCCATAAAAAATTCACCTACTCCTATTCTCATTTCTATACATGGCTGGTGGTGTTCCATCTTTGCTAATGAAAATAAGTAAGCTGAACTTCTGAATATGCAAGTCCCATGGCTCCAACCCAGATCCACGGTATCAAATTATTTGCTGAATTTGATGTTGGGCATTTTCTTAAGCTCCATGTGATGCAAGGGTTGTCAGCTACTGGATTTAGCCAAAAAAGCAATCAATAAAACAATGCATCAGAATCTACTGAAACCACAACACAAATCAATTTGTATGTTGGAGACCTAAGAACCCATATCTTTAAAAAGCTCCCCAACTGTTTATGCATTGTTTGAAAAACACTACCAGGGACGAGACAATAAACCCTTAGCCTCTTGGTCCCATCTCCTTAATGCCCTGGAGCTTTAATGGGACAGACACTGACAGAAACAAACATAACTGGGTAGATTACAGCCTTAGTATATAATACACATATCTTTGGGGGTTTATTATGCATATGTGTTGAAATAAACAAGGCTATTCCCACCTATTCAAATAGGAATAAAAACTCTGCAATATCAATTCAGGTATGTATTTGAAAGAAATATGAAGGTCTACTCTTTTCTTCACTGAAAACCAAACTAACATTTATCACACCAGAAAAAGACACTTCTAACAAATAGCACACAATCTAAACACAGCCCCAATTTTACTAAACAAAGTATTTTATAACTAATATAGCTAGAATGACATTTAGGTATTTTTATGACATTACCATTTTCCCAAGAAAAGTTTCCTGTAGAAATGGCATTGTGTTAAAAAATCTAATTAAAGTCTCCCCGTTCCCTAGCCCGGTAGCTCAGTCTGTTGGAGCGTTATCCAGATGCACCCAGGTTGTGGGTTCAATCCCCAGTCAGGGCACATACAAGATTGAACAAATGAATGCATAGATAAGTGTAACAATAAACTGATGTTTTTCTCTTTCCCCCTCCCAAAAAAGCAACTAAAAATAAAAATCTCCCCTTTACTCCAACCCACACTGCATCTACAAATAAATAAAGGCTGGGGCACTGTAGTACTTCAATGTTTAGACCACTCTGATCAACAGTAAGTGGAGCAAACTAACATGAACACACAATCGTAAGACAATCTCGTAAATTCTTACTGTTATCAGAATAAACACCCAATAAGCTTAATAAAATTTATAAAATAGAATAACCTCTTGTGACATGTCCAAAAGCTATAAAACTATGGTAAGTAGAAAATTTCAACCTAGTAAATACTACCTAGAAAATGGTTCAAATACACTTTACACTCTAGTAAATATAAACCTCAATGTAATGAAGGCACAGAATAAAAATAAACTATTTTTGACTACCATTGCTATGTTAGTCAAAAATACATTATGCTACAGGAATGAAAAATAACATGTAATTAATTTACATGTTATTTAAATAGCTAATAATTAATTTAAATAGCTAATAATAACTAATTTAAATTATTAATTTATAATTACTAGTGCCATTGTCAAAAAACTTGATAGTCTTTAAGGAGAAATAAAGTCCTTTAGGTACTTTATACCTAAAGTAAAAATGACAACTTCTAAGTGAGGAAGAGATGACATATACTTGAAACTTTTAAAAAATATATTCACATGTATGTCATAATATTATGATAAAGTTCCAGGCTAACAAAGAAAGCATGACCACACATGATGTGTGCTTTCCCTTTTGTCACATTTTTTAAAGAGTACTATTCAAATACACAAAATATGAAAATCAGTATTTATTTTATACTTCAAAGCACATACTATTAGTTGTACTGGAACATTTCTAACAGAAATATTAGAAAGAAATGAGAGGTGACTTATAAAAACAAACCAAGTAAATCTACTTTACTCTCATTATGTGGGGAGCTGAACACTTACCATTTGATTCCTCCCTTTAAATTGAACAGAGGAAAAGAGAAAGCATATAAGAGGGCCTAATTTCAAAGCTTTTAAGATAAAAATAAACATAAAAAATTTTTAATAATCTTTTCCAAAGCCAGTTTTCAAAGTAAATATAAAATAACTAAAACTGTCTCAATGTTGTCTCCATTAACATAAAAATATTCAAGTCCTATAAAGAAGTTTTCTTAATGTTTGTTTACTAATTCATTACTGTAAATTAACAAGCATCATGAAGCTAGAAACCACATAAAATTGACAGGAAAATGATGAAAAACTTATAACCACTCATAATTTCTAATCTCAAAAAGATCTAAAAACAGAACAAGAACTATTCTGCACCCCCCCAAGATTTAATTTCATTGTTACACACTATTTTAAAGATGGTTCTGCTTCAACACAGTAACTTTGTAGCCTTACATGAGTATTAATTTATTTTTAAAAAGTCACCAACACTCCAGCCCAGGCTTCAGCAAACTTTTTCTGTAAAGGTCCAAATAATAAGTATTTTAGGTTTTATGGGTCACAAATATCTCTAATATTTCTTTTTTTCCATCACCCATTAACCCTTTAAAAATATAATACCATTCTTATTTCTGTAGCAGGGTGGATCAATAATCTATTTTTAAAATGCCAATAAATCCAACATGAGTATTTAAATATCAAATTTATTTAATTGCAAAATTCATTCAGTATTTGTAAACGTTTGCCCACCATTAAAATGCACTTTAAACAAACATACAAGTATTTTTAAATTAAAACAATATGCAGTATTTCAATTTTAAATTCCAGCAACATTTCTAAATCAGTTTTTAATAGAAAAGTAAAAAAATTAAAACGATCTGTTCAGTAATTATACTCATATTAAATGCCATTGAGCATATTAAAACACTGGTATATGTTCTTAAAAACTGAAATGACTTCAAAGGACAGTCTGCAAACAAATTTGTGATAAGTCAACTTAATCAAGTTGAACAGTAAGGTACATTTTAATCATTTCCTTCTAGACCCCTAAAACACTTATGTATATGACATTATCGCAAACAGCTACACATATGCTCCAAGAATGTAAAGTTTGTGACAGAAAAGTGTTAAGAAAGTTAATTCTACCCATTGTACTAAAAGCAAAGCATTTTAGTAAAAGGTATGTTCACATACACATACATAAAGACTCAGATTGCCTAATCCTTAATAGAACAAAATTAAGTTTCTGTAAGAAATAGAACACATGTAGTATATATCTTGACTATATTTGAAAAGAAAAACACTAGCAACTAGTTTTCAAAATACGAGCCTGAAAATTTTAATTCTTTTGTAGCAACAGAAAATTTCCTCACATTAATAAATCTAACAGATTTATATTCATGTAACAGCCAAAAACCTAAAACCATGGTTTCAAATATGTCATTGAGCAAGTCCTATGCACTCAAGGAGAAAAATTCAAAATGTTAGAAATTAATGAAAAAAACTTTAACAATGGTTTAAAAACCTACTTAATTAATTTGGCGATGAATTTAAAAATCACCAAATGAAATTCTTCATATGACTTATAAGTAAAAATTTCTCTAACTGAATTAAATGCTACAATTTTCATTCAATGGATATTTACTTGATAGGAAGATAATTTCTTGTTGCTATGCACGTAACAACTTCTTTTATTGTGAAGAATAGTGTGGGAAATGGAGAAACCAAAGAACCTATATGTATGACCATGGACATAAACTAAAGTGGAGAAATGCTAGTGGGAGGAGGGGTTGCAGGGCGGAAGGGAATAAAGGGGAGAGAAAAATGGAACAACTATAATAACACAATCAATAAAATATACTTCTTAAAAAAACTTATTTTACTGTGTACGTATTCTTTCAAATAAGAAAGTTTATGTTCTAGGGAAAGAGGAACTAAAACAAAAGGACACCAATGACCTGAATACTTCTAGCATCACAAACATTGTAGATGTTTATGGTTTTTAAACATCTACAGAAAAGAATACTAGTAAATATTTTTTAGAATGAGTTAAGAACTGGCATTCACCTAAGGTAAACAATGACTATGTTGGTTATCATTAAGAACTTGCAAATTTTAACATTTGAAGAATTCTTGTTTGCCTTAACAAAAACTCAAGTCAGATCGAGTCTTTGGAACTAACTTTAGTTTACAAGAAATTCAGGAATGGAGAAACTTAACCGCAAGAATACAATCAACGAATTTCAAAATGTAAGATACTGTGTGCAATGAGACTTTGTTTATTTAAAAAAAGAAAAAGAAAAAATTAAAAAGAAGAGGAAAACCTATGGACTAAAAAGATTGGATCAAACAATTTGAAGAAAACAACTGTTTAAAAAAAAAGCCCCAGTGTATGGCTCAGTGGATTGAGTACCACCTGTGAGCAGAAAGGTCACTGGTTCAACTCCCAGTCAGGACACATGGCCAGAGTGCCCAACAGGTCCCCTGTTGTGAGCGTGGGAGAGGCAAGCAATCAATGTTTCTCTTCCTCTTTATCTCCCTCCCTACCCCTCTCTCTAAAAATAAACTAATTCTTTATAAAATATAAAAATAAAAAAAACATTTAAGACATGAGAAAGTTTGTGCTTTAATTGAAATTAAAGAATTGATAGTTTTAAGATATAAAGATATTTTTAAAATAAAATCCTTATCATTTAGGAATATATATTAAAATACTGATGAATAAAATCATATGAAGGGATTTCATACAAAATAGTTCAGAAAAGTAGGTACACTAAAAGATTAAAAAGATCACCCATGTGTTGATAACTGTTATGGTTGGGTGATAAACACATAATACTAATCTACTTTTATAATGTCTAAAATCTTCCAAAATAAAGAATTTTTAATCTCAGTAAATGGTGAAAATCAGTCAAATGGAGATGAATTTATAAAGATTTCTAATTTAGTACCATATATTTTTCAAAAATAAAATAAAAATGAAGAAAAATTTAACATCCATTTCATAAAACATGAGAATTACCTTCAGAAACTAATTCTAATTTACTACCTGAAAGAGGTTTTTATAAATTAGTTTAACATAAAAAACAAATTCAGAAAGATTAGAAAATACACTAATATATAAAGTAATATCTAAAGAATTCTAAACATACAATGTCAACCTAACAGAAAATAATTTTCGTTAAACTGGTATTTTACTTACATTTTCCATATAATTTGGCTTAAAGCCTTCTTGCTGTCGCCTCAGTTCCTCCTGTTCTCTGTGTCGTATCATTTCTTCTTCACGACGACGATGCTCTTCTTCATGTCTAAAAGGTATTTAAATAAAATTTTAGCACGATAGCTTAGTAAGCCATAATCAGGCATTTTATTTTAGGTTAAATAAAGTAATTTATGTAAGTCGCATTATGTTAAATCTGTCGATAATGACTGGCTTAGTAGATTTCCCTTCCTGTTTTGCTCTAAAACTTTAATAAATCAAATAAATGAAAAAACTAAAGTAGCTTAACTAGGATAAATCCAAAAAAGTATCAACATACAACCAGGGTACTTAAATGCTTAAGAGTAATAAAATTCAGAGTCCAAAGCTCAAACGTATACTCTTGCTATTTAAAGAGGAAAGCCTGGGATCCATCACTGGTATAGCAGAGTACAAAGACACTCAGAATCTATCCCTATGTAAGCCAGTGCAAAAAACTGTAATGCCTAAACAAAAATTCTATTATGTGTAGAAAGAGGTCTTAACAAAGCCTCTTACCCCCATTTCAACAACCAAATGAAACAAGGGTCAGCCTATACCCTATTTGTGTACAGTTTTAGCAGAACTATAAAATATTACATTTTATACACTAAATGTAAAATTTAGTTTTTACAGAACAAGTGTTTACTTATTGCTGTGACCACCTGTGGTGTAGAGCAGTATTGATTAAGTTGAGATAAACCATATGACCTGCAAAGCCTAAAATAGTATTTACTATCTAGCCTTTCCCCAAAAATGTTTGTCCACCTCTGTCCTAAAGGTATATTCATGCATTAAGGAAAAAAAAACTGTATTTGCAGGATTACTATTAAATCAGTAGTTATTATACAATTAAGAAGGAAAATCTACAAAATAATATTGAAGTAATTGACGTAATATTGGTATTAAAATCAAATTCACATATACATGCCCTCCACCCTAAAGAAAAAAAGCAATTTAAATAGTAAAGACTACATAATGCTGATACCCGTTAGTAGGTCTCATTTTCCAGGTTACTCTTATACGCACTGTTCTACACTAAGCATTAATATTCAAAATTCAAGAAACTTTGTTGTTCTTTGTTGTACAATAGTCCCCCACAATACAAGTCGCTGAACTAAAAGACATGGTGATATCTCCCACAGACAGCACAACAAAAAGGCTGTTAGGACTTCATGTCAGACCACATGCAAGTAACAAAACAATGTTCCTAAGAAATTCCAAGCAAAATCTGGACTATTTTGAGAAGTCTAAGTTCTCAACATAAAACTCTACTCATGTAAACTGGTTAACCCACTTCTTTGACATTAACACACATAAATTTTACTGTTAAGAAAATACTTTCAGACAAATACCGTATGATTTCACAACAAAATAAAACAAACATTCATAAATATAGAGAACAACAGACTGAGCAAAGGGGATTTCGGGGGCTAGATAAAGAAGATGAAGGGATTAAAAAGTACAAATTGGTACTTACATAAGAGTCACAGGGATAAAAAGTACAGCACAGTTACTATAATAACTATGTTTGGTGCCAGGTGGGTAAAATATCAGGGACCACTGTGTGACGTGTATGACTGTCTAACCACTGTATTACAACTGAAACTAATATAAAATAGTGTTGAATCTAAACTATCATTGAAAAATAAAATTTTTTAAAAAGAAAATAGTTTCAGCCCTGGTCAGGTATCTCAGCTGATTAGAGCATTGGCCCCACAGGCCAAGGTTGAGAGTTCGATCCCTGCAAAGCACATGCAAGAATCAACCAATGAATGCATAAATAAGTGGAACAACAAATTGATATTTCTGTATTTTTCTCCTTTCCTTACTTCTCACACTCTAAAATTAATAAACAAAATGTTTTAAAATAGTTTTATATTCATACACTGCTAACAATACACAGAACAGGTAAAAATTCCCTTATTCAAAACATGTTAAGGCCACATGTGTTTTCAAATTGAGTGCTTATTTAAAAACAAGCCAATATACTATTATTATATCTCCAGTGAGCTCTCAGACAAAACCCAATAATCAACCACATTAATTATTTCTGCAGTAAAATGAATATTCACATTGGGTGAACACAGCTGAGGAAGAAAAAGGGGCCACACACTAAACCAGTCAAGCTCAGGGGAGCCCTACTACTTGTCAGCCTTACAAACTCTGAGATCTAAATTAACCACAAAGGATGATATGAAAAAAATTTATTAAGTAAAAGCAGTTCACAGCAGGTAGTCATGTCCTAGGCCAGTATTTTCCCTAACAAAGGTCAACTTTTACCTTAACTGAGCTGGTCTGTTGTCTTTTTGCATCTACAATACCATACCTGTGTAATGTCAAATTCCCTCCCTCTCACACCCTTCAAAGCACAGGTAAGACACCAGTGGGAGACCACAAATCCCGTTATTGTTAACTGTTAACTATCCTATATACCCACCTGAGCAACACTGTGTGTCTATCATTTTATCTTTTATCTAATCACAGAGGTTTTTCCACTTTGTTGTCTCTTGCCTCCTTATCCATCTCCAAAGGACTCTATGAAACCCCATTATAACTTCTCCTTTGATTCTGATGTACACAATAAGGTGCTAAACTGCAATTCTCTGGGGATTTTCTCAGTTGGTTGAGATTTTGTTTTCCGGCAATTGTCATCAGCTTGGCTCAAATAAAGTTGTAAAATTCTTACAACTTGGGACTTTTCTTACACTGGCATACATAGTAAAGGTTTGACATGACCACAACGTAAGGGCAGGTCAGGTCTCTTTATCAAATAGACTCATATCTGATCATACCACATAATTTTGCACATGAGAAGGCTTTTGGTTTTTAAAGCTTTTTGTTCTTCAGAATTGCAACAATGACCTTGCTGAGGGCCAACTTATAATACACAAGATAATTTTAAATATGCAAGTCTATTTCAACTAAACAGAAATATCTGCACACATATGCAAGGGTGTCTATGCACAAATATACACTGTGGAAAAGGTTGAAGACACAATTAAGTATACATGGTATACAATTATGCTCTACAATAATTGTATACAATGGTATACAATTAGGAACACAATAAAACTGTTACAAAGAGGTAATTTGCATACACAGACATAAAACAATGTGGTACTGCTGTCAGAAAAAAAGGCAAGTACAAGAACAGTACTCCTATAGCTGCTTTTAAAAATTATTTGTATGACCCTAGCTGGTGTAGTTCAGTATATTCAATGTAGGCTGTGAACCAAATGGTTGCTGGTTCGATTCCCAGGCAGGGCACATGGCTGGGTTGTGGGCTGGGTGCCCAGCAGGGGACACGCAAGAGGCAGCCACACATTGATGATTCTCTCCCTCTCTTCCTCCTTCCCTTTCCTTTCTCTAAAAATAAATATATAAAAATATTTTAAACAAAATCATTTGTATGTCTCTGTCCCAAGGTGGTTCTGTTGTGTGGAACATCATTCCAAAAACCAAAGGGTCACACGTTTGATTCCCTGTCAGAGCACATGCCTAGGTTGAGGATTTGGTCCATGGTCGTCGGGGCATGTGTCAGAGGCAGCGCATCCAAGTATCTCTCGCACATTGTTGTTTCTCTCCCTCTCTTTCTCCCTCCCTTCCCCTCTCTCTAAAATGAAAAAGCATATCCTCTGCTGAGGATAAAACTTAAAAATTAAAAATAAATACAATTTGTATGAACACAGAAGTATGAAAATTTTATGCCACACTGGAAATATCTAGAAAATGGAAACACTGCCCTTTTTATTTTTACACACAAATGTAGCATGTAAATTTTGTAACACGTAACATTCTGAAACAAAAAACACATAAAATATTTTTTTAGTCCTCATCCAAGGATACGTTTACTGATTTTTAGACAGAGGAAAGGAGAGAGAGGAGGAGGAGGAGAAAGGAAGCAGAAAGAGAGAAAAACAATTATTGATTTCCTCTTTTGTGCACCCCAACCAAAGATCAAACCCACAATGTAGGTGATGTGCCCTAACCAGGATTTCTAATTGCAATCTTTTGGTGTAGCGCTGATGCTCCAACCAACTGACCAACCTGACCAGGCCAGATAAAGTATTTTATTTTTTCTAAATATATTTTATTGATTATGCCATTATAGTTGTCCCATTTCCCCTGCTTCATTCCCTTTGACCCTGCACATCCCCTCCCCCACCATTCCCCCCCTTTAGTTTATGTCCACATGTCTCAAGTTCTTTAGATTCTGTATTTCCTATACTATTCTTGCCCTCCCCCATCTATTTTCTACCTACTGTCTACACTACTTATTCTCTGTTACTTCTACCCCCTTCTCCTCCTCCCACTCCCCTGTTGCTAACCCTCCATGTGTTCTTCATTTCTATGGTTCCACTCCTCATCTAGCTGTCCTCTTGGTTTGCTTTTTTTAGGTGTGGTTGTTAATAACTGTGTGTTTGCTGTCCTTTCACTGTTCATATTTTTCACCTTCTTTTTCTTATATAAGTCCCTTTAGCATTTCATATAATAAGGGCTTGGTGATGATGAACTCCTTGAACTTGACCTTCTCTGAGAAGCACTTTATCTGCCCTACCATTCTAAATGAAAGCTTTGCTAGATAGAGCAATCTTGGCTGTAGGTCTTTGGATTTCATGACTTGGAATATTTCTTTCCAGCCCCTTCTTGCCTGTAAGGTCTCTTTTGAGAAATCCGCTGACAGTCTGATGGGTACTCCTGTGTAGGTGACTTTCCCTTATCTCTTGCTGCTTCTAGGATTCTCTCCTTCATTTTAATCTTGGCTAATGTAATTATGATGTGCCTTGGTGTGTTCCTTCTTGGGTTCATCTGCTTTAGGACTCTCTGACCTTCCTGGATTTCCTGGAAGTCTATTTCCTTTACCAGACTGGGGAAGTTCTCCTTTATTATTTGTTCAAATAAGTGTTCCACTTGTCACTCTTCCTCTTCCCCTTCTGGTACCACTATTATTTGGATGTTGGAGCGTTTAAAGATGTCCTGGAGGTTTCTAAGCCTCTCCTCATTTTTTGTTTCTTCATTCTTTTCTGTCTGGTCATTTTTTTTCCTCCTTCTGGTCCACTCGATTGATTTGAGTCCCAGTTTCCTTTCTATCACTATTGGTTTCCTGTGCATTTTCCTTCATTTCAATAATTTTAGCCTTCATTTGTTCCTCTAATTTGGGACTAAAATCAACCAGTTCTGTGAGAATCCTGATCACCAGTGTTTTGAACCGTGCCTCCGAGAGGTTGGCTATTTCTTGGTCGCTTAGAGTTATTGGCTCTGGGGCTTTGAGTTGTTCTTGAGCCATAATGTTTTGGCCTGTTACATATGAGGGGCAGAGCCCTAGGTGTTCACCAGGGTAGGGCAACTCAGTTGCTGGGTTGTGACGCTGTATGTGGGGGCGGGGTCAAAGAGGGACAATGGCAGTCCCCTCTGCTCCTTCCCACCTCTGGGGCCTGTGTGGTCCATAACACTGCTTGCTCCTTCCCCTGGTTTATCTGTGCACAAATGTGTGACCATGGTCAGCCAGATGCCTTGCACCCTCACCAGGATCTCCCATTGCTACCTCTCGCCTGGGATCCACCAACAGCTGGCTGCCGGCCTTGGTCAGTTAGGCAGATCTTTCTAGCCCGACCCACTCTGCCACTAGCTCTGCCCCTCTTACTGGTCTGACTAACGGTTCATTGTTGTCGGACTTCTGTACAGTTCAATTTTCTGTGTTTTGGTTGCATTTTTTTTTACTAAAACTTTCTTGCCTTCAAACTTGGTTGTGTGAGGAGTCACAGTGTTTCCACCTACACCTCCATCTTGGCCGGCAGTCCATTAGAAGTCAAGATTATCCTGATACCAAAAATCAGACAATGATACTAGCAGATTCTAATGCAGGTGCCTTCTTCACACAAAGGATTCCACTTCCAGATAAAGTATTTTAAACAAAATTTACAATGTACTTCTCCCACTACTAGAGCAACTTTTTCTAATAACATAAGAACAGATTTATAAATCAGGAGAAAAATATAATAAAAAGGCAAATTCACTTTAAACATTTTCTGTTTTTCCTTCCTTTCTTTTCTCCATAAATTCCAGTTTCTCTTTTACTTTGAACTAAGCTGTATTATACAACACTGACAAGTCAATAATCTAAATTCAAGGATTGTACACAGGAACATTCCCTTATTGTACATGTTTCCTTTGCATATTGTCTTTTCCCCCTTTTTTCTTTTTTAAGATTTTATTTATCTTTACAGAGAGGGGAAGGTCTGCTCCTCCTCTTTCTAGAGAATAAGAGAGAGTAGAGAAAGAAATGTATCAATGTGTGGTTGCCTCTTGTGTTCCTTGCACCGGGGAACCTGCTCTGAAACCCAGACATGTGCCCTGACCGGGAATTGAACCAGTGACCCTCTGCTTCACAGTCAGTTGCTCAATCCACTGAGCCACAGCAGCCAGAGCTGCTTTGCATTTTTTCTAATCCACTAATGCTTTAATGGTCATCTATGGCCATATATGGAAATAATAAGACACTGTGATAAATATTAACATCCTTCCTGTTATACATAATTGATTGAAACTGATAAAAAAAACTAAATTTCAAGATTTAACTTGTAGCCAACTAATTGTTTTCAGGTCTTATACATTTTTGTAGGACTCTGAAAAATGAGAGGCTCTAGGCACTAAGCTGCAATATGACTAGTGAGAAAAGTCCTGGTGCTCTTTGTTCCTGTTCAACACTAAGCCCTGGACACCTTTCACAGGATATTTATGTCAAATCACATAAATGAGAAAGAATAGTGGATGATTAGGTAGGTGGGTAGGAGGGCAGAGAAAGAATGAAGGAATACATGAACAAACAACAGATGAACAACTAAGTGAACTAACACACATCTTACTTCTTTGTACTAGCCTTTCTTCTTCACTACAACAGCCTCTGAAGAATGAAGTGACCCATGAAAACTAAATTAATTTCTAGCACTGTAAAGAAAAGTACACATATATACTGCAAATAAATCATATAATTTCTCTCAAAATATACTTTCTTAAAGTAGATTTTTCAATCTCCAACTAATTTAAAACAAAAAGACACAGTTCCAACTATCTGGCTTATTAACAATTCACAATTCTTATGTGGTAGCAGCCCAGTCAGATAAATCTCTGGCATTTTACTACTAGAGTTTTATTGACTTACAAGTATTATTATGAAATTATGAAATTTCATAAAATTCATAATTTCATATGAAATTAAATTCCCAGACACAGCCATTTTTCCCTTCCCTTGACACATGCTGCAAAAACTACTGATTTTAAGATAAGTTGTTCACATAATTAAAATTCTCACAGGAATTTCAAAAGTAACTCCCACCACCAGGCACAAGGTAAGCTGGTTAACAAATCTGTCACCGCCTACATCTGCTACAATATAAAGAAGCATAAAGATTTCCCATTAGCCCTGTCTGGTGTGGCTCAGTGGATTGAGTGCCGGCCTGCAAACTAAAGGGTCGCTGGTTCAATTCCCAATTAGGGCTTATGCATGGGTTGCTGGCCAGGTCAGGTCCCCAGGTGGGGGCACAAGAGAGGCAACCACATGTTAATGTTTATCTCCCTCTCTTCCTCCCTTCCCTTTTATCTAAAATAAATAAAATCATTTTAAAAAAGTGATGCGTAAAAAAAAAAAGATTTTCCATCAAATTATTACCCAATCTTTTTACTGTTAGTACATAGTTATCTGAATTTCAAACTGAATCTGACATAACCACGCACATTAAATAAAATTAACGAAAGTCCATTCAATAAAAAACTACCATACACAAAGAATGCTTACCAAGTCAAGCAACCAATATCTCACCTTCATGACATTACATCGTAGCCCATTAAAAATTCAAATAAGTGCCCTGGCTGGTGTAGCTCAGTGGATTGAGCGCGGGCCTGCGAACCACATGATCACGGTTCGATTCCCAGTTAGGGCACATGCCTGGGTTGCAGGCCAGTTCCTGGCAGGGGACACACCAGAGGCAACCATACATTGATATTTCTCTCCTTCTTTCCTTCCCTTCCCCTCTAAAGATAAATAAAATCTTTTTTAAAAAATTTCAAATAAGTACTTCACACTAGTTCTGTGCACTTTACTTGCTTTTTAATCATCTGATTATTCCAGTTTGTATCTGCTTCCCCCCATAAACTGTAGGTTCCATAGTGGGAGCACCTGTGTTTTGTTCCCCAATGTACCCCCAATAACTAAGGTACTGTTTCTTTTTTCCCGTTACTGGTAACTAATTTTAACCCTACAGAAAAGTTGTAAAAATGGTATAGAGTTCCTACATATCCCCATGCAGCATTCTGTAATACCAACATCTTATATAACCATGGTACAATTATGAAAACCAGGAATTAACACTAATATAATGCTACAGATAAACTACAGATCTTATTCCAATTTCACCCACTTTCCCCAACTAATGTCCTTCTTCTGTACCAGGACTCTATCCAGAATCCCACACTGCATTTAATTACTATCTCCTCCAGTCTGTTAGTTCAGTTTCTCTTAATCTTTCATAAACTTGGCACTTCTAAAGAGATTTTATATAATGTCTTCAATCTGAGTATGTCTTAAGTTTCCTCATTAACAAACATGAGGCTATAAACTTTTGACAAGAAAACCACAAAAACAACACTATCCTTCTAAGTCATATTAAGGGGGCCCTGGTGTCAATGTCTTATTACAGGTGACATAAACCTAAATACTTGGAAATGGTGGTGTCTGCTGGGTTTCTCCACTTTAAGTTTACTGTTTTTCCCTATGTACCTAATTCAAATTTGAGACTGTGTACGTAAATCGTTTCTCAAGTTTGGCCTAACAACTTTAGCACCCATCAGTAGTAGACCAATGTGTAACAATCATCACTGTAGTGTTTGTCCACTAGTGACTCTCTCTCCCCCCCTAGCATTCCTTCCTCATTTATTTATCTACTTATTTATTTTTAAGACTTTATTTCTTTTCAGAGAGAGGGAAAAGGAGGGAGAAAGAGAGGGAAACATTGATGTGCAAGAGAAACATCGATCAGTTGCTTCTCACATGCCAGGTGGGACCCAGCCTAATACCCAGATATGTGCCTAGACAGGGAATCAAATTGGCAATCTTTCAGTTTACAGGCCAGAGCTTAACGCACAGAATCACACCAGCCAGGGCCAGCATTTATTAATTGGAATTCTATATTAAGTATGAGCCACCATTCTCTTCCATTTATTTATTTATTTATTCATTCATTCATTTACTTACTATTATCATATGGACTCATGGATATTTACTCTACAATTAAAAAATCCAACACTATTGGCCCTGGCTGGGAAGCTCAGTTGGTTAGACTATCATCCCAATACACCAAGACTGCAAGCCAAATCTCCATTCAGGGCACATGCAACAAGCCATCACTGAATGTATAAGTAGGCAAAACAGGCCCTGGCTGGTTTGGCTCAGGGGATTGAGTGCTGTCCTAATAAAGGGTCACCAGTTCAATTCCCAGTCAGGGCACATGCCTGGGTTGCAGGCCAGTTCCCAGCAGGGGATGCATGAGAGGCAACCATACATTGATATTTCTCTCCCTCTCTCCTTCCCTTCCCCTCTAAAGATAAATAAACAAAATATATTTTTTAAAAAGGTCCCTAGCCCTGAGCAGTGTGACTCATTGGATTGGGCGTCATCAGGCAAACTGAAAGGTCATCGGTTCATTCCTGCTGAGGTCCGTAGTTGGGAGCGGTGCCAGAGGCAATAAACCTCTTATTCCTCTTGCACATTGACATTTTTCTTTTTCAGAAGTATTCTTCTCTGTCTCCTTCTCAACTCTCTCTTTAAAAAAATGAATAAAATATTTTTAAAAAGGTTCCTTATGCAAGGAGTTAATGTGGGAAGCTGTATACAATAGTGACTCCGGAACATTAGTGTGTACCAGAATTACCTGGATAATTTATTCAAGCAATAAATAATTTAATTTATATAACTTACATAGTTATTTATACTTTATAGGGAGAAGTTGGAGACTTTCTAACAATTATCCAGGTTAGAACGTTGGTGCAGCTTTGTCTAAGTAGGTCAGAGTAAAATCAGAGTAGTTCCAAGACAGAAACATGTATACAAACAGAAACAAATACACTGTCGAAAAAAGTAAACTAAAATATACTGAATACTACCTATCCCCAGATTATGAAGACACTTAAAACTGATTCACGCGGTCCTGCAAACTAGACAATTGCAGTTCGATTCCCGGTCAGGGCACATGCCTGGGTTGCAGGCCAGTTTCCAGCAGGGGACACAAGAGAGGCAACCCTACATTGATATTTCTCTCCCTATCTCCTTCCTTTCCCCTTTAAAGATAAATAAAATCTTAATTAAAAAAAAGGACACATGGACAACAGGACAATAACTAAGGTGGGGAGTGGAAATGGGAGGGAGGTGGGGAGCACTGGGCGGGGGCAGGGCTGGGAATATAAGACAGAAAACTGTACTTGAACAAGAATTAAATTAAAAAATAAAAAAGAAAATTAAAATAAAAAAAAACTGATTCACGGTTTTGCACTTTCTGCTTTATCTTTTATTTCCTATGTGCACCTTACTTGCTACACAAGCATTTACTACTTTTATAGCACTTTCAAAAACAAATTTTAAGTTTGCTTTAATCATAGCTTTGATCATAACATTTCCTAATTATTATATTTGAAACTTTTAAAAGTAACATTTACCTAAGTATAGTTCACAATTAAATATTACAGGTACATGGAAAGCTGTTAATTTGTTTATACATAAAGTCATTCATAGCAATGCTATACACAGGAAAACAAAAAGAGAAACTGAAATAAACACTGCTGCATTATTATAGTAAATTATACACATTAATGCCTAGGCCTCCTACATAAGGTCATAGTGTATGCAACCAAAGTGTCAATAACCAGCTAAAAAAATTCTTAAGAATAACAAAGACTTATGCTAGTCTGTGGAATAATTGCCCAAGTATAGTCAAAAAGTAAATAGTTTTATTTGTATTTTCCAACCTGTACAATCTGTTCCCAATGGAAGAGTGAGGTTTTATTAGTAACACACAAGAACTATGTGTATTCACATCTATGTTACACTGTTATTTTTGTTTGTTTGTTCTTTACCTCAGTTGTATTTGCTTTCGTTTTTGCAGCTCTTGGTTCCTGAGTTCTTCCAGGCGTCTGAGTTCTTCTTGACGCCTCATGAGATCTATAAAATATTAATATTTTAGCTGCACTTGTATATTTTTATAACCATGAACATACAAACTCTCTATTGCTAGCAATACATAGAGTAATTTATTCATATTCATGCACCCAGTATCTACTGTATCACCTCATAACAAAAGATCGTAAGCTGTGTAATTAATTAATCAAATTAATATCCTTTCTGGGACTGTTTCTTCGTATGTATGAAGAGAAGAATAAAATTCATCCTTCTGCTTATAAATTAAAACAGACAAGATTTTTTTAAACATAGAAATTAAAATATACTAAAAACAGAATAAAATGATACATGAATTTTCACTTACATATTTTAATCATATTAAAAATTTTCAGCAGCATTGCAAAGCCCAAAGAGATGTCTTGGGAGATATCAGCAGGTCAGAACCAGACCAGACCAGACAAATAGTAGGAATAGCAGTAAGACACTGCATAAAGCCCAGAGATCATCCCTCCCAACACAATTAGTGTTAAGATTCTTCCTACACCAAGTCAATGTTTTAGGAAAAAAGGCAAGAAGAATTCCTGAAAGAGGAAAAAGGCTGAAGAATGAGATAAACAAGATCATTTTAAACAAGATAAGCATTCCCACTGACACCATATTTCCTGTATCAAGAACAGGGTCTCCACAGTAGTAAAAGATAATTAAAAAGTACATTTTTTCTGCACATCTGAGAAGTAGTACATTAACTTTCCAAGTGCTAAAAATCGTTGTAATATCTTACCAAATTATGTCTGATTACATGCATATTGAAAAATACAAAACCATTAAAATACTCTGAAAAGCATAATTATTGGTTACTTTTATTTCTCCTTGTCTCTTCAGGTTACCTGATTTTCTAAAATGAACACAAATTACCTAAATGTTTTTTAATAAATTGCTAAATTAAGAACTTAGATAACACTAATACTTGGTTTCAGTTAACTTTCTATGTAGCAATGACCCTAACCATCATAACCATATCACTGACAACACAGCCCTAACAAGGTGAATATTATCCTCCACTTTTATACATTGGAAACAGACTGAACAGTGTATTATGCCAAAGTAAACAAAAAATCAGATAGATTATAAATGTGCTTTAGCCATCCACCTATTGCTCAGCCAAATCTATCCTCATTCCAGACTCCTTCAAACTTTCTAGTACCCCAAACCTATATAATCAAAGGCAACTGAGAAACTTAAAAAATAAAAATTAAAAAACAGATTTAGAGACTCAGCTAAGGAAAGTCAGTTTTGGTGCATGGGGTAGGGACCAGATATTATGTCAGTTGAGATAACACTTAGCTATAATAAAGGACATCAAATATGATTACAATGATTTCAAACATTTATACCAATAGTTGTCAGCTATAACTGCTTATTAGAATAACTTAAATACCTTTTAACCACACATCAGTTAAATCAAAATATCCTGAGATTTGGACCAGACATCAGTATTTTTATTTGAAACCCCCTAGATGATTCCACTGTGCAACCAACATTGAGAGCCACGCAACTATCATACAATTAATTTAGTGGGAAAAACCAAGTAGAGACCAAAAATGTAATGTATTTATATTCCTAAAAGGAAATTATTCAATAAGTCAAAGAACAAAAACTCTCCCACTATCGCCTGTAACAATTTCAACATAGTTTTGGAGGTTGCTGTAGATTAGCTCCTCTTAAAATTAGAGACTATCTACCATATATAATTATAAAAGTGAAAATAGGGAATACATTTTCGCCCATGAAAAGGAGTAAGAAAAGAAAAATGTTTCTTTTCAGACAACTGGAACTTCTCCTTTTAAGCTGTGCCAGTTGAGAAAACTGCTTTAACCTCTTGGATCACACCTCCTTACCTGTAACAGTGGTATAATAGTTAGCTCAAAGCCCTGACCACATATCATTCTGATACTCCTGATGCCAAGGTTGCAGGTTCAATCTCCAGTCAAGGCACATACAACAATCAACCAAGGAATGGATAAATAAGTACAAAAACAAATCTATGTTTTTGTTTCTCTATCTCTCTTTCAAAATCATTCAATAATGTTTTGAAAATTATTTTTAATTAGCTGAAACAACTGGACAATATAATTATCAGGTAAGCATGTATCTGATACTAAAAAGGGGCAATATCAACTTGAAACTAACATTTTACATTTAATAAATTATTTCTTTTATTTTGTTAATATCCTAAGTTCCTAAATTTTCACTAAGGTGTATACACTGCCAAAAAATATCCTTCTGGGGAAAAAAACTACCAAAAAAATGTATAATTAGATATTTTTTTGTCCTTTGATCCATTAAATAACAAACTAATAGGAATATTACTTAAAAATATAACACAAAGGAATTCATACACATGAAGACACTTGTCGTAGTATACTACTGATTACCAGAGCAAGTTAACATTTTTACTTTTTTTTAAAGATTTTATTTAATTTTGATAGAAAGAAGAGGTGGGGAGAAAGAGAGGGAGAAAAATATTGATGTGAGAAACATTATCCGTTGCCTCTCACACACCCCTCCTACCAGGGACCTAGCCTGCAACCCAGGCATGTGCCCTGACAAGGAATCGCACTGGTGACCTTTCTGTCCACTGGACAATACCCACTGAGGCACACCATCAAGGCTAGATCAAATAACATTTATAAATGCTTACCCTAACAAATTTAATGATAAAAGAACATAAAATTATATGAACACTATAATTTCAATATATCATAAATATAGGTACACAGCAAAAGTGAACAGAGAAAACTATAGATAAATTTAAAGGTTGATTTACTAGACTGTAAGAAACTGTTTCCCTTATTAAAAAGCCTTCAAGTAATGAAAACTGAATGTACATTCTCTGACCTAACAAGTTCACTTTCTAAAAATACAAGAATTGAAATTACAGATTGAAAGGATATATCTACTTCTAAGGAAAGGTTGAAATATTATGGTGTACAATAAAATATATCTTGAATACAAGAAAGGAAAAATGGAAATATGTAATAAAGCAAATATGGTAAAATGAATTTAATGAATATGGTTAAGTAGAATCTAAATCTAAGAACGAATATAAAGAGAACACATTGATATTCATTCAAGTTATTTTGTTTATAACTTCTCATAAGGAGATTTCCCGCCAAGATGAAGACATAGGTACAAACCATACCTCCACAGACAACCAAAAGAAGAATAAAATTTAAAAACAAAAAAGAGTAACAACTGTCAGAAAATCTAACTGTACAGAAGTATTAACAACCAAGGAGGTAAAGAAGAAACATTCATCTAGACCAGGAGGGGCAGAGATGGGGAGCTAGGGTGGAGAGGACTCACAGCAAGGCAGTGGCTGGCAGACCAGGTGACCCCACATTTGCACACAGACCAACCGGGAGTAACAACTGGGGAGTGAGACAGACTGAGCAACCCAGGGTTCCAGTGCAGGGAAACAAAGCCTTGAAACCTCTGACTGAAAAAACCTGTGGGGGTTGCGGCAGCAGGAGAAAACAGCCTCATAGGAGAGTCCGTTGGATAGACCCACAAGTACAAGAACATACATAAAACCACCCTCCTGGAAATCAGCACCAGAGGGTCCAATTTGCTTGTGGGTAGCAGGGAAAATGAATGGATGCCAGCCAGAGAGTTCAGTGCCATTGTTACCTCTCAGAACCTTCCCCCATATACAGCACCACAACTAAGTGAATACCTAAGGCTCAGCCCCTTTCAATGTAACAGGCACACGAAGACAAAAAATATGGCCCAAATGAAAGAACATATCAAAACTCCAGAAAAAGAATGAAGTGATGAAGAAATAGCCAACCTACTAGATGCAGAGTTCAAAACACTGGTAATCAGGATGTTTACAGAAATGGTTGTGTATGGTTGCAAAACAGAGGAAACAGTGAAGGCTATGAAAAGTGAAATAAACAAAAATATACAGGAAACTAACAGTGAAGGGAAGTGGAACTCAGATCGACAATTCTGAACCAAAGGAAGAAATAAACATCCAACCAGAACAGAATGAAGAAACAAGAATTCAAAAAAAAAAAGTGAGGAGAGGCTTAGGAATCTTCAGGATACCTTTACACGTCCCAACATCCAAATCATAAGGATGCCAGAAGGAGAACAAGAGCAAGAAATTGAAAACTTATTTGAAACAATAACGAGGAGAACTTCCCTCACCTGGCAAAGGAAATAGACTTCTAAGAAGTCCAGAAAGCTCAGAGAGTCCCAAAGAAGTTGGACCCAAGGAAGCACACGCCAAGGCACATCATCATTACATTACCCAAGATTAAAGATAACTAGAGAATCTGAAAAGCTGCAAGAGTAAATGAGAGTTACCTACCAAGGAGTGCCCATGAGACTATCAGCTAATTTCTCAGAAGACACCTTGCAGGCAAGAAGGAGCTGGAAAGTATTTGAAGTCATGAAAGGCTTCATGACTTCACCCAAGATTACTCTATCCAGCAAAGCTATTGTCTAGAATTGAAGGGCAGTTAAAGTCCTTCCCAGATATGGTCAAGTTAAAGGAGGTCATCACCACCAATCCCTTATTATATAAAATGTTGAAGGAATTTATCTAAGGAAAAGAAGAAAATTAAAAACAGGAAAAGTAAAATGGCAACAAACTCACAACTATCAACAACTGAACCTAAAACACAAAAACAAAATCAAACTAAGCAAACAACTAGAATAGGAACAGAATCACAGAAATGGAGACCACATGGAAGGCTATCAGTGGGGAGGGGGAGAAAGGGGGAAACGTATAGGGAATAAGAAGCATAAATGGTAGGTACAAAACAGACAGGGAGGTTAAGAACAGTATAGGAAATGTAGAAGCCAAAGAACTTATATGTATGTCCCATGGACATGAACTGGAGGGGTGGGGGGGATGCTGCTCGGGGGGGGGGGGTGCAGAGGAGAGGGAAATAAAGGGGGGAAATGGGACAACTGTAATAACATAATTAATAAAATATATTTTGAAAATTTTGAAAGAAATTTCTCACAACAAAATCTTGCAGGGGAAACATCATGGGTAAGTTATTAGCCTTTAAAGAGAAAAATTTCATATGGAAGCCTGAAAAAAAGATCAACTCACTTTCAAGAGAGGAAAAAACTCAGGCTTATTTCCAATTTCCCCACAGAAGCATTCAATGCAAGCAAACAATGAAAAATGCTGTCAAGTACTTTAGAAATAAGGGGGGGAGCAAAATTCTATGAATTTTAACCATTCAAGCATCAGTTTAAATACAAGGTTCACACAGTACTTCAGAACATGCAAGAACTCCAGTAATGTTTCCATTAACTCTTCTTAAAGAAATTAAGATAAACATCAGACAATCAAGTGATGAACAGAAACGTCATTCGGTAAAGAACATGTTGAAATGAAAACATAATATTGAAAAGATAGCCCTGGCTGGTTCTTAGTGGACTGAGTGTCAGGCTGCAAACCCGAGGGTTGTTGGTTTGATTTTCAGTCAGGAAACCTGCCTGAGTTGCAGGCCCGGTCCCCAGTGGGGAGTGTGAGAGACGATCACACTTGGATGTTTCTCTCCCTCTCTTGCTTCCTCCCTTCCCCCCTCTCTAAAAATTAATAAATAAAATCTTTAAAAAATATATATTGAATATCCTACAATCATTGCAACATTATTCACACTAGACAGCATGTGCGGAAACCTAAGTGTCCATCAACAGATGACTGAATCATGAAAGTGTGTAGTAGTAAAGATAAACAGTGATGGAAGGAGACTTGTCTTGGGGTGGTGCACACAATACAATATACAGATGAGGTAGGACAGAACTGTACCCCTGAAACCTTATTTTATCAACCAGTGTCACCCTAATAAAGTCAATAAAATCTGTATGTAAAATATGTGGCATACACGACACACAAAGCAGTAATATACAAACACATGCTCACATATATACACAACATATTTACAAAAACATATATATACACAATGGAATATTATTCAGCCATGAGAAATACAAGTGTGTTAGCAAATTTTTGTAAATTCTGATATCCTGCCATTTAAAATAATATGCATGAACTCTTAGGGCGTTGTGCTCAGTGAAATAAGCCAGAGAAAAACAAATACTGCATGGTATAACTTACACCTGGAATAAAAAAAAAGTCAAACCCGTAGAAATATGGCTGCCAGGGGCTGAGAGGGGGAAACAGGAAGTGGTTGGTGAAAAGGCACCAGTTAAAGATGAATGAAGTCTGCAGAACCAATGTATAACATGGTGACAACTATAGTTGACAACACTGTACTATATAACTGAAAGTTACAGAGATTAGAACCTAAATGTTCTCACCAAAAAATAAGTAAAACTAGCTTTATACTTTAAAAATTAAGTCAGTGTCATAAATTCAGACAAACTGGAAGCAGAATTAATAAATGCTCAAGGGATCAAGAGAAAGGAGCAGCTGAATATGCCTATTTCCTTGTTCTTTTTTCTTTGGTAACCAAGAATCAAAAGGTATCATTTAGAGGAAATAAATATATTTCTATTACTTGATCTATCAGTACAAAGGCACTCATAAAGAAGAATAATGTTATTAAAAAATCAGTGATGCAAGAGTGGAGAGTAACAGTAAAATTAATGTCAGAGTTAGTATTATCCACTCAGAGTTTAATAATTACTCAACAAAGGGAACACAAAAATAACAGGAAAATTCAGGAACTGCCTACTAATGACCAAACATACACGCAGAAAGAAAACATAATTTGTAATGAGTAAATGGGATTTGGATCTAGAAAAAACTAAACATTATAAATGAAACAATTACTAAAAGTGCTGGTGTGTCCAACAAGAATCAACATTTACAAAAATTTGCCAAGACATATATATAAATATTCATTGCAGCATTGCTTTCTCTAACAAACTAGAAACAGAATTGATATTAGATATCAATCAGGGGAGGATGAGTCAAATTAATTACAGCTACTTCACAGAATATAGTGCAGCTACCTAAAAACTGAGTCAGATTTACACAGGGTCTAGCAGAAGTAATGCCTACTTCAGTGTGGTTGGTAGGATAATAAATATGTGTTGTTTAATATTATTAAACAATAATTTATAGTTTTGATTTGAACACTTCACCTAAAATGTCACATGGCGTGCTTGAGTGTGATTTTGTTATGTTACAGAATTATAAACTTACGATTTTGTAATAAAATAAATGGGCATTATTTGTGCTGGACCCTGTATCTATGTACCTATGTAGAAACTAAAATAAGCAAGATGCAGAAAAAGATCAAAAAGGGTTTTTTTTTTGTTATAAATATATACATCTACCAAGATATGCAAACATTTTTTTCCACTAAAAGATACAAAAGCCTTGAATGGTCTGGCTGAGTTGGTTGGGCATTGTCCCACAAAGCAAAAGGTTACCGTTTTATTTTAGTCAGGGCACATGCCTATGTTGCTGGTTTGGTACCTCGAAGGGGCACTTACCTAAGAGAGGCAACAGGTCAATGTTTCTCTCCCTGTTTTTCTCCCTCCCTTTCCCTGTCTCTAAAAATAAGTAAATAAAATCTTTAAAAAAATACACGAGAGGCCACTGCTGGGTGGTCCAGTTGACTGGACCATCAGCCAATACACCAAAAGGCTGCAGGTCTGATTCCTGGTCAGGGCACATACATAGGTTGCAGGTTCAAACACAGGTGAGGGCACATGCTGGAGGCAACCAATGGATGTTTCTCTCTCACATCAATGTTCTCCCTCCCACCCTTCCCCTCTCTTTCTCTGCCCCAACCCTCCACCTTCTTCTCTCTCTAAAGTCAATAAACATATCCTCTGGTGAGAATTAAAGAAACACACAAAAAAAGATATAAAAGAGACCCTGGTCAGGTAGCTAGCTCACTTGGTCACAGAGTAGTCCAGATACTCCAAGGTAGAGGATTCCATCCTCAGTAAGGGCACATACAAGAATCAACCAATGAATGCATAGATAAGTGAAACAACAAATCCATGTTTCTCTTCCCCTTCCTTTACACCCCGCCGTCTCTTTAAAAAAAAAAAAGGAAAACAAATTCAAATACAGAAGAAATAGTGACTCCCACAGAAAACAGGTGAGGAAGGAGGAATTTTTTTTGTACTGTCTGATGAATTTTCTCCTGTAATAGGTCAAGTGGAGAGCCCTGTGTTTCTGTAGACCCACGAAACTAAAACTATCTAAAGTCCTTTACTCATCTGAGTACATCCTTAGAATTTTTAAATACATAATTTTAAGATAAAAAAAGAAAAAACTGTAATTTTTTACACTAACAATAAAAGAATTTATCACCTGCATCGTCTGCTGAAATACAAGTTGTGCTTCATTAGAAGAAAACCCAGAAGCACAGGGTGGGATGCATTAAGCAATGTGCTTTTCTAATATTATAAACCAAAATATCATCAGGGGTTATAAGCAAACACCAAATAAAGCAATAAAATAAAAGCTCATGGGAAGTAATTGCAAAATTACTATCCTTCAGAAGTCAAAATACTCTTAGGGGTGAGTCAAAGTTTTCTAAGAGCTCACAAGAGCTCTTTAAGGCAAAAAAGAAATACTGTTCTCAGTAAACCCCCAAGTACCTCAAAACAGCACCTCCTACAACTAAGATTAAGTACATGCTGAAATAATGACTTATACCATCGTCAGTAGCAGCAACAAGATATTTTCAATGCTTTCAACTTGTTATTTCCTAGCCATGTCATAACTGTAGACAGTGGGAAAATAACGAGGCAAAGGGTCTAGCAGAGAACAATCCTTATCAAACCAAACTGCTAGGGCAATCAAGGGACCTAGGAAACAAAAGGTTTTTGTTTTGTTTTGTTTTAAAGGCTTTTTTTAAAGATTTTATTTATTTATCTTTAGAGAGGAAGGGAAGGAGAGAAGGAGAGAAATATCAATGTATGGTTGCCTCTCGTGAGTCCCCTGCTGGGACCTGGCCTGCAACCCAGGCATGTGCCCTGACTGGGAATCGAACTGCAATCCTTTGCTTCGCAGGCCCGTGCTCAATCCACTGAGCTACACCAGCCAGGGCTGCTCTTAAGTTTTTTGTTTTTGTTTTTTAATCCTCACCCTAGGACATGCTTACAGAGTTTAGAGGGAAGGGAAGGGAAGGGAGAGAGGGAGACAAACATTGCTGTGAGAGAAACATCGATTGGTTGCCTTTTGCCTGTGGTCCAGCTGGGGAACGAACCCACAGTCCAGGCATGTGCCCTGACAGGGAGTCAGACCTGTGACCTTCTGATTTATAGGAGAGTGCTCTAACAAACTGAACCATGCTGGCCAGGGCTGTTTTTGTTTTCGTTTTTGTTTTTTAAGTTAGCATTTCAGTAAATGTTTATCTAATATCAGTTGGCTACCCCCAGAGATTAAGGCCCCATAGATGCCTGCCTGGATTTCTGCAGCAGTTTTGTTACTGGATTTTTTGCCACCGTTCTCTAAACCATTTTTTAAATACTGGAGCCCATATTTCTTTGCAAGGTGGAAATTTGATCACCACTCAATCTCTGAATCTGTTTGGTAGATTCTCATTTCCTTTAGGATAAAAATCTGGAGGTTTCCCCTTTCCCTGTTCAGTAAATGTTTATTGAACACTTATGGTCACATCACTGAATAACTATGCTGATGCCATAAAGTTAAAACAAAATCTTGCTCAACAAACAGTAGAAACTAGTCAGATATTTCTTTTAATTTGGACTCTAAACTTAGCAGTTCAGTAAGTTTTCTAGTAAGACTGAACTTATTAATATCATGTATTATGTTTAAAGATAAACAAAGTCCTTTGCAGAAAATTTGAAAATTGTTACCTAAGGTAAAATCAGGAATCATTGGCTGGTTAGAGCTGAAAGAGAGAGCTTCAAGTTCACTTAGTCTGGTGGTTTTGTGGTTTTAAAATTTTGTTACATTTTTCCCAGAATTAACTGGGAAATTAAAAAAAAGAAAAAAGCTTTAGCCCTGGCTGGTGTAGCTCAGTGGATTGAGTGTGGGCCTGTGAACCACACGATTGAGGTTCAATTCCCAGTCAGGGCACATGCCTGGGTTGCAGGCCAGGTCCCAGCAGGGGACTCACGAGAGGCAACCATACACTGATATTTCTCTCCTTCCCTTCCCCTCTAAAGATAAATAAAATCTTTAAAAAAAATCTTAGCCCTGTCTGGTGTAGCTCAATGGATTGAGCACGGGCCTGCGAACCATACAACCGCGGTTCGATTCCCAGTCAGGGCACATGCCTGGGTTGCAGGCCAGTTCCCAGCAGGGGACTCACAAGAGGCAACCATACATTGATATTTCTCTCCTTCTCTCTTTCCCTTCCCCTCTAAAGATAAATAAATAAAATCTTTAAAAAAAAAATCTTAAAGAGCAAAATAACACAAATAAACTAAGTGCTTATTTTAAGAAATACAAACTATTACAGATAGTACAAAAGATGAGTGATAGGAAGAACCAGAAAAGATGATTTGGAGAATTAAAGAACAAAAACAGAGAGGGGAGAAATAACAAGGACAGGCATAGAAAGAAACCTAGAAAGGGGAAAAGTGAACAAGAAGTGAGCTTTTGGTATATATGTAAATAGTTTATCATGCTCTGACTGGTGTGGCTCAGTGGATTGGGCACTGTCCTTCTAACTGAAAGGTTGCCAGTTTGATTCCCAGTCAGGGCACACAGCTGGGTTGCGGGTCCCTGGCTGGGGGCACGGGAGAGGCAACTGGTTGCTGTTTCTCATACATCAATGTTTTTCACCCTTTCTTCCTCCCTTCCCCCTCTTTAAGATAAATAAAATAAAATCTCTTTTAAAAAGAAAATTATAAAAAAAACAGCTTATCTGTTGTTAGGTATTTGACTAGTAATAATGATAGTAAACTATTATGTTATTAGCTCTTGGAAAATATTAGCTCAGTCTCAAGTGTTTAAAATGTTAGATCTAGTGTTCTGGAATCCATATATCCACCAGCATACATGAATCTTTTCTTTATCTCTGCCAAAGAATATCTATTTGTAATCTTTTGGCACATGGTAATCTTAAATACACAGCATTTGTTTTCCTTCTTCCCACCAAAAAACATCTTGACTTGTGACTATAAGCCATTATCTACACACCAAGAATTACCTACTGTGCTTTCCTTTTTTTTTTTTTTTTGCTATCAGAATCATGTATTAGCTACTGGAAAAATTTACTCTTAATTACCTCCAACAACACTACTTATGTAGGGGAAATTTAGTGTTGTTTTTTAAAGGACGTTCTCTCAAAGAAGAGAGAGATTTTTTTCTAATGTGTTGAGTTCCAACTCTCTCTGAACTCCTAACTTGCAACTGGAATATAATACATGTCTGTAGAACTATAAATGAACCCCAGGAAAAAGAAATCTTAACCTATCTACATGAACCCACCTTACCTTGCCTCATCAGCATTAACTGGTGCTCATGCCTGGCGGCTTCCATTTCTGCCTCCAGCTTCTCTTTGGCTTCTCTGATGTTTCTGTCAACCTGCTCTCGCTGCTGCTTCTCCATTTCATCAAGAGCCTTCCACCGAGATGCATACTCAAATTCAAACGTACCGGGCTGAGCAAAACGTGGTGGCTGTTCTCGTTCCCTAAGTTTATTTTTAAAAACAAAGAAAAATGTATATTTAAATGGTAAAACAACAACTAAAAATAAATACCATTTACTGAGCCCTTATGATGTTCATCAATATTCTGCATAAATTGCCTCATGGCAATACTGGGATGCCAACTTTAACAAGTCTGGGTTTAAGAAACTGTCCAAGGATGTGCAGCAAATACACAATGGAACCAGGACTCAAAACTAGGCACTGGATGCTACAACCTGTACTCCCCTAATTATCACCTTCAATAAGGCCTTTCTGGTATTCATTTAACAAATAATGTTAACAAGGCAATCTGCGACATATGAATCCAACGTGCCCTGTCTAGAATAATTTTTTCCCCTGTAAGTTCCCCTGGTAACTTGTAGGCATAGTAGTAAAGGCAGAGAATTTATTAAATTTTATGTACCAAGTACACTGGCTAGGACCAAAAATAAAGTACTAACTTACTATAATTGTAGTTATTTGTTCAATACTTGTTTCCCTTGCTATATTGTAAAACTCAATAAAGACATAAAATGTCTGTTAACGGCTGTACCTCAAGTACCCACCACAGTGCCTAGCACACTGTATACATTTAATATTTCTTAAATAAATGATGAGCAAACAAATAACCTAAAGTCCTTTAAAAATAAAATCATATGGAAATATCTAAAATTCAAAGAAATTCTTCAATTATATTTCCCTATCATAGCTTCAATTAGAAAGTACTGATAAGAACACAATCCTCACCCCACCAATAAAAGTATACATGCCTTGCATTCATAAATTTAACTTCTATTTGGGGGTTAGGAGGAAAAGATGGGTGGGTGAATGGGACAAAGTTCAGCAATAATCAGGGAGGATGTCACAGAGGGTAAGATGCAATAACAAAAACAGCTTCAAGGATTAGAGGTATATAAGGAAAATCAAAATTAACCATGAGCTAGGTAGTGTGACCCTAAAAAACCAGATTTGGATTTTGTTCCTTATAAAACACTGACTAGGAAAGTGAAAGAAATAGGGGGATCTACCACCCACTAATTTTATGAAAGAATTATTAGTCAGTAGTTCCTAAGAAACACTGATAATATAACAATAAGTATTAAAAATACTTTCTTCTCCCAAGAGAAATACTTTTGAAAACAATATGGATTTGGGGAGTTAGAAATGAATTTGAATGGTTGTTCTTATGCTTTGTGAACATTTCCTTTTGAATGTAACTTTTGAGTAGTAAAATTGGGACTATAACAAGATCTCGCAGGTTTGCTGGGATAACTGACTCACTATATAAAAAAACATTGTCTATAAATTCCACTTCTTACCACTACTTATAATTCCATTTCTTGTAACCCTTATCATTCCAGTTTTCTATTTCCTAAATTCAAAGGTATACTCTATTTCAAATTTATAATGACAGGAAATAACCAGGAAAAAAAGGTCAAGAGAACAGGATATCATAGTTAAGTCTTCAAAAAATAGCATGAAAGAAAGATTTAAATGGTTATGAATTACAACTGATTACTGCTACTCCTGCTTCCCTAGAATAATTTCCTTCCTTGCTTCTAGGACACACACCCTATTAGCTGTCCACTCTACTATAATGACTGCTTTCACTCAGTCTTTGCTGATTCCTTCTGATCTTCCCAAGCTCTATGACCTGGAATATTCCAGGGTTCAGTCCTTTAACATAGTTGTCTACCATATGAGATAACTCTGGCCGAGAAAGTTTATCTAAAATCAGCCCTGGCTGGTGTAGCTCAGTGGATTGAGCGCGGGCCTGCGAACCAGAGGATCGTGGTTGATTCCCAGTCAGGACACATGCCTGGGTTGCAGGCCAGTTCCTTGCAGGCTAACTACCAGCAGGGGATGCACGAAAGGCAACCATACACTGATGTTTCTCTCCCTCTCTCCTTCCCCTCTAAATATAAATAAATAAATAAAATCTTTAAAAAAATAAAATCAGATGAAAATGCAACTACTGACTTGACATTCCACCTGAACGTTCAAAAGTCATCCCAAACTTAACATGTCCAAAACCGAGTTCCTGATCTTCCTCATCCAATCTGCTCCGCCTACAGGAGTTTTCAAATCATTAGTAATTTCCATACTTTAAAACTATATCCAGAATCTGATCACTTCTCACTATTACCACTGTGACTACCACTCCATGTCCACAGGCTCCTGAACTTATCTCCCTGACTCCATGCTAGGCTCTTTATAATCTACTCTAAAAACAAAGCCAGCAAGCTCCTGCTAAACTTAAGTCACTGATCTGTTAATTTCTTCTAAAATACAAGTGCCAAAATTAGCCTGACAGTGTGCAAGGACTAACAACCTGTACTCCTCCGAATATGTCACTTACTCTACCTCATCTCTACTATTTCCCCCTTACTCACCATACTCCAGCTGAACCAGCCTCTACACTGTTCCTGGATGCCAGAGTCCTCCACACCTCTGCAAGCTATAGAGCCAGCTTCTCTCCCAACCTTGGAGCTGTCATCTTCAAGTATTACTGTCTCAGGTAGGCTTTCCTAACCCGATGTAAAAGAAACATATTCCTCTGCTCCCCAGCACCCACTTTTCCCTGCCTTTTCACCAACCCCCTTACCACCCACATAGCATGACTTCCTACTCTACTGTGTTCCCTGAGACATCTTCAGCACTAGGCATATATAACAAACACTCCTACTTGTTATCTGAATTACTGAAGGGAAAAATTCAACTACACTAAAATCAAAGAATGCTACTTAAAATAACATGCATAAAATTCCATTTTGAACACAGACTATTAAGTCTTAAAATCCTAACATCCTAAATAAATAAAATATTTAAAAAAAAAAAAAAAAGCCCTGGCTGGTGTAGCTCAGTGGATTGAGTGCAGGCCTGCGAAGCAAAGGATCACGGTTCGATTCCCAGTCAGGGCACATGCCTGGGTTGCAGGCCAATTCCCAGTGGGGGACACATGACAGGCAACCACACACTGATATTTCTCTCCCTCTCTCCTTCCCTTCCCCTCTTTCTGAAAATAAATAAATAAAATATTTCAAAAAAAATATCCTAACATCCGTTTGTCAGAGTAAAAGAAAATACTTCTATGTATACACCAAGAGTATAACTGGTATAATACTTCTAGAGAACCATTTGTCATTCTCAGTCAACTCTAAATATGCATGCTTTTCGATCTAAGCCTTTATACCTCAATTTAGTGTCTCTCTAAACAGTATTTCTCACTACTTAATAGGTGTTTTAGAATCTTCGGTTCATTATTTTGTTTTTTTTCTTTTTGTTCTTATATTCCATTCTATGGTTCATTATTTATCATATATTCCCACCACCAGAAATGTAACCATCATGAGAGTAAAAACAATGCCAAGTTGCACTGGTAACACCTAGAACAGAGCCTGGCAAAAGGCATTCCAATATTTGTTCAATTCATGTTACAATTTATTATAATAAGTGGTTAAAATTTATACATACAGGCAGCTTAACATTAAAAGTTGCATCACACTGAGTGAAAAGCATTTGGTAAAATAACATATAACATTGTGAAAATAGGATACTTTTCCTTTTTATCTCTAAGAGATAAAACTGTGCCAAGTTATTTCTATAGCTGACCTCCCCTACTCAACCTCCCAAAAGTCTCCTTTTTAATATCTACCTGAACATAACAGTTAAACACTTTCATGATATCTAGCTTTCGTTGTTACTCCAGCATAAATATTACTGCCAGTGTTCTCCTACCTATCCACCCCTGCTAGTTATAAAAGTAGAGACCTTTCTAAGTATTCTGTTGATGTTTTAGCCATATACAAAGAAAACTAGCATTCCATGTAGACCAGGCTACTCTTAAGAACCATATTATATGAATAAACAGAACACTTTATAATCCAACAATACTGGAAACCAAATGTGATATAATAAATATCCTTGATGGCACATATCTAAATATCTTTATCGTCCTGGCCAGTGTGGCTCACTTGGTTGGAACGTCATCCTGTAACTGAAAGGTTGTGGGTTGGATTCCTAGTCAGGGCACATGCCTAGGTTATAGTTTCAGTGCCCGCTCCACGTGAGTACAGGATGGAACCAATTGATGCCGCTCTTTCACACTGACATGTCTCTCTACCTTCTTCTCTAAAAAAGCAATGAAAATAAATATCCTCAGATGAGAATAAAATATCTTTATTAATAAAATCTTACTTATGATATTGTTGAGTTTTCTGCATTAGTTTCTCTGGCAAGCCATCTTCATCATCAAATTGCTCCATTGGCTCCACAATGACTGGCCGTGGGGTCCTGAATAGGTAGAAAACATCAGTAAGAATGGAGTCTGGAATTAACATTCTCCTAGCAATTTTTTGTAATTCCAAAAAACGTATTTGGAAAATGTCCCTCAATAAAAAGTTCTCAAAGGTCATCATCATACATACTCATAAAATTGGTCAATTAGCATGTGCTGTGCCACAGATGAACAGTCAAGTCAGACTAAGATGAATCCTTGTTTCTAGAGCAGTCTATTCAAGATGACAGAAAAGTAAACCAACTATGAGCCTTTGTAATCACTGTAGTTAACCTTTACAAAGTACAAAGGATGAGTGAGTACCTAACTCATGTTTTATGTATGTGGTATCATATCCTTGTGTCCCAAGACCTCAAACTCCCATCTCCACCCACTTCCTAGCCTCTTTCTGTCTAACCAGTCTTGTTCAGAAACGTCTTTCTAAAACCTAAAATGAGACCTAAAAGATATCAGTTAGGCAAAAGGGAAAGAGAGGGAGTCAGAAGACACAACACATTCAAGGAGCAAGTTGAGGGGAGGAGGAAGTCAAGAATAGAAAAAAAGGTATATAGTTTATTGAAAAAAAATTTAATTAAAAAAATGGAAGATAAAAGATATGGTTTAAAAACCCTTTGTTTACCATTTTCCTAAGGAAACTCCAAAACTGACAATTCACCCTCCACCCCAAATCCCCTTGCGGTGGATGAACTCCTCTTAGTAGTTTTTACATTTTATTTTTGTTCTCTCAACTACCTGCTGGAGGAGGCAAGCCTGTCATAAATGACTAGACTCCAGGAAGCTTACACCTGGTTTCCTCCAGACTTCATCCCACATGTATTTTTCCTGGGCTGAATGTGCTCTATATTCTTTCACTGTAACAAATCTTAGTCAGGAAACTATATGCTGAGGCCTGAGTCCTTCTACTGAACTACCAAACCTTGAGATGATCTTGGAACCACCCCTCCCTGTTTCACCCCCAATATACCTGAAAGTACACAAATCAAATACAACTTGACATATTCGTATTTTTATTTTCCTTTTTTTTTATTTTTTTAAGATTTTTATTTATTTATCTTTAAGGGGAAGGGAAGGAGAGAAGTACAGAAATATCAATGTATGGTTGCCTCTGTGGGTTCCCTGCTGGGACCTGGCCTGCAACCCAGGCATATGCCCTGACTGGGAATCGAACCTCGATCATGTGGTTCACAGGCCGGTGCTCAATCCACTGAGCTACACCAGCCAGGGCCTCGTATTTTTATTTTCAATCAGTTTATTAACACAAATTTGGATCAAAGCATACTAGTTTCATGTTCTTTATTTGGTAAATAAATGTCTTTAAAAAAAGTTTTAGAACACATAGCTGAATGTTCTGCCATAAACAAATGTGGTGCATAATTTTAGTTTTGGTTGTATTTTTATTGATATAATTCACATACCATAAAATTGCCCCCTTAAAGTATACATTTCAGTGGTTTTTAGTATATACAACCACAGTGTAATCCCAAAATATCTTTTAACTGATCCTAGAGAGAGGCAGAGGGAGAGAAATATCAACCTGTTGTTTCATGTTTTCATGCATTCAAGTTGATTCTTGTATGTGCCCTGACTGGGGATCAAGTCTGCAATCTTCATATCTGGACAATGCTATAACCAACTAAAATACCCAGCCAAGGCCAAAACATTTTCATCACCCTAAAAAAAAAAGCCAAAATCATTAGCCACCAACTCCCCATTCCCTTTCCCCTGGGCCTCTGGCAACTAGTACTCTAGCATATCCTACCTTTAAAAATTTTATTTTCATGAGTGTTACATTTTCTGGTATCATAAAATATTCTTACAAAAATTAACTAGCTACTAATCCACTGTATTACCAACTTGACCAATTCTCTATCAAGAAATTCAGATGTTTCCAATATTTTATTATTATAGTGATAAACCAGATATAATAGACTGATCTTTTTAGTTAAAATATTTACTTCAAGAATACCTCTATTATATCAGTGAGTCAAATAATCTTAAGATTTTTATACCTAATATCCAAATCCCTTCCAAAAACAAAATGACCAATTTTTCTTACAGGAGTTATAAAAACACTCATGTGGCTTCATTTCATTCACTGGATATTCTATTTATTAAACTTTTTTCTTTTTTACATTAACAGAAATTTACTTTCTAACAACTCTGGAGTCTGGAAGTCCAAAATCAAGTCAGCAACACTGGTCTCTCCTAAGACCTGGGCTCTTCTCCCTGTGTCCTCACATTCACTGGGTATTTTTATATCTTTACCAATAGATTAAAAAAGAAAAAAAAAAGAGCCCTGGTTGATGTGGCTCAGTGAATTGAGCACTGGACTGCGAAGCAAAGGGTCCCTTGGTTCGATTCCCAGCCAGGGCACATGCCTGGGTTGCAGGCTACGTTCGCAGTAGGGGGCATGCAAGAGGCAACCACACATTGATGTTTATCTCTCTCCCTTCCCCTCTCTCTAAAAAATAAATAAATAAAATCTTTCTTAAAAAGAAATAAAGGTCCCTGGTTGGGTGGCTTATTTAGTTGAAACATCATCCTGTGTACACCAGAAGGCTGCCAGTTCAATTCCCAGTCAGGACTCGTACCTAGGTTGTGAGTCTAAGCCCTAGTTGGGGTGTGTACAAAGGCAAACAACAGATGTCTCTCTCTACTTCTCACCCCTGCCCCTTCCCCTCTCTCTAAAATCAATAAAAAACAGGTTTTCATAGCTCTGGCTGGTATAGCTCAGTGGATTGAGCACAGGTCTGCAAACCAAAAGATACTGGTTCGATTCCCAGTCAGGGCACATGCCTGGGTTGCAGGCCTGTTTCCAGTGGGGGAGGCACAAGAGGCAACCATACATTGATATTTTTCTGCCTCTCCTTCCCTTCCCCTCTAAAGATAAATAAAATCTTTTAAAAAAATTTTTTAAAAGCAGGTCTTCAGGTGAGTACTTGATACACAAGTTTATTCTTATTTCTTTTTTTTAATTTTATTTATTTATCTTTAAGGGGAAGGGAAGGAGAGAAGGAGAGAAATATCAATGTACGGTTGCCTCTCATGCATCCCCTGCTGGGAACTGGCCTGCAACCCAGGCATGTGCCCTGACTGGGAATTGAACCTCAATCGTGTGGTTCGCAGGCCCACACTCAATCTACTGAGCTACACCAGCCAGGGCTTATTCTTGTTATTTCTTTCTTAATTACCATATTTTCCATATGAACAACTATAAACCTACTTTTGTCCCACCCTGTATTTTCATTTGACTTAACCTGCGATATCTTTAAAAACAAAAAAAGCTACAGCAAGAGGAACTGAACTACTGAGCGCCTACCATGCCTGTGCAGATCTAGGGCATGAACACCTCTAATGGTCTAGTTGTAATTCTAATGCTCAACAATGTGGATGCACCATTATCATCAGAGATAAAAGTTTTTAACCCTCCCATTTTCTACCTCTTGTAATTTCAAAACTGTATTAATACATAATTTACATGTACTTTTGCAATATGTTAATAATTATATATACTGCACGAGTATATAATCCGCATGTAATATACAGTATTTTAGGACAATTTAAAAGTTTTAAAGAGAAATCTTGATTACACAAGATCTACACTTAGAAACTAAATCCCTATGATACCAAACCTATAAATCACTTGAATTATCACAGATTTCTTGAGGTTCAGTCAGTTCATCAATAAATATTTGATTACTTATAAGTATAAACACTGTATTTGAGGTCAGGAATACAAGAGTAAACAAAATGATTATTTTACAAAACATCAGCCCTGGCTGGTGTAGCTCCGTGGATTGAGTACAGGCCTGTGAAGCAAAGGTTCACTGGTTTGATTCCCAGTCAGGGCACATGCCTGGGTTGCAGGCCAGGTCCCCAGTAGGGGAAGCATGAGAGGCAACCACACAATGATGTTTCTCTCCCTCTGTTTCTCCTTCCCTTCCTCTCTCTCTAAAAATAACATGGCAACAGGTTTAATGACTTTTAATTACATAGTTTTTAATTAAATGGATATAGTTAGTAGTTAGTTGGTGGCTAATGATTTCATGGATTGATAAAAGTCAATATTGTGAAGATGTCAGTTCCCCCCAAATGAGCTGCAGACTCAATGTAATTCCAATCAAAAGCCTAGCAGAATGTTTTTTTTTAAATGACAAACTGATTTTATTTTTTTTATTATTTTATTTATTTTTTAGGGGAAGGGGAAGGGAGGGAGAAAGAGAGAGAAAGAAACATCGATCTGAGAAACATTCTGTTGCCTCTTGCATGCCCCCAAACTGGGAACCTGGTCTGCAACCCAGGCAACCTTTTAGTTCTCAGGCCGAAGCTCAATCCACTGGGCCGTATCAGCCAGGGAAACTAATTTTAAAATCAGTAAAGTTTGCTATGGCTGGTGTGGCTCAGTGCATTGAGCACGGGCCCGCAAACCAAAGGGTCACAGGCTCAATTCCCAGTCAGGGCAAGTGCCTGGGTTTCAGTTTAGGTCCCCAGTTGGGGGAACACAAGAGGTAACCACACATGGATATTTCTCTCCCTCTCTTTCTCCCTCCCTTCCCGTCTTCCTAAAATAAATAAAATATTTTTTTAAAAATAAAAAATTGCCCTGGCTGATGATGTAGCTCAATGAATTGAGTGCTGGTATGGATCCCAGTCAAGACACATGCCTGTGTTGTGGGCCGTCCCAGGCTGGAGGGCAGGAGAGGGAGTGTGAAAGGCAGCCAATCCACGTTTCACACACATTGATGTTTCCCTCTCTCCCCCCCACAAAGAAATAAATGAAACTTTTAAAAAAACGAAAAATTACCAGAACAATTTGAAAACAATAAAGTGGGATGATACCACCCAATTTCAAAGCTCAGGCTAAAGAAAGTACAATACAGGTATAAAAATATACTGATCAATGAAACAGGAAACAGTGCAGATGTTTTACCCAGATGTTTATTAAAGATAAAAAGTAAGCCCTGGCTGGTGTAGCTCAGGGGATTGAGTGCAGGCCTGAGAACCACACGATCGAGGTTCAATTCCCAGTCAGGGCACATGCCTGGGTTGCAGGCCAGGTCCCAGCAAGGGGACTCACTAGAGGCAACCATACCTTGATATTTCTCTCCTCCTCTCCTTCCCTTCCCCTCTAAAGATAAATAAATAAAATCTTTTTAAAAAAGGATAAAAAGTAACAAAGGAGAAGGTTTTTTTTCAATTACTGGTGTTAAAACAACTTGATACCTAAATGGAAAAAAAACTGAATTATTACCTTATATCATACTCAACATGGGATCACAGGTACAAATTTAAAAGCTATAAAATTTCTCAAGAACCCTGGCCAGTGTGGCTCATTTGGTTGGGCATCATACTACAAAGGTCACAGATTCAATTCTGGGTCAGGGCAACATGCATGGAATCAATCTCCGGTTGGGACACGTGCAGCAGGCAACTTATCAATGTTTCTCTCTCCTATCAATGTTTTTGTCTCTTTCTCCCTCTCTTATCCTCTCTCTAGAATCTATAAAAACAATTTTTTAAAATTTTCTCAACTAAACATGAGAAGTGATTTACTACCTTAGGAATGGTAATGATTTCATACAAGGATACAAAAAGCACAAATCATAAAACAAAAAAATTGATTATTAGACTTCATAAAACATAAAAATGTGTTCTTTATAGTACACTAATAAAGAAAATTAAAAAGCCACAGACTAGGAGAAATAGTCCTAATATACACCTATACTCGTTGTTGGTTAATGCAGTAAGACAAACCACCTAATGAAAAAATAAAGAAAAACTGTCAACGCACTTTACAAAAATAGCTAAAAAGCACATGAAGAAATGTTCATTATTAGTTGCTAGGAATTTAAAATGTGTTTAATGTGTCTTTTTATTTTACCCCTCACCCAAGGATGTTTATGGGTTTCAGGGGAGGGGGCAGGGAAAAAGGAAAGAAGGGAGGGAGAGAGAGAAAGATAAACAGACATTGATGTGAGAAGGAAACAATGATCAGTTGCCTCTGTACATAACCCCACTAGGAATCAAAACTGCCATCTGAGTATGTACCCTGACCAGGGATCAATCCTAGAACCTTTTGGTACACAGGACAATGCTCCAACCAATAGAGTCACCCAGCCAGGGTAGGAATATAAAATTTAAACCACAATAGACACATCTATACTCAGAATACATAAAAGATAGACTCCTTTTCTGTCACAAAAAAAAAAAAAAAGATGAAGACTTTTTTGGTAAGGATATGGAGCAACTAGAACTTTCTCATTCAGTGCTGGTGGGAATGTTAAATGGTATAACTATTTTGGAAGAGCTTGGCAGTTTCTTATAAAATTGAATATACAGCCATTTATTTCCACATATTATTCAAGACCCATGAAAGCATAATGTTCACAGGAAGACTTCTACACAATGGTTAGTAGCTGGAATCACCTCAGATGTCCGCCCAAAGGTCACTGGACAGACTGTGGTTATGATCTATGATGAAATACAACTCAGCCATAAAAAAGGAACAAAACTGAGCCTGGGTAGTGATGCTCAGATGGTTGGGCATTAGCTCATGAACCAAAAGGTCACCAGCTCAATATCCAGTCAGGGCATACATTTCTTCAGTGGCGACATGAATGTTTCTCTCCCTTTCTTTATCCTTCCCTTCCCCTCTCTCTAAAATCAAAATTAAAAATATTTTTTTAGAAAAAGAAAGTATGAATATAATGATATGCTAAGCAAAATAAATCAGACACAAAAGAGTATATACTATACAATTTCATTTATATAAAATGTTAGAAAATACATGCCCTGGCTGGTGTAACTCAGTGACTTGAGTACCAGCCTATAAACCGAAAGATTGCTGGTTCAATTCCCAGTCATGGAACATCCCTGGGTTGCAGGCCAGGTCCCTGGTTGGGAGTGTGCAAGAGACAACCAATCGATGTGTCTCTAGCACATCAATGTTTCTCTCCCTCCCTTCCCTTCTCTCTAAAAATAAAAATTAAAAACTTTAAAAAATCTTTTTAAAAATAAAATATTAAAAAAGACAAAACTAATTTATAGCAACAGAAAAATCAGTAACTGCATAGGACACGAATAATGGGGAATAAACACAAAAAGGCACAAAGGAACTTTTGTTGGATGATGAAACTATTCTTTATCTTAATTGTGGTGATAGGTTGTATGAATATACATACATCTGTTAAAACTCATTGATTTAAAATTTGGTACATTTTAATATGTGGAAATTATCACCCTGGCTGGCCTAGCTCAGTGGACTGAGTGCGGGCTGTGAACCAATGGGTTGCCAGTTCCATTCCCAGACAGGCCACAGGCCTAGGTTGCAGGCCAGGTCTCCACTGTGGGCCACCTGAGAGGCAACCACAGATTGTCCCTCTCTTTCTTTCTCTCTTTCCCTCTCTCTAAAAGTAAATAAAATATTTGAAAATATACATTAATAAAGTTAATTAAAATATCACTTATTCATTATTTAAATAAAGACATACCTTGTTTTATTGTACTTCACAGATACAGTATTTTTTACAAATTGAAAGTTGGTAGCAACCCTATATTGGGTACTATATTTGCACCATTTCCCCAAAGCAAGAAAGTATTTTTTAATAAGTACATTTTATAGACATAATGCTACTGTACACTTAATAGACTACAATATAGTATAAACATAATTTTTACATGCACTAGAAAACCAATATATTTCATGTGACTTGCTTTATCACCACATTTGCTTTATTGTAGTGGTCTGGAATTTAACCCACAATATCTCCTGTATTCCTATATAAAACTTTGCTTTGCATATACAAGTTCAGTAAGTTAAATTAAAATCATAATATGAAACATTCCTGAGATACAAGTATACATCAACAAACTCCTGTTGGAAGAAAATATGACCCCGATTCCTAAGAGGTAGACAAAAATTCCTTATTTATATTCACTGAGTATTTACTCAACATCTACTTACCATATGATATGACAGTATGAACTACAAGGAAAGACAAGTTCAGAACAGAGAGAAACCAGTATGTGACTGCCTAGGAAACTGACAAAATGTTTACAACTTACGTTGTTAGCAAGAACGCTCCATCACCACATCTTTCCAGAGCCTTTCGTGCAGGAGGTTTCGCCGCAAATTCTACAAAACCTTTTCCTGTAGCTCTACCGCGATCATCCACAACCACAACAGCTTTCTCTACCGGACCAAATTGGGAAAATGCTTGCTCTAGAAGCTCATTGGAAACAACTGGAGAAAGGTTCTTGACAGTCAGGGCTGCTCCATGTGTAGCAAAACGAATTCGGAGAGGTCTGCTCTTCAAAATGGTGCCATCAAGCTCTGCTTTTGCAATTTCAGCCAGCGTTCTGGATTCCTTTTTAGGAGGAAAAAATTACTTTTTAAAGATAGAAATAGAAAAATTGTAAATAGTAGTTTATTTCTAGGGAGACTAGCTAGTGAGCTGGGTAACTTTAGGAAGTGACTGATAGTATCAATTTGTTTTTGTGTCTTTCAATTTTAGCATAACATGCATTTTATTAATTATTTGATATAATCTTAAACATTCTGAGTACAAAGTCCCAACACCAATGTCCTATTAAAAGCCATCACTTTGCCCTGGCCAGATGACTCAGTTGGAGAGCTGGCTGATGTACCACATTGCAGGTTCAATCCCAAACCCAAGCAAAAAACTAGGCTGCAGGTTCTGTGTCCTGTCAGGGTTCTTACAGGAGGCAAAGGATTGATGTTTCTCTCTCTCTCTGAAAAACAATAATAATAAAAAAAACCCTCTGACTGGTGTGGCTCAGTGGATTGAGTGCCAGCCTGCGAAGCAAAGGATCATCAGTTAGATTCCCAACCAGGGCACATGCCTGAATTACAGGCCAGGTCCCCAGTTGGGGCAATCACAAGAGTGACCATTTTTAATATCTTTCTACAAAATATTACAAAGAAAAATGAATCTAACTTTTTTACAGATATTCAAAATGGTCACTGTTTTTTACTCTTAATAGCAGTAGTCCTAGCAAATTTTAATGAGTATCCAACTGGGAATATAGGTACTATATGCCTAGTATGTAATAATCCAACAACTGAGACATAGATTTTAGGAATGGAGTCTTGAATTAAAATGCTGTCAGGTATTATTGGGAATGGGAAGGGACATAAGCAAATTTTATGGAATGATAATAGTGTTCTGTACCTTGGTAAGAGTTTGAGTTAAACAGACTGATGTAATTGTCTAAAATCACCAAATCACAGGCTTAAAAGTTGAAAAATTCACTGTATGTAGATTTCAAATACCTCAAAAAATAATACTAGACTTTAGGTAATAAACATGCCAGAGTTTTTGTTTAAGAGTCATAAACTGATGAATGATGGAGAGTCGAACAGATATGTGAAAAAAAACATATACAGCAACATTTAACTACAGAAACAAGGGGGTAGGTTATGCATATATACATATATGATATGCAACAAAATGGGGACAGGAAGAAAGAGCTTAGTGAGGACGTGGTAAAACTGTAGTGTTGCTAGCACAAATCACATTGTCAAATTCAAACACATCCACAATGCCATTTTTTTCCCCAGGGAAAGCAAGGAACCTCAATGTTTGTTAAATCGAGTTAATTTTTTACTGTTAGAAATGAGTTCAATTTTTAATACTTTTTGGCCCAAGGAATGTGTTTACACTGTCAGAAATTTTCAGTGTCATAATCCTTTTATTTAAAAGTTTAGCCCAGCCATGGCTGGCGTAGCTCAGTGGATTGAGTGCGGGCCTGCGAACCAGACAATCGCGGTTCGATTCCCAGTCAGGGCACATGCCTGGGTTGCAGGCCGGTTCCTTGCAGGCTAACTACCAGCAGGGGATGCACAAAAAAAAAAGGCAACCATACATTGATGTTTCTCTGCCTCTCTCCTTCCCCTCTAAAGATAAATAAATAAAATCTTAAAAAAAAAAAAAACTTAAAAAAAAACCCAAAAAATAAAAGTTTAGCCCAGGCTAGTGTGGCTAAGTGGACTGAGCACCAGCCTGCAAACCAAAGGGTCACCACTTCAATTTCCAGTCAGGGCACATGCCTGGGTTTCAGGCAAGGTCCCGAGTGTGGGGTCCACAAGAGTCAATCACACACTGACGTTTCTTTCCCTCTCTCCCTCCCTCCCTTCTCTTCTAAAAATAAATAAAGTCTTTTTAAAAAAAGTTTATATTGTTCATGATTTTAAATGGTTCTAACATCACAGTTTTTTTTAGCCTGAGCACCACTGACATCACAGGCAAGATAATTCTTGTTGTATGGGCACTGTCCTGTGCATCGTAGGATGCTTATGTTGGTAGAACCAAACCCATTTTTACTACCAAATGTCTCTTGACACTGCTGAATGTCCCATGGGAAGCATAACTACCCCATTTGGGAACCACTGCTCTAAATGTGTACTGAAGCATGTGTAATCAATTAAAAATATATGTAACCAAGTAGTTACTATATGCCAGCCACTCATTACAACACACACATATATTCTCTTTCATTATCCTTGCCACCAGTCTTATGAAGTAAGTTGTTTCACACACTGCAAATGCTGATTGAATCTATACACAAGTCACAATCACCACCAATATACCACAGATTCCACCTTTCAGCTGGTGTCCCCGCATCACTCTAAATAAAAAGTAAAACTACAGGTTCTTAACTGAAAGCAATAGAAAAAAAAACAAAATAAAAACAAGAAACTAAGTGACTACCCAAGACAGAGACTGCTTAAACCAGGGCAAAGGGTGTCCAATCCACAGCCCACAAAGGCTATGTATGTGTCCCAACACAAAAATCATAAATTTACTTAAGACACTACTTACTTTTATTACCTAGAAATGTACATTTTTCCACATTAGTGACCACAAACTTGGGACCTGCTCAACAATTTTAGGTTCACAGGATGAGTCCCTAACCCACTGGGCCACATTAGTCAGGTTCACAATGATCAAAGGGGCTACTGTATAATCAGGGTTACTATGCAAGGACTCTTTTGCTTATCTGTGGTGACAGATATCAAAAAAAATTATGCACAGACCTTTTCTTTGCTCATCAGTTTTCATTAGTGTTTGTGTGTTTACTGTGTGGCCCAAGATAACAATTCTTCCTGTGTGGCCCAGAGACACCAAAAGGTTGGACACCCCCTGAACTAGGGTCTAAGTATTACCACAAGACCCTTTCTGAAGGCTCTTTCCGAAGCACATGATCTTTTCTCTCACTGTTTATTAGTGGTTAAAATTCGCCACTGCAAAAGTACTAATAACTATAAGGAAATCTACTGATGCAAAATGGAAACAGCCTTTAAACTGATCAATAGAAAGCTGAAATAACTTGCAGTATGTTCATACTGTGAAATATTGTCATTAAAAAGAATCTAATGATGCCCTGGCTGGTGTGGCTTGAACTAAAGCGTCACTAATTCCATTCCCAGTCAGGGCACAGGCCTGGGTTGCTGGCCAGGTCAGGTCTCCAGTAGGGAGCACATGAGAAGCAATCACACATTGATGTTTCGCTCCCTTTTTCTCCCTCCCTTCAACCCGTGACCCATCTAAAAGAAATAAAATATTTTTTAAAATCTAGTGAAACAAAAAGATGTCAAAGATATTATAAATGAAAAACTCAAAATCACTCCCTGGCTGGTGTAGCTCAGTAAATGAGCACGGGCCTGCAAATAAAAGGATCGTGGTTCAATTCCCAGTCAGGGAACATGCCTGGGTTGCAGGCCAGGTCCCAGCAGGGGATGCATGAGAGGCAACCATACATTGATATTCCTCTCCCTCTCTCCTTCCCTTCCCCTATTAAGATAAATAAATAAAATCTTTTAAAAAATAATTTAAAAAAAAGAGCCCTGGCTGGTGTAGCTCCGTGGATTGAGCGTGGGCCTGTGAACCACACGATCACAGTTCGATTCCCAGTCAGGGCACATGCCTGGGTTGCAGGCCAGTTCCCAGGAGGGGACTCAAAGAGGCAACCATACTTTGATATTTCTCTCCTTCTCTCCTCCCCTTCCCCTCTAAAGATAAATAAAAAAATTTAAAAAAAGAAAAACTCAAAATCACAATACAATGTATATAGTATGGCTTTATTTTTATGAAAAAATATACAAAGGTCCTGTGAACCAGACAATCACGGTTCGATTCCCAGTCAGGGCACATTCCTGGGTTGCAGGCCAGTTCCCAGCAGGGGATGCACAAGAAGCAACCATACACTGATGTTTCTCTTCCTCTCTCCTTCCCTTCTCCTCTAAAGATAAATGAATAAAATATTTTTAAAAATAAATAAATAAATAAATAAATATACAAAGGTTAACAGTGATCATGTTTAGTAAGTGCATTTGGAAAGGGAAGATCTTTCTTTCGCTAGTATAAACGGTAATTAAGAGAATTTCCCTGAAATAAAAGATGACTTGAAATCATATGCTGAACACTCCCACTAAGTACCTTTTGCACTGTCTTCTCTAATGAATATCTGAACATTCTGCTAGAAGCATACATTATTTCACAACCAAAACTAAGCCCTGGCTGGTGTGGTTCAGTGGATTGGGCACCAGCCTGTAGACTCAAAGGTCACTGGTTTGCAGGTATAAGGCTGGAGGTGTGCAAGGGGCCATCCACCAATGTTTCCTTGGGGGACATGCCAACCAACCAAGGTTTCTCTCCCTCTTTCCCTTTGCTTTCCTTCTCTCTGAAATAAATACAATCTTTTAAAAAAAAATGTGAAGCACGAGGGGGGGGGTTAAGTCCCCTATAAATAAGTAAAAGTAAATCCAGTTGATTTCTAATTCTTTAATTAGAAAAATGGTTCTCAAACTTTACCATCAGAATAACACCAGAAATTGCTGGACCCCAAGCCCAAAATTTTGACTCAGGAAATCTACAAAGGGGCCCTAGAATTTGCATTTCTAACAAATTTCCAGTTAACTGATTGCTGAGGTGACACAATTTTTGCTGAGGTAAGCATTGCTAGCATGAACAGTAGGAGAAATAAATTAAGTGGCCTTATGCTTACACTAGGAAGAGATCTGAAGCAACTGGGCAGGGCCAACAGTTCTGTGAATCACAGCTCCAGAAATCTAGATTACTAAAGATAAAAACAGGAGATGGGGTAATAAAAGCAGAAATCAAGTCAAGGTAAAATACCATCTTTAACTACATTAAACTACCTTTAAAATGCACTACAACTTTTGAGTTAATTTATCCAATCTAAATTGGCAGTAACTGGTCAAAACATAAAAAGAAGCTATTGGGTCTAAAATTCCACAAAAATGTGTCCAAAATACAAATACAGTCTATTTCATCCCTAATGTACCAGAGCCTCACACTATGGATTAGGACGTCACCACAAGGAAATGCCACTTAAATTCCTTTCCCTCCCTACCTGCCCTGTCCAGTAGTTCAGTTGGTTAGACCATCATCACAATACACCAAGGTTGCAAACCCTGGTCACAGAACAAACAAGTAGCAACCAATGAATGCACAAACAAATGGAACAAACTGATGTTTCTTTACTTCTTTCCCTCCCTCCCTATCATAAATCAATAAATACACTTTTTAATTCTTTTCCCTACCATTACATACCTGTAATAAGCTGACCCTATAGCACCTCAAAAATGTGTCTGACTTCATCAATTAACTGCAAAACTATAACTACCATTCCAAGAAAACTTATTTGCACTTAAAATTAATAAATGAGTAAAAAGTATTTCTTTCTTTGTAAAGATTTCATTTATTTATTTTTAGAGAGCGGGGAAAGGAGAAAGAAAGGGAGAGAAACATCAATGTGTGGTTGCTCCTCCCGTACCCCCTACTGGGGACCTGGCCTGCACCCCAGGCATGCGCCCTGACTAGGAATTGAATCTGCTACCCTTTGGTTCACAGGCCAGCACTCAATCCAGAGCTACACCAGCCAGGGCATAAAAAGTACTTCTAGAAACACAAATCAGATAAAACTACCATTATTTTAGAGCTACTACACCACCACTACAACCAATATGCCATTATTTAAATGTGAATAAGGCATATACTCTATGATTTTCCTAAACAGAAAAAAATACATAATAGCTCAAATACATATAAACCTTGTAAATTTACCTATGCATCACAGAGCTCAGGTTAAACAGTAAAATTAATCCCAAAAGTCAAATTTTGTACAACAAACTGCAATTTTCAGCTGAAAAAAATTTTAACATTTTTACACAAAAATTTAGGGTCATAGGTTTGGAGGCGCATATGCAAAAGACACAAGATAGCAGCAGCCCTTCTCACCTCATTTCATAATCCCATAATTTTTTTTTTTTTTAAGAAAGGAAAGCAATGAGCTCTCCTATCCAATGTAGTAGCCACTGGCCACATGTGTCTATTTAAGTATAAAATTTAGCACTGACTGTGGTTCAAGTGGTTGGGCATAATTCCATGAAGGGAAAGGGCACTAGACTCCAGGTCAGAGCACCTGCCTGGATGTGGGTTCAGTCTAAATTGGGGAAGCATACAAAAAGCAACGGATCAATGTTTTCTCTCACACTGAGCTTTCTCTCCCTCCCTCCTCATTCTCCCTCCCCTCCTCTCTCTTCAAAAATAAGTAAACAATAATTTTTAAAATGTAGAAAATAATAAAGAAAGGTAAATAAAATATTAAATAAAATCTAAAATTCAACCCCTCAGTCACAATAGCCTTATTTTAATTAGTCAACAATCACATGTCTAGTGGCTACTACATTACACAGGCAGATACACAGCATTCCTATCACTGCAGACAGTTCTGTTGCACAGCTTTAATAAAGGAGGATTATTAAAGAGAAGAAAGAGAAAGATTTTCCCATGTCAATAAAATGTTTACTGGCTTATTTTCAAGTGTGAGGACTTCCAAAAGAGGGGAATGCAGCCCTACCAGTCTTCCAGAATGTCGACTTCAGCATAGACTAAGACGATTCCAGAGGCTAAAATATCTTTCTTGGAGGGAGGCTTTTTTAAATCTAAGTACCATTTTTTGGAAGGTTAATAAAAGTTGTCAATGATATTTTATGTAGAAACCTAACTTCCTTTATTTTAAGAAAACTTCCGAACACATACCTTTATTTTAAGACAACTTCTGAACACATATATATTAAAAACAATGTTTACCAAGTGACAGGCAGCTTCTGATGTCCAAAACATAAGTGAGGGGAAGGAGGGGGGGAGCACTGGAGGGGTGGAGGATAAGGCAGAAAACTGCCCCTGAACAATAAGTGTTATTTTTTAAAAACACAACTAAGTATTAATAATTTTATGTTGAAAATGCACCAGTGAAGAAAATTTCCATGTCTCATTATACCCTATTAAGATTTCCCCTTCTCTTAAGGCCGTTTAGATGTTCAAATGTCCTCCCTAAAAAGTAGTGTAATTTAATTGCAATCAACTTTCTCTACATAATAAAATTTTGTCTTCATCATGCACTGAGAGAACGCAGCATTAAAAGGTCCACTCTGGCTGGTGTGGCTCAGTGGACTGAGTGCCGACCTGTAAACCAAAGGGTTGCTGGTACAATTCTCAGTCAGGGCACAGGCCTGGGTTGCTGGCCAGATGCCCACTGGGGTCACGTGAGGCAACCACACATTTATGTTTCTCTCCCTTTCTTTCTCCCTCCCTTCCCCTCTCTCTAAATATAAATAAAATCTTAAAAATTATAAAATAAAATAAATGCTAAAGTTCCAATAGGAAAGCTTCCACAAACTACCATGACGGTAAAATCTGAGTGTCAAACAAGAAGACATCATATATATTTACTTGTGTAAAAAAGTCTCCCTCCAAGAAAGATATTTTTGGGGGGAAAACACAGCATCTAAATACGAATTACAACAGTGCTATAAAACTGGCACTGATGGAATTCACCAGAAAGCACTTAGGAACACCAAGTAGATAGATGATACTGGGTCCTTAAGTGTAAATCCTCACCGCTCAGACTCTTTAAAATATATAGAGAGAAGGCATATACTGTGTATCACATTGAATAACTAAGATTTAAATTAAAAATGAGTAAAGATATATAAATATTAAAATAGTATGTAACTCCAAAATATGGAAACTTCCCAAATGTTGGTGGGGACACATTATACTAGGTAATAAATTCAGCAGAGTCTCAACACAGCGGAATGTAGGATAAATGCGGATTGCACTAAGGTGAGGCACGGTGAGGAACAACGGGGTTTACCGTTAAATATTTGAAGGTCTGGTGGAAGCCAAAGTGACGATTTGGGTAATTTTTTAAGAAGCAAGAATGCCAGGTAGGCCTTTGTGCCCCTTGAAACTTCCGGTAAGGCCGCAGTTCCCGTTCCCGATTCCTTTTCCATTCATTCTCCTTTCAAATCCATTTTACCTGGACTCGGGGCTGCCACTCCGCTGGTTCCCGGCATCGGTGGCCACAACCAGCAGGGCAGGGCTAAATGCCAGCAAGGCAGGCTGCTCGGAACCTCCGGCGACCTGCTGGCCGGGAGAGGACAATGACCCGCTTCCGCCCCACACTCACCAGGCGGATGAAGCCAAAGCCACGGTCGCGGTTGATGAAGACCTCGCTAGGCTCGCCATAACGCTCGAATAGCCGCTTGAAGTCCTCCTCCGTGATATCGGTAGGCAGGTTGCCCACGAAGAGGCGGCAGCGCTGCGTGTACGTCTTCTCACCCGGCTTGAGGAAGCTCTTGATGTCGATGGTGAAGCCCACCTCCTCGTCTGGGCGCTCCTCTGCGGGAGCAGGAGTGGGTGGCGCGGTCTCCCCAGCCAGCACGAGCGCCATGGCGGCCGCCGGCTCACTCTCCCCGGCTGCCGATTCAAGAGCGCGCAGGCGGGCTGGGTTTTTCTCAATTCGGACTTGCTTCAGGTTTCCCCTCAACATCATCGGAGGGCTTCACCTCAGGACCGCAGCCAACCCTAAAGATATGTCTGCGGCTCCGTGCCTCTGTATGGAGATGGTACTGGAAAGCAGAAAGCCAAACAAAACCACGAAATGGCCAAGCCAGCAGCACTACCCGAACCTCGCCAAGCCCGCAGCCACTGCACGTTCAAAATGGCGCTGCCTTCAGCCGCAGTTGAAAGAGACGCAGACGGAAAGCCCCGCCCCTACGCTAACGCCGGTGCGCCTGCGCAGTCTTGGCGCCAACGCACCTGAGGTAGTGCTTCTGTGCACAGCGTTACCTGTGTTCCCGTTATAGGATTCCACAAAGCTCGGACAAAAAGTTCCCCAACTCCCTAGAATAGCAGGAATTCTTGGTACATACAGGGAAAATTGTGCGATGTGTGCAGCAGTGTGTATTCTATGTAAATATCCAATTCAATTTTCAGAGACCACTGGAAAATGGAAAATATTAGGAAAATATTTCCTAATAAGACACTCCAATTCTATGAAATAACTGTGCCTATGAAAGTAACACAACCAGTCCCAGAACTCCTATGGCACTACCTTGTGACCAGAGTCTACAAACCTAAGAGTCCTGAAGGCAAGTATTTTAAGATAAGAGAGCCATACCAAACTATTCAGTTCAGTACAGTACTGCTCCTGGTAGATGGTAAGTCTTCAGTGAATGTTAAGAAATGAATTCACAGTCATTACAAAACAGTTCAACAGTTTTTCATGAAGTTACATATACGAAGACTTTAAAACAGAAACCTCATTCCTATTTAGCTATAAGTGAAGTAAAAACTTGTGTTCACACAAAAACCTATATGCAAATGTTTAAAGGGGCTTTTGTGTTATCTGCAAGAAAAAAAACCTGAGGGGCTTTTGTTGTGATCAGCAAAAAAAAAATGAAATAACCCAAATATCCAACTGGTAAATGTATAAACAGTGGTAGAGCCACATAATAGAATATACTACACAATAAAAAATAACTACTGCTGCCCTGGCTGTGTAGCTCAGTAGATTGAGCGTGGGCTGTGAACCAAAGGGTCGCTGGTTCGATTCCCAATCAGGGCACATGCCTAGGTTGCAGGTCAGGTCCCCAGTGGGGGCCACATGAGATGCAACCATACATTGATACTTCTCTAACCCTCTTTCTCCTTCCCTTCCCCTCTTTCTAAAAATAAATAAATAAAGTCTTTTAAAAATTAACTACTACCAATACAGCCCTGACCAGATAGCTCAGTTGGTTAGAGCATTATCCCACTACACCATGGCTGTGGGTTCCATCCCTGGTCAAGGCACATACAAGAATCACCCAATGAATGCATCAATAATTGAATCAACAAATCAATGTTTCTCTTTCTCTGTCTCTAAAAATCAACAAATAAAATTTTAAAAAATAAACTGATAATAGCAACAATGTGAGTCAGAAGGCTACATTTTCTATATATAACTCTGGAAAAGACAAAAGTGTAACTTCAGAAAACAGATCAGTTGTTGCCAGGAGATGGGAGACAGGGAGGGGTTGACTACATAGGGATACCAGAAAATTTTTGGAAAAAATGGAACTATATATTGATTATAGTGTATGTATTTGTCTAAACTCATTAGACGTGGGCACTAAAAGGGCCAATGTTACAATATTTAAATTATATCTTAAACAAAATAAATTGTCAAAAGAAATAAAAATAAAACACCGCAGGACTAATTCCATCTACCTCAGTTACCACCAAAATTCTAATCGCTCAGGCTCTGTAGACAGTTTGACAAGTTTCTCAAACTCACTCATTTCTCCCATCCTGCTCAGTCACTCCAAAGTCCTTAGAAACTAACTCTCTGTCATCAGCAAAATCCCTCCTCTAATCATGTCTTCCCCTTCTGCTTTAACTGGAATATGGCTTTCCTCTAAAGACTGCTTTCCCTGTAGCTATCGCTAGAAGTGGCTATGTTTTTTTCCTATGTCCCAGATGTCACTGGACATTCTCCTTGATCTCTTGCAACTTGGATATCATTACCCCTCTCTCCTTAAACAAAAATCCCAGATCCAAAAAGCTCATGCCAAAATAAACTCCCTCTCTCCCCTCCCCCCTCTTCTTCATTCCCTTCTTTCCCCCACTTTAGTAAATTTCTGACCACTCTTTTAACTTATGGCTATAGATATGGACCTCAGCCCCAAGTTATTTCTCTTGACTTCCTATGCAACAATTTCACACATTTTCTCTCCCCTCTGACCAACACTTCTCACCTCACTCATACCTGATATTGCCAACTTTTATTAATTTCACTGAAGAAAAACACAAAATAAAATTACCTCATTCTCTAAGCACCAAATCTACCAACCTAACTCCATATGTAGCCATATACACTGCCTTCCCTCTTGTTACATTGAATGAATTGCCATTGATCTTCTCTAATATCAACCCACTGGGTAGCATCTTTATTTTTCTATTCAAAATCTATTTTTAAACATATTGATTTGACAGAGAGATAGGAAGAAAAAGAGGGTGCTCAAAAGAAAAATATCAATTTTGTTGCTCCAACCATTTATGCATTCATTGGTTGATTCCTGTATGTTCCCTAACTGGGGATTGAAGCTGCAACCTTGGTATATCCGGACAATGATCTAACCAACTGAGGTACCTAGCCAGAGCTGGACAGCATCTTCTTCCCAAGTACATTGCTTTTATCTAATCACCTTCCCAAATGATCAGTTATTTGATCAGTACTGAACTACTCCCAGCTGCAAAACAAACTACTGATAGAACTTTAATCCTTAAAAAAAAGGATTAAAAGCGGGGTGGGGGGGCTTTTTAGATCACATATCCTTTAGATACTATTTCTTTACGAAAGAAAGAAGAGAGTCATCTGTACTTTGTCTCCATTTGCTCAACTCTTGATTTCTCCTTAAGTCCCACTAATCAGATGTCTACCCTGACATTCCATTCCTCGGAAACCTTTCTCATTACAGTAGACAACAACCTCTACTTTACCAGATGCAAGTGTCAAACCTCAGATCATTCAGCAGCACTTCAATAGCAGATCTGTGCCTGAGTTTCATTATGTATAATATGGGGGAAAGACCTACTTTGTAAGCTTATCATAAATGTTAAATGAATTACAGTTTTTGGAAAATATTCTGGCACTATAAAATTATTATTGATCATTTCCCTCCTACCTTCTTGAAACAGCACTTTGTCTTCCATTCTACCACGTTCTCTGGTGTTCTTATACCTCATTGTCCATTCCATAGTCTCAATGTCTTTCTTGAGAATCTTTACTTCATATGTTGGAAAGTCATATGTCTCAGTTCACCTTTCCTCTCTTTTCTAGCTACTTTTTCTCGGTCAAATACCAGTGTGCCTTAGAAGCATTACAGAAGGTTTTTTGAAATTTCAACACTAGTTGAAAGTTGGGACCAAATAATTATTTGTTGTGAAAGTACGTGTAGTGACATCACTGGCTCCCACCTGCAAATAGCACCCTACTCCAAGATGTGACAAACCAAAATATACCACACATTATTCTGATTGCTTTACTTAGACCTTTTTATAAAAAGCAGTTTTAGGTTCACAAAAATTTATGAGGAAGGTACAGGACTTCAAGCCAAGGTGGAGGTGGAGGTAGACACACTGTGCCTCCTCGCACAACCAATAGAAGGACAACAATTTAAAAACAAAGAAACAACCAGAACTGACAGAAAATCAAAATGTAAGGAAGTCTGACAAACAAGGAGTTAAAGAAGACACACTCATCCAGACCGGTAGGAGGGGTGGAAACGGGCAGAGAGGACTCACAGCAAGGCCATACCTTGAGGACCCGGGCCAGCAAGGTGGTGGCTGGTGGACCCAGCGAGGCAGTGGATTGTGGAGTGGAGCATGCAAAACTGCAGCTGGTCGGCAAGGCAGCAGTTGGCAGGCCCAGCAAGGCGGCGGCTGGTGGAGCAGAAGGTCCCACATTCACGCGCAGACAAACCAGGAGAAACAACTGGGGAGTGGGATGGTCTGCACAACCCAGGATCCCAGCATGGGGAAATAAAGCTTCAAACCACTGATTGAAAACACCTGTGGGAGTTAAAGCAGCAGTGGGAGAAACTCCCAGCCCCACAGGAAAGTTCTCCGCAGAGACCCACAGGGCCCTAGAATGTACACAAACCCACCCACATGGGAACCAGCACCAGAAAGGCCCAATTTGCTGGTAGGAACAGGAGTAAGCGACAGAAATCCCGCAGAAAGAAGAGCAAGTGTCATTGTTTCTGCTCAGACCCCTCCCCCACAAACAGTGTCAGAACTCTGCAACGAAGCAATGTAGCAGTAGCAACGTGGGTTACCCTGCCCTGGTGAATACCTAACGCTCCACCCCTCACTACTTAACAAGCACATCAAGACCAGAAAAAAAAAGCCCAAACAAAAGAACAGATCAAAGCTCCAAAAAAATATACAACTAAGCGATGAAGAGATAGCCAACCTATGGAATGCACAGTTCAAAACACTGGTAATCAAGATGCTCACAGAATTGGTTGAGTTTGGTTGCAAATTAGATTAAAAAATGAAGGCTAAACTAATTCATATTTTTAATCATCTTCTATTTCTTAGATATGTCCCTTTAACATTTCATACAATAAGGGCTTGGTGATGATGAACCCCTTTAACTTGAACTTATCTGGGAAGCACTGTATCTGCCCTTCCATTCTAAATGAAAACTTTGTTGGATAGAGTAATCTTGGATGGAGGCCCTTGCTTTTCATGACTTGGAATACTTTTTTCCAGTCCCTTCTTGCCTATAAGGTATTTTCTGAGAAATCATCTGATAGCCTATGGGAACTCCTTTGTAGGTAACTGTCTCCTTTTCTCTTGCTGCTTTTCAGATTCTCTCCTTATCTTTAATCGTGAATAACTTATGTATGGTGTGCCTTGGTGTGTTCCTCCTTGGGTTCAACTTCTTTGGGCCTCTCTGAGCTTCCTGGACTTCCTGGAAGTCTATTTCCTTCGCCAGATTGGGGAAGTTTTCCTTCATTATTTGTTCAAATAAGTTTTCAATTTCTTGTTCTTGTTCTTCTCTTTCTGACACCCCTATGATTCTGATGTTGGAACGTTTAAAGTTGTCCTAGAGCTTTCTCAGCCTCTCATTTGTTTTGAAATCTCGTTTCTTCATTCTGTTCCACTTGGATGTTTATTTCTTCCTTTTGTTTCAAATCCTTGGTTTGAGTTCTAGTTTCCTTCCCTTCACTTTTGGTTCCCTGAATATTTTTCTTTATCTCACTTTGTATAGCCTTCATTTCTTCCTTCATTTTGTGATGAATCTCAATAATTTCTTTGAGCATCCTGATTACCAGTGTTTTGAACTCTGCATCAATAGGTTGCCTATCTCCTCACTGTTGCTTAATTCTTTTCTGGAGTTTTGATCTGTTCTTTCATTTGGGGCATATTTTTTGTCTTGGAGCACCTGTTATGTTGTAAGAGATGGAGCTTTAGTTATCTCCCAGAGTGGGGCAACCCTCTTTGCCATGTTGTGACACTGTCTGTCAGGGTGGGGTCAGAGAGAGAACAATGCCTCTTGCTGGTTTTGCTCTAGCCCTGCTTTCCGTCACTTCCCTCACTTCCCACAGGTGGATTGTGGCCTTTCAGGTGCTGAGTTGTAGGCAGATGGGTTTGTCTGTTCTAGGACTCTGTGGGCCTCTCCCACAGATTCTCCTGTGATACCGAGAGTTTTTCCCATTGCCACAACTCCCACAGATTTTTACATCCAGAGGTATTGAGTCTTTAGTTTCCCATGCTGAAATCCTGGGTTCTGCAGTCTGTCTTGCTTCCTAGTTGTTTTTCCAAGCTTTTCAGCCCACAAATGTGAGACTGACAGATCCATCAGCCAGCTCTTTGACTGTGGCATCCTCTCTGCTCCGGTTTCCTGTCTCTACCCCTCCTACCAGTCTGGATGAATGTTTCTTTAACTCCTTGGTTGTCAGACTTCCATGAAGTTTGAATTTCTGGCAGTTCTGGTTATTTTTTGTTTTTAAATTTGTTGTTGTCATTCTTTTGGTTGTGCAAGAAAGTGAAGCATTTGTACCTGTGCCTCCATCTTCGCTGGAACTCCTGGGCTGCTTTCTCCAAATCTTTGGCATATCAATACATGAGCAGATCCATTGTTTATTGATTTTAGAGAGAGGAAGGGGGAGAGAAGGAGAGAGACTGAGAGGAACATCAATCGGTTGACTCCCATGTGCACCCCAACAGGGGATCTAATGTGCAACCTAGGTATATGCTTTGACCAAGAATTGAACCCAAAGCCTTTTGGTGTATGGGACAACACTCTAACCGAGTCATCTATCCAGGGCAATTACTGACCTTTTTATTTTCTCCACAGATTTTTTTTCAGAATGTCATATAGTTGGAATTGTATAGTATGTAGCCTCTTCAGACTGAATTCTTTCTCCTAGTAACATGCATTTAAGTTTCCTTGAATTCTTTTCATGGCTCAGTCAGTCAGTTTTTAGAAATTTATTGATGTGAGAGAGAGCATCATTGATTTCTTGTTCCACTTATTTATGCATTCATTTGTTGCTTCTCATATGTGCCCTGACTGGAGATCAAACCTGCAAACTTGGTGTAGTGGGATGATGCTCTAACCAACTGAGCTACCAGGCTTCATTTCTTATTAATTCTGACTAATATTCCATTGTCTGAATGTACCACAGTATCTATCCATTCATCTACTGGAGGACATCTTGGTTGTTTCCAAGTTTGCCTGTATGCAGATTTTTGTGTGGACCTAAGTTTTTAATTCCTAAGAGTTCAAAACCATAAGATGAAGTACATACTAAGTGTTTAGTGTTTGAAAAAACTGCCAAACTATCTTCCAAAGTGTTTGCCCCATTTAGCATTCCAACCAGTAACGAATGAGGGTTACTGTTGCTCCACATCCCTGCTAGCATTTGGTGTTGTCAGTGTTCTGGATTATGGCCTTTCTCATAGGTATGTAGTCATAGTAAAGCAGGACCACACATATGCAGAATTCATTTGTAAGGAATCAGTTCTTCTGAGACAGTGTTTCTCAAAGTGTAACCCTAATAACAGCATCAGAATTCCCTAGAGTATGTGAAAAGTACATATTCTAGGACCACACACTGAAAATCTGTAGTTTATTAGAAAAGCTCCCCGGGTCTTCTAAGGTAGAAAAACACTTCTCCAAACCTTTGAAAACAGCAATTATCTTTCTGAGAAAGTCACAGGAAATATTTCTAATAACAACAAATTAAGGATCAAAAGCCACAAGGAACTGATATTTGAATGTTCTGAGATTATAAAGTCTAAAATAAAGTCATTACATTTTTTATTTTAGTATTTTGGGCTTTAAGGAAGAATACTGCCCTGGCTGGCGTGGCTCAGTGGATTGAACACTGGCCTGTGACTGAAATGTCTCTGCTTTGACTCCCAGCCAGGGCATATGCCTGGGTTGCGGTCCAAGTCCCCAGTGGGGGGTGTGAGATGATCAGTCAATGTTTCTCTCCCACATCGATGTTTCTTTGTCCCTCCCTTTCCTTCTCTCTAAAAATATTTTTTTAAAGGAAGGAACACTAGAGATTTAAATTCACTTATTACATAGTAGAGAAAATGTCTTTCCTGGAAAGAAATAGTTCTTTTCATCAAAACATGTAAGAAAAGAGCCCAAGATATAACAAATTCATTTCTTGTTCTAGTATTTCTTTCCTAAATGAAAACAATTTCTTCACAGGCATGTTCTAAGGAAGTGTGGAATGAAGGTGGGAATAATGAACACCTGTAGATGCTGTTGCTTTTTTAAAGGAAGATATTTATATTTTCCAATTTTAAAACATTTTATGTTTTTGAATTACAGTTGACATATCCTATTATATTTGATTCGGGAAACCTACCTGTCAGCTGCTGAAGAAATCCTTCATCAATACGTGTCTCATCAATACTGAGATAGAAGGTAAGGTTGCCCTCTAGACATGGAGTAACCCTACACGACCATCCCCAGGAGACACCTTGGACACAGAATACAGTGAGTCAGAAAATGATCACCCCTGCCACCCAAAGGGAATCCATTTCTTTCCCTTTCTCTGGTTCTCTGGTAATTGGTAAGGCCACTCTCAGGGCATGGGGTAAACACACCCATAGGTCAAACTGGCTCTCTCTTTCTCTCTCTTAGACATGCTTTCTCTCCACTGCCAGGTGGCTCTCTCAAATGGGCTTTCTATTGAGTCCTCTGAGTGGGTTAAATCCATTCCCAGACCATCTGGCTGGTGTTTTCATCATTGGTAGGGTCACCCCTCAGGCATGGCTAAACTCATCCATCTCTTTGTATTTCACTGCGGTATGGACTTCACTTGAGGTCCCCTTTCTGGAACATTTATCTTATTATCTTCTGTCAACAGGTGTCTGACCTTCCAGGGGGTCAAAGCAGCACTGCCCAGGCTGTTCCCTTGCTGTTAGATTCCTTGAAGCCAAGACTCTCTTTACTTCCACCACTCATTTACAGTCCTTGAAACTTTCATTGAGAGTCTCAACAGGCCTTTCTGTTTGTTATTTAGGATCTTCCATCTTCCTTCCCTAGTAATCTTAAAAGTTGTCAAAAGCAAATGAGAAAATTATTGTGCTTTCTTTGCAAAAAGAAATAATAATTCAAATTATGTGTGTGGTCTTCATGTGTTCAGTCTTTATGTGTGTGGTCTTTATGTGACATATGTTCATGTGGTTCACTTTCTGCCCCCTTATGGCATAACTAGTAATATTCTATTGGCCTAAAGAAATTAAATACTTATATAAATTAAGCAGGATCCTATGATCTGGACAAAATATTTGATATTAAAGGCAGTTTTATATCTGATTAGTGTCTTTTAGGGTTATAACCAAAAAAGTATTGTTTTACAAAAACTTTGTTATAAACTTTTGGTTAAATATATTTGATAACCTTCCCAAAGTGTAAATTTTAAAAACTGAAAAAATGACTTTGAGTTATCCCAATAGGCCACCAGAATACCTCAAATATTTGTTCACTCTCCTTACAAAATAGAAGATTTTTAACTAATTAGGCCTATTTAATTTGTTCAAAAATTACACGGGGAGCTTTGCCAAACAAAATAATGATAACTATATTCTACTTACATACATGTATTTTACCAAAATAGATATTCTAAAAATTTCAACCTGTCCTAGGAAGAAACATGCAAAGATTCAAAATCAAGTTCAAGCATGAAGCTTTCAGGGGTAGCAGGTGTCCTGTGAGTGACACTGAATGTGGGGGCAACTTTTCCTGCAAGTCCCCCCATCCACCACGGATGAAAGTAACACTACCAAGACATGATCTGCTTGTGGAGGAAAGGTGGCCAATCCCTCAAAGGGGAGGGGCCCAAAGCCACTTCCTCAATGGCTTTTATTGGGTTGTAATACACAGGAATACAGGTGGTAAGGATCAAACAGTAGATAACATTTCAAAGAAATCTGAGGGCTTAGTCTGGGTCAGTGTCTGTCAGGTAAGGGGATTGCAGAAACTTTGGGAGACAGGCTCATTTCCTGCTTGGACCCTTATCATACAACTAAAAGCATTCTTAGCAAAGCAGGCTTCACAGCATTTTTACATAGAAAGATCTCAGGCCTAATCACCCAGGGAGCCCGCCCTTTCCAGCACAGGGCTGCACCATACTCCGCCACCTGATCATGCCTGCCTTAGGTGATTTCTCCCTTGGGGAATCTTACTCGTCATTGGCTAACTGATCAAGCATTGGGGTCCAGTTACAGAAAAAGGAACAGAAGTGGCACTCCTGCCAGGGAGATAAGCTTTGTCTCCTTAGTGGCTTATGGTCCAAAGGTCGCTCACTCAGCCTTAGCCATGGGGAGTTTCAACTCCTGAAACCAGGCAGGGTGGTCCCCAACAACTGAACAAGCTGAGTGAGGTTCCCTGTGGGGACATCAAGCAGTGGTACTCTGGCTGGGTATTTGTAACCCTCACACTGGGGATGTATGAATTGTTTCCAACACTCAATACACACTTCCAGTAAGTCCTGTACAGTATTTTAAAACTTTGCATACTGTTTGGTCTTGATATATATTGAGATTGTTTGTTAAATCTAAAAATATGGGCTTTGTATTACTATTTTATGTCATTTTATAGTAATTATTACATAACAATACATTGTTATCTTGGAATGTTGTATCTTACAGAAAATCCAAATTCTTTATCAATTACATTACAATCAAATCTATAACCTCACTATTTTAAACTTGGTCATTTATAAACAGTCACTCTTTTACTCTAATGCATTTGCAAATGTATCTTTGGATAGGCTCATGAAAAGGACTCTCTCTGACTTAATCTAAATTACAGGTATCTAAATATGTCATATCCTTGAAGTAAGTGAAGTTTTATACAACCCTAAGGTATAACTAGATTTATGGCAATACTGGTAAATAATCAAAACACAAACAAAATTGGTTACATGGGATTAAATGAACTAAAGATAATTGTTATTCTTTAGGCTTTGTTAAAAATTTTGCTAATTTTAGATCTTTTTTGTTTTCCAGATATAAGGAAAGTTGTTTTATTCTCCAGAGGAATTTAACAATTTATATCCTCATAAACAATATTGAAACATTCATATTTTTCTCCCAACCTAATTCCTACAGGATTTGGAAACTGTTAATAAGTACTATTTTCCTTGCAATATGTTTGTTTGCATAAGCCCAATAAGAATCTCTTTTCTTTGTATTAGCACCAGTTTTCAAATGTGGTTTTACTAACCGAGTCTTTGTCTGGAGTGCCATAATGGAGAGAATCATGCCTGGACTCTGAATGTCACCAGAAAGCCTTAAGGAATTAAGATTGATTTTTGAAACCAGTAAGAATTCCTTGGAGAAATGGCCTGGTACCTTGCTTGGTCATGTGGTTCATGGCAGTCTCTTTCCAGGTAGGAAATGAAGGTTGCTTTCCTGAAAATGGCAAGGGAGGGATCTGAAGGCATTTTGGGGACCTTAAGAATTTGAGGAATCCATCCAAACCTGTAAGTATTGCAGACAAATCCAGATGGTAACTTTATGGCTTGGCTTCTGTGCCTTCAAGGACTGACTAAAGCTCAATCTGAAGGTTCCTTCTTAAATTCCAGTAAAGCAGATTTGAAAGACCCTATGTAATCAATGACTCTTTGTATTGTGTTCATGCAAGTAATCAAGCCAAATTGAAACTTGACTTAATGCAGTCTCTTTGATAAAATTAGGGTGATTTTAGGGTCAGAAATTGTATTTCAATGGAAATCACAATTTATATGTGATGTCCAATTGTCACCCACAAACTGAATTAAATCCCAATTTTTGTAGTTTTCTACCAAGCTAATGTTTCTTTCTTTTCTTTTCTTTTTTTTTTTTTGTTCCCTTTGACTTGGAATTATTGAGAAATACTGATGCAGTGTCAGTTGTACAGAAATTGCGTACTACTGTGCCTCTCCCTTTTGGGGATTTTTAAGACCAATACTTGTTCCTGGTTTTCCTGGCTAACTCCCTTAATAGGACCTATAGCAGCCTTTTTAAATTCTTGCTTTTGGGCTATGTCTCCTCAAATATGGAGATGAAGGAGAAGGACCCTCCTTCCTTCAATGGAGCATCCAGGTTCTGAGAGATTCCCTCCCCACAGCCTCTAGCCACAGTTCACACTTTTTGTGCTGTCCAAGTCCACCCTCTTCCCCTCACCTGGATCCACAGGCAGGGACAGCCCTATACCCCTAACCTGCCTGAAGCAGTTACAGAAAAAGAGAACTTCATCCCTACTCCCCAGAACCAGAACCTGGCCACTTCATTAAGGAAAAAAGTACTTTTAAAATGAGAAGGGGAAATGAAAGGATAAAGCCGGCGCCATTTGCTATCTGGTGCCATTTGTCAAGAAGGCCTATGACTGACATTTTACTCTTCTGAGCTTGTGTTCCAGGACTGGAAATTACTGGCAAACAAGAACAGAATGTGACTAACCACATCCTCTACCCCCACAGCTGCAGGCAAAAGAAAATGCAGTAAAAACTCAAAGTCCCTACATGTCACTGCTGGTGCCTCTTTCCACAGCATGACCTTTTCTTCTCCTGGAATGTGAATAAAACTTTGCTCTCTACCTTTTCTTCTGTGAATTCTTTCATAGCCCACATCACTGACCACAACACACCTGACTCTATAGTTACTAGAATGTTATTGACTATATTCCCTATGCTGTACTTTTTTACAACACCATGACTATTGTTACTACTTTTTACTTCTTAATCCCATCCCCATTTTCACCTATCCCCCAAACCCACCCCCACATGACAACCATCAAAATGTTCTCTTTATCTATTCTACTTAGTCTATTCTGCTTGTTTACTTTGCAGTTGGTTTTATTTTTAAGGTTTTATGTATTTATTTTTAGAGAGAGGGGAAGGAAGAAAGGGAGAGACACATCAGTTGGTGTCTGACATGCCCCCAACTGGGTACCTGCCATGCAACCCAGGTATGTGCCCTGAATGAGATCTGAACCAGCAACCTTGTGGTTCCTAGGCCAGCGTTCAATCCACTGAGACACACCAGCAGGGGCTGCACTGTTGCTTCTTAACTTGTCTCTTGCCATGTTCTTGGCCCTCCAAACATAGGCTACATTTCACCGGCTCTTATAGGTTCTTTTAACCTAAAAACAAAGTCTTTCAAAGGGAGTAGCCACACACATTTATTTTTTTTAGAGAGAGGGGAAGGGAGGAAGAGAGTGAGAGAGATACTGATGTGAAAGAGAAACATCAATTGGCTGCCTCCTACGTGTCCCCAGCCAGGAACCTGGCCCACAACCCAGGCATGTGCCCTGACCAGCAATCAAGCTGTGACCTTTCAGTTTGCAGGCCAGTGTTCAATCCAGAGTCACACCAGCCAGGGCAACTTACATTTACTTGAAGATCAAAGAATAGCTTATTCAGGACACACTGATTCAGGCAGGAGCCCAGTGTTCCGATTAGGAGACAAAGAGGAGGAGAGGAGGGGGGACAATTACATCAATAGAAGGCAGGCATTTCTATTGCTGCAGGGAAGCTAACATAGTGATGTTAGTTCTAAACAATGTTTTTAAGTTTCAGCCTTATAGCCATCTTCCAGAAGTCATGAGAGGTGTTTGTTATCTTTGTTAACATTTTTTGGAACATAATATTGCTTTAGGCTCAGTTCAAAGGTTATTTTGCCAACTCTGTTTGAACATTCCAAGGTTTGAGGCATAAGACATGCAAGACAGTTCTCTGGCATGTCAACCCAGGGTCCATTTTATTTTATTTTTTCATTGTTAATATTTTTTTAAGATTTTATTTATCTTTAGAGGGGAAGAGGAGAGAAATATTAATGTGCGGTTGCCTCTCGTGTGTCCCCTGCTGGGAACTGGTCTGCAACCCAGGCATGTGCCCTGACTGGGAATCGAACCACGATACTCTGGTTCGCAGGCCCGTGCTCAATCCACTGAGCTACACCAGCCAGGGCCACAGGGTCCATTTTAATGTGGCTCTATCATTCATCTATCTATCATCTTTCTGTCTCTCTACATAGACTGGTTGATGCTGCTGGGTCCTTATACTCTGCAGTGTCTGCTGATCACCCATTCCAAGGCACTTGACCATCCTTTTTCTTTTTTAAAGATTTTATTTATTTACTTATTTATTTATAGAGAGGGGGGGAGAAAAAGAGGGAGATAGATATCAATGTGTGTTGGGGACCACCCTGCCCAGTTTCAGGACTTGTAAACTGTCTCCCATGTCTAAGACTGTGAGTGACCTCCAGAATGGGAGCCACTGAGGAGACAAGGCTTGTCTCTGGCAGCAGATGCTGCCCCTGCTTTATCTCCCTGCCCCCAAAGTATGGTCGGATGGTCAAAGACAGGTGAGACCCCTCAGAGGAGGGGCAACCTAGGCCAGACACCATCACTTGGAAGGACTGGGGGGGTGGGGGGGGTGGAGGGGCTGCAACAAAGAGGGAGTGATGAACCCTCGCATGCCCCCACCCCTACTTCCCCACCCCCTCTGCTTTGACGAAGACCAAGTCCCCATTTCTGTCTGGGAGAAACACTTCCTGGCTCTAATCCACCTAAGGCTAAAAACCTATGATGAAGACAGTGCAAGCCTTGTCCTGGGAATGCTGGTCTCCCAGGGTAATTAGGCCTGAGAAGGAATATGTGAAACCCTGTGAGACCAGCTTTGTTTAAGAATACTTGTAGTTAGATAAGGGCCTGAGCAGAAAACAAGTTTATGTTCCCAAAGTTCTGTGGCCTTTCAGCTGACAGGCTCTGATTTAGAAGAAACCCTAATGGTTCTTTGTATACTATCTACTGTTTACTGCTTGACAGTGATTAATAAGCTGTACCTAAAGTCCTGTGCAAAAATCCCAATAAAAGCCTGACTAGGTCAGTGCCCTCTCTCCCTTGGTGAGAGAGTTGTCTGGCAGCTCCAAGCCACTGTCCTCTTGAGGGTGGTGAGGCCGCTCTGGGGCTCTCCCCGTCGAGGGAGTAGTCTTGCTGGCCCTTTTCCTCCACAGGACCCAGTAGTCTGTGTGAATTTGTCTCATGTCTCATCCATGACACCACGGGCACTGCTTGTCAGTGCACAAGTCAAATGAGTGGTTGCCACTCATGAGTTCCTAACTGGGAACCTGGCCAACAACCCAGGCAACTGCCCTGACTGGGAATTCAACCAGCAACCCTTCCCTTCTTAGGCCCGGCAATCAGTCCGCTGAGCTACATCAGCCAGGGTAACCATCCTTTATATTGGATGATTTAGTGCTTGTCCTTAAACTTCGTAAAATACCATTGGCTAATTCTTTTCACAGTAATGATAGCTACAAGCTTTTGAAAATCATCTCTAGTCATCAATATTATGCTCACTCCTCCAACTCCTTATTTTCTCATATGTAGGTGTATCTGGCTCAGCTTTTCCTTTCAGTCCAATTAAAATGTCAACTTTCTAATTTCATCCTGGTATGTTCACACTACAACTCAGCACTATAGAGGACTATTCCATTTCTAAAATTGTGTATTTCATGTTCTGTCTACAACTTTCCCTATTACCTGCTATTGATGACTGTAGCAACCTATCTTTATCTTCTGTTAAGATGGAGTTTCAAACTAGCAGCAGTGGGAATCTTCAAAGCTTTGAAATAGGTGAACGATATGACCTAAATAGGTATAGCACTATTCTTTCTACCAAATTGCTTGAGCTCTTCAGCCTCTTACTCATTTTTATATCTATGTAGCAAATTGTAAACATAAACAAATTGTAGACGCTATTAACAACTCTCACTAGCTTATAGCACTAAGCAAGGGTGGGTCAGGGGATCATAGGAAGAAAACGGCTAAGAATATTTTTTTCCACTAAGAATTTTTAAGATGGTAATTTTAAAATTGTGAGGTATATGAAATATTCACTTGTACTTTGTGAGAAAAGCAATAAATTGTCATTTCTGAAGAACTGTTATTCTGAATTGTCCTTCCTAATTCTGAGTATAAATTAGTGGTAGGAGATACTTTTTTCTAATGCCTTTTCTGAGTGCAACTAAAAGAATGGGAAACAAACCCTGGGTATATCACATCACAAGAAACAGAACTTGCACTTTGCATTCCGTGTTGTCCCTTCCTTCTTTATAGCAAACACATTCTAATTTTACAATGAAAAAAAAAGTTATTCTTCTGCCTAGAGATAATTTTATCTCCTGAATTTAGTTAATTTTTCCCTCAACACTTCATTATGAAAAACATCACATAAAGCAGTTGAAATTTACAGTGAACACGGATAAACCCAGTATCCACATCTTTCAAAATTCTTAAAAATATATATATATTTACTTATTTGTGTCTGGAGAGAAGAAAGGAGGGAGAGAGGAAAACACCAATGTGTGGTTGCCTCTCCAGTACCCACAACTGGGGACCTGGCCCCCAACCCAGACATGTGCCCTGACTGGGAATTGAACTGGCAACCCCTTGGTTTGCAGTCTGGCACTCAATCCACTGAGCCACACCAGTCAGGACTGTCTTTTGAATTTTTTACATTTAACTTATTACTGCATGAAGGGTTTATGGTGCCTGAATAGGTGTGCAGTAAGAACAAAAGGATTTTAAGGTGAGGATCTAATTTTGTTTTCTCAATGAATAAATTTGACAACCTTACTAATTTAAGTGGCTCCTGCCTGATTTCATTACTTTGCTCAGCCAATCAACAGTTTATCTAATATAATCACAGGACAAAAACACTGTCATTGAATTAACTCTAAGCTTTAATGAATTAACGAGTATATTAACCATTTGCAAAGGAACTTCAGAACAACTTGTTATATTTTCTAGGATATCATCACGGACCTCTGAGAGCAAAGTGGATTTTTGGTAGCATCCCCAAAATCTAAATGAGCCCATTCAGATACAAGTCTGAAAGACTCGTATGGTCACTGCAAAAAAAAAAAAAAAAAAAAAAAAGTTATAGCCCTGGCTGGTGTAGCTCAGTGGATTGAGCGCAGGCCTGCGAACCACACAATTGAGGTTTGATTCCCAGTCAGGGCACATGCCTGGGTTGCAGGCCGGTTCCCTGCAGGGGACTCATGAGAGGCAACCATACATTGATATTTCTCTCCTTCTCTCTTTCCCTTCTTCTCTAAAGATAAATAAATAAAAATCTTTTAAAAAGTTTAAAAAAATAAATTTAAAAAAAAGTTATAAATTAATGATTTCCCTGGGTGTTCCAGCACAGGCCTCAGTGACATTCAACAAGTACTCTAAGTGTCGGCCCCTTCAAGAATGCATCTTGCTCTGTTCATATGCCACTCTGTTTGCTGGGAAAAGCCTTGAGACAGGTTCAAGTACATGGAAGAACTTAATATATGATAAAATTGGTATCAGAAACCAGAAATAATGGGAGACACTACATATACAATCATGGGAACAGTGACTGATCACCTCAGAAAAAAGAGATTCTTAATTTTCATCAGTACTTCTCACATTTCAAGCATGAAATCTCCTCCAGAAAAAGAAAATGTCACAATACCTAAAGGTTAACTTAATATATTTTTATTTTCATATTTCTTGTATTTGTACCAACATAAAAATAGGTATACACTTTATGTTTATAGTTCTCACTTAACAATAAAAGCTATAACCTTTACCAATTAAAACAGAGCCAATAAAATGCAAATTAACCACCTTAAAATTTTATTTAACAAATGATGCTATTTTGCTCAAATAAAAGAAATAAACCACAAGTATTTGGTTTAACAGTAAAGAGCTGCAGTTTCATATACCATTCTGTTTTTAAGTGGCTTCTGGATGTTTTAAATTATTAGCTGCCTCTTGTACACACCCAGACATGTGCCCTGACCAGGAATCAAACTGAGGACCCTTTGCTTTGCAGGATGACACACAACCAACTGAGCCACTCAGGTCAGGGCTGAATACTTTTATTTTAACAATAATGATGAAAACACTTGTTCACACAAGTATTTTGTTCAAAATGGTATTGAAAAATTGAAATCTTTTTCTCCCTCTTTCAAGGGAATCAGAACAGAAAATTAACCAAACCTATCAAATGCCATTTTAAAAAGGTGTTAATTGAATGCCTGAAAAAATTAACAACTCCTTTATTGAAACCTGCATCAATCACTATTGAACGAACTAGTTTTAGAATTTGGAAAGAAACATTCTTTACTATTTATTTGCTATTATGCTTATTGCTATCGAACACTTGAGTTACTCTGTGTAGGAGCCTCACAACACAATGGTACTAGACTGTTAGGTACAGATATCCTGAGTTGAATGTAAGATCCTGTCAGGTATATCATGTGTACAGCAACAGTACACCCTCACTGTTCTCATTCTCATGTACTCTGTGATTTGCAGCTTCAACAGTTTGGTTTTTTTTCAAATCACATTTTAATTTTGAATACTTAACACTGTTGTTGATGTGCATTTCACTTTCTTCATGTTTGCTAAGAATATGTGATAAATGCTGCCAATCTCTGCACCCATTCTCATTCCTCAGTTGATTTTTTCCTTCTCCAAAAAGTTTGCAATATAGACAAAACACAGAATCTTTTGAGGTTGAATAAAGTAACCAGGATCTGGTGGTTTTTTCGCCATTTGGAAGAATTCGTGTATAGTAAGTTTCTGAAAACTTCCTTCCTGTATTGTCTTTTGGAAAGTTAAAATTTCTTACTTGAGGTGGATCATTTTCAACAAGAATATTCCGTTGTTTAATATTCAAAACTCGGGGCCATGTGCCTGGATCTGTAGAAAGCACAAATGGTCGGGTGGAATCTTCTGATTTTCTCTCTTCCAGTTGCGCTTGAAATGTATCAGCTACAGTGGACACAGAAGCAGGTAAATTCACATCCTGTCTGGTTAGTGATGCATCTGTGCTGCACTCTGCTGATACCTGTGACTCTGAAGTCTTTTCCTTTCTTTCTGGTATTCCCTTTACTTTTTCCAAAAGTATATTAAATGACCCATCTAATTTTCTTTCATTTTCTTCTCTAACGGTGTTCCTTTTTCTGTTTTCTGATATGGCCAATTTTTTTGATTTTGTTTCTAGCATCTAGAAAGAAAGAAATTAGAATTTTATCTTAAAAATGGTAACACTAAAAAAAATTAGTATGTGTAAAAATGCCTAGTAAGCAATGAAAAGATGTTCATCATTAGTCATGACAGAAATACAAATCAAAACGAACGCCTTCCACTTCATATCCTCTAGGATGGCTATGATATCAAGACTGGTATTGGCAAAGATATAGAAAAACAGGAATCTTCCTAAGGTGATGGTGCAAATTTAAAATGGTGTATCTGCTCAGAAAAGTTATGAAATTCCTCACAAGTCAGAGTTACCATATGACCCAGCAATGACAAATGAAAACATATGTCCACACAAAGATGTGCATAAAATGTTTCCAGCAGTATTATTCACGATAGCCAAAAAAGTAGAAACAAGTAAAAAATCCATTATGGTGGATACATTAAAATGTGGTATTATGCATACTATGGAATATTGAGAATAAAAAGAGTAGCAAAGATATATCTATAACATAGATGGACCGTGTCAACAGAATGATATATGAAAACCAGTCACAATGTACCACATATTATATGATTCTATTTAATAAAATGATTACATTATCTATTTTGGAGTTGATAAAATAAAAATACGAAATAAAGACAAAGAGAACAAAGATGTATACAATGTGACTGGCAGCTTGGTAGCTGTATATAACACAACTTGAACAACATATACAATGGAGCTTAAGAAACAAAGAGCTGGCACACTCTCCCTCCAGGAACACACCTGTGCTTTGCCTTTCTCCCTCCTCTCTCACAGGCATGCATCTCCTGAACTATAAGAAATCCCATCTGAAATTATAAGAGAAGCAAAGGGGAGCTGCAACGCAACCAGGGCTAATCCCCTGTACCTGTCTCCAAGATACCCTTTCCTCGGACTTTATGTTAGCTCAGAAACGAGCTAACAGCAACCCTGCCCATGCTCTCTCCTGTTGCTTCTTCTGTCCTAAGCCCTTCCTTGTTCCAGTGTTCCCAACTTTCATAAACATATTCTCAAAATAAAACAACCACCTGAAGAGCATTATCTTGATTTAATTTTGAAAGCAATGTAGGGTACCAGGGAAGTATTAAAAAAAGAAGTGACATGACCAAATCTGTACTTTATATATAAAGAACACTCTTGATTATAATATGTATATCCAACTGTAAGAAAGACCAAACTGTACAGGGACAGTCAGGAAGCTGGGGTTACGCTGGCAAGAGGATGGAGGCTATGTCTGGGATGATAGTAGAGATAGGGTAGATTTCAGAGACATTTTTGAAGTAGAATGTGGATTACTTGATAGCCAAGTGACTTTGGAGGCTGAATGGGAGGGAGATGCAGAGAATGATCCTAATATGCTCAAAGCAGATGACTCCTTGGCATGATCTCAAAGAACTTCTGACCAAAGAGGATCATAGATACAGAATACTTCTCATAGCGATCCCATCATCTCCACCCCAGCTCAGGCATGTGACTGGATGATGGAATCATTTACTAACAAGGGAAACATATAAGGAAAGCAGGTTTAGAGTTTCAGTTTTAGATGAAGTTCGAGGTATGTGTGAAACATTCAAATGAAGATTACAAATGGCCTGAAAATTTAGAAATGTGCTCTTCAGATATTTTTTGAAGTCATCAATATATATTAACTGAAACTGTGGAAGTAGAGAAGACTATACTAAAAGAACACACAGAAAAAGAAACAGAAAACTGTTGGGAACCGCCCTGTCTGGTTTCAAAAGCAGTAACCCTCCTTGGCTAAGGCTGAGTAAAAATGCCTTAAGGGCATAAGCCAGTAAAGAGGCAAAACTTATCCTCTCCTGCAGCTCAGCCTCTGCCCTTTTATTTCACCCTGCTTGGCCCCTGGAGGATGGCTGGATAGTCAATGATGGGTAAGATTGCTCAAGGGAGGAACAGTCAGGCAGTTGCATAGGGGCCATCAGGGAAGGGTTTAGGGGCTTGTGGAGGAGAGACAAAAGACCCTCACTCCTCAGCTTCGTTATAGCCTAAATCTTCATTCTATCTGTAAGTGTCCCCTATCTCTTGGCTGTCTTACTTCCCCCACCTGACTTAAGCCTAAAACAATGCAGGAGGACAGTGCAGCCCTATGCTGAAACAGGCAGTTTGAAGGCAGGATGGATCAGGCCTAAGAAGGAATGCATAAAATCCTGTGAAACCTGTTTTGCTAAGAATGCCCTCAATTTAAATGTTAAGCATAAAGTGAGTTGTTTCCCAAAGTTTTTATGGCCCTTTGGCTTCATTCTATTTATCTGACCCAGACTCAGAATAAGCCCTTATAGTTCTTTGAATGTTATCTATTCCTTGACCATTACTGCCTGACAATGGCTAATGAGCTTTACATATAAGCCCTGTATTCCTATGCAAACTAAACCCAATAAAAGCCCACTGAGAAAGAGGCTGAAGGCCCTTCTCCTTTGGGAGGCTGGGTACCTTTCCTCCCCAAGCAGATCAGGTCTTAGTAGATTTATTCTCATCTGCAGCGGCTAGGAGGACTCTGCAGGATGGAGCTCCTTCACAGAAAACCAGGGACTGAAGTGTTATTTTTACACAACCCAAGCCAAGGTCTGGTCTTACCTCTTTCCTTCCTGAGTTTCTCATGTTATAATCCTCAATGGGTGGGCCACTTCCCAGCTAGATAATCTTGGGCAAGCCAGTTACTTAATTGTCTAAGCTTTAGTTTCCTCTCACTAAAATGAGGGCATTAACTGCACTCAACTAGGGAAAACTTAAGATGACTAAATGTGAAAATACATGAAAAGCTGTATCTGGCACCACAGTAAACTTATGTTAGCTGTCCTTACTGGCATATACTCCTCACATAAGGATACTCGTAATTAGGTGACAATTACTTAATAAGGTCTAATAGAGAAAGACTGATGATAAAAAAATATAAAGGTGGCTAATTTAGCTACTCATTGGTACAGGTTCATGAATTTTGTGCTGTATACTCTAGGCTGAAGGTCAAAATGTCTTTCCCCATCCATGTCATTCAGGTTCTCTCTCCAGGGGCACACATCTGAGATTCCTTGAAAATCGAGTTCAAAATTACTTCTGTGCTATACTACATTATTCTGTCAAATGAATATTTTTACTAATGATCTAGATGAAAACTGAAGCCAAATAAAAGACAGGTGATAGGCACCAATTAATTAAATCCTCTAAAAATAATAGTGGGGAAAATCAATGGAAAGAAAGATACCAAGATGGAGAGAACTACATTTAACAGAAGACCATTTCACTCTCAAGTGTCCCAGGGAGATGGCTTAGTCATCTCACATATAAAGCTGGTTATGCTGAGACTTCTGAATTCAATCACATATAGATCCTGCCTCAGGGGACTTATAACTTATTTTGGGGGGATGAGGCACACATATAATCAAATGTTTATATCATGCACTAATTAAGGTTTCCAATGTGAGGTCAAATCTAGCTATGATTATGGCTAAGATGTTTTCTCTGAACTTCATATTGTACAGTTTTATTTACGTAATCAAAATTGAGTATATGTTTAGTAAAAAGCATCAACTAGTTAAACAACAAATAGTCTCCTTTTCCTCCTTTCCCCCTTCCCAAAAGTTAGCCACTTTGAAAACATTTAACTGATTCCTGGGTGTTTATTTCCAAATATCAAAGTAACATGTCTGCATATCTATCTACTAGTTTTTCCTCCTAGTTTTAGGTATCATCAGTTGAATCCTCAATGAGGATGACAGGAATTTAGATCTTCTTCTTAAACTATGCTTATTACTGCACACTCACCTTCCTACACCTACTTATCCTTTGGTCACAAGACTTCAATGGTCGCACTACTGATGACTTGGGCCAGTTAATTCTGTTGTGGGGACTGTCCTGGCATTACAAGATGTTTAACAGAATCCCTGGCCCCATCTACCCCACGGTTGTAGCATGAGCAACCCCACAGTTGTAGTAAAAAATGTTTAAGATGTCCTGGCTGGTGTGGCTCAAACCAAAAGGTTGCTGGCTCAATTCTCAGTCAGGGTATGTGCAAGAGGCAACCATTCAATGTTTCTCCCCCTTTTCCCTTCCCTTCTCTAGAATCAATTTAAAAATGTTTAAGACATTGCCAAATATTCCCACGGGGACAAATCACCCTTGATTAGACCACTGGGTAAGGTCAAGATTAAGTCCACTCATTTCATGACTAAAATTTCAGTTTTTCCTTAACATTTTTTTAAAAAATTAAAAAAAGATTTTATTTTTATTTTAAAAATTAAATTTATTTTTTAGAGAAGGGGAGAGAGGGAGAGAATCAACGTGTGGTTGCCTCTTGCGCACCCCCTACTGGGGATCTGGCCAGCAACCCAGGAATGTGTCCTGATTGAAAATTGAACCTGGGCCCTGGCTGGTGTGGCTCAGTGGATTGAGCACGGGCCTGCAAACCACACAATCTCGGTTCGATTCCCAGTCGGGGCACATGCCCAGGTTACAGGCCAGTTCCCTGGGCCAGTTCCCAGTGGGGGACTCATGAGAGGCAACCATACATTGGTGTTTCTCTCCTCTCCTTCCCTTCCCCACTAAAGATAAGTAAATAAAATCTTAAAAAAAAGAAAAGAAAGAAAATTGAACCTGGGACCCTTTGGTTCACAGGCTGGAACTTGAGCCACTGAGCCACACCACACTAGGCAGGGCAGAAAAATGGTAACTTTTTAACCTTTACTTTATTACATACACAAAATTAACTTGAGATAGACCACAGACCTAAACATAAAAGCTAAAACTACAATGCTTCTAGATGAAAGTAAAGGTAAGCATCTTCATAACCTTGGTAGGCATAGATTCCTTAAAATAAGACACAAAAAGTATTAATCAGAGAGGGAAATAGTAAATTGCAGTTTGTCAAAATTAAAAATTTGGACTCTTCATAAACATTAAGAAAATGAAAAGATGTAACGCTGCCCACAAGAACATCTTCCCAATAAATTGATTTTATTTATTTTTTAAGGAGAAGGGAAGAGAGGGAGAAAGAGAGGGGCAGAAACATCGATGTGATCAGTTGCCTCTCATCTGCCTCCAGTGGGGACCTGGCCCACAATGCTGGCATGTGCTCTGACTGGAAATCAAACTGGCAATCTCTCAGTTCATAGGTCACTGCTCAAACCACTGAGCCACCCTCAGAAGGGCTCAATACATTTATTTCATAAAAGATATGCATCCAGAACATATAAAGAATTTCTGTAAGTCAGTAATACAAAAGCAACCCAATTTAAAAAATGCCTGAAGACTTCTGGTAAAGACAGTGGCGTAGGTAAATATGCCTTTCCACACTGAACAACCACCTCAAAATTACAGCTAAACCCTCAGAAATTAAGCTTAATGGAAGTCCTACAACTATGGAATTAAAGAAGAAATCAACTACTGAATTAAAGCAGAAACCACATCAAGACTGGTAGGAGAGGCAGAGACGTGGAACGGGCTGGTCCCACACCTATGTGCAGTGAAAATATCAGGAGAGATATCCTAGCAGCAGAGCAAGGGGGATCCCAACCTGCCACTAGGGTCCCCTGCAGAGGGTTCCAGTACCAGGAATATAAATCCCCGTAATTTCTGGCTGTAAATCCAGCAGGGATTGAGGCTGTGGAAGACAGAAATTGGAGTCTCAGGCAAGTCCACATACAGACTTACTTGCATTCACTCCCTCTGAGCTCCAGCACGGTGGAAGCAGGTTGAAAGGTATCAAAGACATACAAGGAGAAATTGAATTGTTTGGCATCAGGGTAAGAGGTAGACACAGCTTTCTCCCAGACAGAAGAGACAGCAGAGACCATCATTCTTTTTCTAAACCCTCCCCCAGTGGGTTGATTTCTTAGTTTTCTAATCCAAGTTGGTTGCATGTCATCCTGTAAACTGAAAGGTCACTGGTTTAATTCTCAGTCAGGCACATGCCTGTGTTGTGGGCCAGGTCCATGTTTGGGGCATGGTGAGAAGCAACCAATCAATGTTTCTTTCCCTCTCTACCTCCTTTCCCCTCTTTAAAATAAATCAATAAACTCTTAAAAAAAAAAACAAGCTTGCTTAGAACAATCTATTTCAATACTCACTTGACACGGGACAGCTCAATGGCTGACTGACAAAAAGTGAGACTAAATGAGATTCTAAGATCAATCTGCATAAGGTAAGCTAACAGGTAGAAAACTATTGTATATCTGATCATCTAAAACTTATTAAAAGAATTACCTGTTTATATTCATTAGCACAACTTTGGCAGCAGAATCTCATCTGCTGGCCATCAACCACCCGAACACTGTTTCCAGATTCTCTAGTGGGCAGGTACTCTCCACACTGTTCACAGCAATTCATTATCAGACCATTAGCCAACCTGTACTTATTAAAGCAGTGGTTACTGCATAGTTTATGTGTCACATTATTAACGCTGACTTCATGGCGAATCTAAAAGAAAAATGAGAACTTATCAAATAAACGAGCCACATTAGCAAAGTAAGCAATGAGATAAGTAGTTTCTTCAATAGGAACAAAGAATATCTCAGAGGAAAAAATATTCAAGGAAAAGAATAAAAAGACCATTTCCCCAGTCTTTCACTTTCATCTTTGATTTCTTTGTAAAATCATTCACAAAACAAAAAGCAGTAAAATCAGTAATAATTTCCCCAAAGACACTTAAGCATTCTAAAAATCAAAGAGGCTTAGAAAATGTTGATACCACCTGTTTAAAACAAATGGATTTGTAATTCTTAGTATTATAAGCTTCACTGCCCTAGAAAATTTGTGGAAGGGACTAATGGGATCATTATTTCATATTCAGACGGTGTCTATATATATAAGACTGCTTCTTGCTTTGCTCATCTCTGTGGTAACTGAGATAAAATTGTGTCCTGGACTTGCATGGCTCTGGGACAACCAACACCAAACTCAGTTACTAAGGACTGTGTTAAGTGAGGAAAGCCTACATGCATATTTCTTCTTTTAGCAACTAGAAGGATGGAAATGCCATTTAAGGAATGCAAAGTTATCATTATACTTCCAGTCCACACGTTCTATGTTCTTGCACCAGGACTGGTTGCTTACTCCATGTCCTGAATAATACATTTTTATTTAGTGTTTCTTGTAAGAAAATTCACCATATAACTATTGCTCTGTGGACAAATACAAACAACTCCATAAAAACAGATGTATATTTTTCATACTATACAAATAGGACATTTGTTTATAACATAGTTCTCACATATCCTTATTCCTTCCTTTAACTTCACTGTCCAGATTCAGGACATGTGGATTATGTATGTAGATGGCACAGCATAAAATAGCACTTGAAGAGTTAAAGTTATCCTAGACAATAACCTAAATAAGATAAGAATTCAGACCTCTGTTAGTTTACTACAGATTGTACATCTTGACTTGTTCAGAATTCTTTTTCTGAGACTCTGGTTTTCTTCGTAGGGAGACACACAGTGTGCACTACAGAAATCCCGGAAGGGCTGGCTTGTCTGCACTTGAGGAACATTAGCCCTTTTTGCAGGTGCATCTCTGAAACAGGGATAAGCACAATTTAAGAATGTTGTATTTTATTTTCAAATATAAAACAATTAAAGGACATTCTTCATTTTCTCATAATCTAATCACTAGGAATCAAGTATAATTTTTGGATTTAGCAAAATCCACTGGTTGCATCACTAAGAGTTTCTAAATAAAGTGGGAAGAGATTTGGAGGTAAAAAATATTTTGCATCAGAATAACCTTGCTGACTCTGATGATTTTTAGCAGCAATTAAAAAGGGTGGTAGCAACTAGGCAGAACTGAGGTAGAAGATGGGAGAGGGTTTGAGGTAGAGTCAGTGGTGGGGAGTGGGTCCATTTATTTCCATATCTACACTCCATTTTCCTGTCAAGAGTAAGGACAGCACAAACGAGCCCAGAGCTCTGACAAACTCTTAAGATAACTCAAGCTCAATAAACTTGTAGACACTTCTACCCACGAATTTATGCAGCTCTCCAGTTACATTCAGAACACATATTACCCTGTCATCATCAAACACATGGAGCATGCTGGAAAGCATAGCTTACTTTTTACACGTTACATTGCGTGTCTTTGGAGTACGCTTATGAGAGAAGGAGGAAAGGCAGATGGTAGAACAAAAGAGGTTAGCCGATCCTTTCCGTTGATAAGCTGTCTGTCCTTTCTGTAAAGGATTTTTGCAGTGTGCACAGGTGATTTTAACTGGTTTAATAAGTTGCTGCTGGGCTGAAGGCTGGCAAATCTGTTTAGGAAACGAGGCCACTGGTGCTAAAGAATCCACCCTTGGCTGTTTCTGATTACGCGGAAATGATGCTGACTGGGAAATCCAAGAATCTTAAAAATAAAACAGAAAAAAATGTCATGAAACAATTCAAAATTCACATCAGAAATTTTTTATATTTAAAATGTTTAAATATAAAATTTTTCATATTTAACATTTCATTTTGTACAAGTCTAAGAGAATAGTGAAGCAGCCATAGAAGCAAGTGGTTAAGGCCAGAAAGCCTTGTTATCCAACCCCAGGGGAACTATTCACTTTGTATTCTAACCATTTGATACTCTACTGTGCTAAGGATATAAATGGTGAGCCTGGAATTATGCTATGTGGCAGACATCTCTCAAGTCAGTATTGCCAGATTTAAAAGGTATGTCCTGAGCTTACTACGTTGTGCAGGTAGTGTATTAAACTGTGTCTGTGTTAAAGTAAAGCCTTATGTTTGGTACTAGAGCACTTGCAAAAAATATTAGCCATTTTTCCTTCTCTCAGGACAAAGTATCAATGCATTACAAAATTAAACAAATATGCAAATACAAAGATAACCAGAGTGTGGTATATGATACCCATTTTTATAACAGCATTCCCCTCTAATACTTTATTATGAAAAATTCAAAGAACATACAGAAGCTGAAAGAAGTTTACAGTGAACTCCTTCCCATATGCTCACCAAGTAGATTCTAATGTATTTTACAATTTTTCCAATTAAATTTTCTGAGGGTAACATTGGTTATTAACATTATATATGTTTCAGGCATACAAGTTTATAATACATCTGTATATTGCATGTGTACTCACAACCCAAAGTCTAGTCTCTTTGTGTCAACCTGTATTTGACACTGTTTACCCTCCCTCTACACTATTTTACTTTTTGCTTTATCACATCCTTCTATATATTCATCCCTCTAAATAACCAATCCATCTTCTATTATGTATTTCTTTAAAAATGTTTATTTATTTTTAAAGAGAGGGGAAGAGAGGGAGAAAGACAGGGATAGAAATATCAATGTGTGGTTGCCTCTCACATGCCCCCTACTGAAGACCTGGCCTGCAACCCAGGCATGTGCCCTGACTGGGAATCGAACCGGTGACACTTTGGTTACCAGCCCACGGTCAATCCACTGAGCTACATCAGCCAGGGCCAGGCTTCTTTTTGGAATTATCAACTTATGCTATGCTTCAAAATTGATAAGCATCTTATTTATCCACATCAACATTAAACATGTAACTTTAATTCAGTCCAGGTGAAAAATGGGGACACTGAAACATAACAGAAATACATGGTAAGACTTCTGGTTTTAACCTATCAGCATGTATAGGAGACAACAGATAAATATTTCTCTTATGTCAATGTTTCGCTCTTTATCTCCCTTCCTCTCTCTCTATTAACCAATGTACATAAGATGAAGTTTGTGCTTATACAAACACATCTAAAATTTAAGAAATAATTACAAATAAAAAAGAAAAACAATCTAAGAAATAAATATAAATATATCCAAAAAATGATTTTCAATGGACATGATTTTAAGTCTTCAACATGTTCAGTTACTTTTAACATATCTTTCAATTTAGAGATCCTGAATTTTTGCGATATTGTTTATTGGGCTCAGCTCTTAATCAATAAACAAAAGGTGTACATAATAGTAAACTGACAACAAACATGAGTGAACAAATTCATAAAACGTTTGCAAATATATTTTTACAAGTTCAATGATATATAAATTAATCAAGATACCACAGTTTAGTGATCAGTTTAGCAAACATTAAATGCCATTCCTACCCCAGGAAAGCTTATGGAAACAAAAATTCTTATGTTGTACGGAAAGTAATACAATTCTTTGGTGGGGGAAATTAACCATCAAAAATTTTTAAAATGTTGACATTTTGACTTAGCAATTCTACCTACAGAAACTTTTCTCAAGAAAAAAAGTGTCCTGCCTTCCAGCCAAGATGGAGGCATAGGTAGAAACACTGTGCCTCCTGGCGCAACCAAGTTTAAAGACAACAAAGTTTTAGTAATAAAAACGCAACCAAAACACAGAAAATTGAACTATATGGAAGTCCAACAACAACTAACTGTTCAGCCAGACAGGTAAGAGGGGCAAAGCCAGTGCTGGCGGAACTGGGTCAGAGTGGGGTCGCACAGGAAAACTCGGTCAGACCGACCCAGGTGCCCAGGCAGCAGCTGGCAGATCCAAGGCATGGGGTGGCAATGGGTGGATCCAGTGAGGGCACAAGGCAGCTGGCTGACCACAGTCACATATTCAAGCACAGATAAACCAGGTGAAGGAGTGAGCAGTGAGATGGTACGTGCAGGCCCCAGTGGCAAGAAGCAGCAGAGGGGACTGCCATTGCCCCTTTGACCCCGGCCCCCCATACAGCATCACAACCCAGCAGCTGAGTTGCCTCTCCCTGGTGAACACCTAGGGCTTTGCCCCTCATACCTAATAGGCGCGAACAGACCAAAACCTTATGGCTCAAGACAACTCAAAGCCCCAGAGCCAATAACTCTAAGCGACCAAGAAATAGCCAACCTCTCAGAGGCACAGTTCAAAACGCTGGTGATCAGGATGCTCACAAAATTGGTTGATTTTAGTCACAAATTAGAGGAATAAATGAAGGCTAAACTAATTGAAATGAAGGGAAATGCACAGGAAACCAATAGTGATGGAAAGGAAACTGGGACTCAAATCAAGGGAATGGACCAGAAGGAAGAAAAAAATGACCAAACAGAAAAGTATGAAGAAACAAGAATTCAACAAAATGAGGAGAGGCTTAGGAACCTCCAGGACATCTTTAAATGTTCCAACATCTGAATTATAGGGATACCAGAAGGGGAAGAGGAACAGCCACAAGTGGGAAACTTATTTGAACAAATAATAAAGGAGAACTTCCCCAGTCTGGTAAAGTAAATAGACTTCCAGGAAACCCAGGAAGCTCAGACAGTCCCAAAGAAGTTGGACCCATGAAGGAACACACCAAGGCACATCATCATTACATTAGCCAAGATTAAAATGAAGGAGAGAATCCTAGAAGCAGCAAGAGATAAGGGGACAGTCACCTACAAAGGAGTTCCCATCAGACTGTCAGAGGATTTCTCAAAAGAGACCTTACAGGCAAGAAGGGGCTGGAAAGATGTATTCCAAGTCATGAAATCCGAAGATCTACATCCAAGACTGCTCTATCCAGCAAAGCTTTCATTTAGAATGGAAGGGCAGATAAAGTGCTTCTCAGATAAGGTCAAATACAAGGAGTTCATCATCACCAAGCCCTTATTTTATGAAATGCTAAAGGGACTTATCCAAGAAAAAGAAGATGAAAAATATGAACAGTGAAAGGACAACAAACTCACAGGTATTAACAACCACACCTAAAACAAAAGCAAACTAAGAGGACTGCTAGATCAGGAGTGGAACCATAGAAATGGAGATCACATGGAGGGTTAGCAACAGGGGAGTGGGAGGAGGAGAAGGGGGGAGAAGGTACAGAGAATAAGTAGCAGAGACGCTAGGTAGAAAATAGGGGGGAGAGCAAGAATAGTATGGGAAATATAGAATCTAAAGAACCTGAGACACATGGACATAAACTAAAGGGGGAGGAATGGTGGGAGAGGGGGTGTGCAGGGTGGAGGGGAATGAAGGGGGGAAATAGGACAACTGTAATGGCATAATCAATAAAATATATTTAAAAAAAAACAAACTAAAAACATAGCTTCCTACCAGGAAAAGAAAAAAAGTGTGCCAAGTTTCAAATATTCTTGTGAACCCTGTTTACAATTAAAAAACTAGAAACTACCTCAAATAACAAGCTACTAAATAAAATATACAGATAAAGAGCTAGTTATATTTGAGAGGAGCTAATAATACACATAACAATGAAATGTCAAGTGCTTCTCCCTGTACACATCAAATCCAAGATCAAGACAACCACTTCTACTAAATATTGTGTTAGAAAAAGAACTAAACAGAGAATCTGGGAGGCCAATATATTTCCATAATAATACTAAAATTATCTGCTTTGTTCACTGTGTTGGTATTTGCACCAATGGTGAAAAACCAATGGTAGGTAAAACTGCTGAGTAGTTTTGTCCACTATCATGCACTTGCAGAAAAGAAAAACAATATCATCTTCACTTATGATTGTTATTCAAACACCAGCTGGTCAATACAGTTCTGAAGCTAACCACCTGGAGTTTCACAGAGTATGAAAATTTCATTATGTATATAGTTTAAAATTCTTCATTGTAAGAATGTTTTTGATGCCATGTCCAAAAAAACAAAAAACAAAAAAACAAAGCAAAACCAAAAAAAAATCCAAAAACAGAAACAAAACCCCCAAAAATCAGCAGTAAAAAACGGGAAACCATATAAATGCTGAAATAAAGTAGAGGAACAGGTATCTCAGACACAAAGGAATATTTTATAGTCCTGAAACTTCTATTTTAAAATGACATAACACACTAAAATTTAGCCTAAACAAATCAACAGAATATAAACCTATGTCATATGCTCTGAATTATATTTTCTACAACCACAGAAGTAAAGACTAAAAGCAAAGAAACCAAAATGTCTACAGTGCTTACTTTCTTGTTAGTGGGGTAAGATGACAGGTATTATGATTTCTTACAAATATTCTATAATAACCATGTAGTATTTGCATAACCAGAGAAAAAGATTAATTTGGAAAAAAAGAAAAAAACTACTAGTATGACATTAAAGTGGTAAGTAGCTAGGTTACAATAAGTAGTTTAAGTTACTTTCCAGTCCTCTCCCAAAAGTCTAAGTTGGTCAATAGCTAAAAAGCACTAAAAAGGCCCAAACCCAATACCAACACTCTCGTCTTAAATACAAAAAATTTCTCCCCAAATCACATATGTGTCATGAAAAAGTCACAAAAACGATTTGCTAAGTGACAAATAACTTTCATTGTATCTTAATCTTTTAAAAAATATATTTATTTATTTATCTTTAGAGGGAAAGGGAAGGAGAGAGGGAGAGAAATATCAATGTATGGTTGCCTCTCATGAGCCCCCTTCTGGGAACTAGCCTGCAACCCAGGCATGTGCCCTGACTGGGAATCAAATCGTGATCCTCTGGTTTGCAGGCCTGCGCTCAATTCACTGAGCTACAGCAGCCAGGGCCATTATACCTTAATCTTATCAGAACAAGGCTTTTTAAAACATAGGTCTCTGAATTAAAGGCAAGAAACTTAAAATTAAGTAATAAAATGCTGATTTAAAAATGAAAACCAGAGACAAGTAGTCCAACAGTCAACACTGGTAAAGCAAAAATTTGAAATTTCAAGTTACATAATTACAAATTAAACAACATTCAATCAAGTAATATTAACTTTATATTCTGTTTCACTTCAACCCTTTTTATTGGATGACTTTTTAAAAAGATTTTGTTTATTTATTCACGAAAGGGGGAAGGGATAGAGAAAGTAATGGAAACATCAATGTGTGATAGCCTCCTGTGTACCCCCAAGTGGGGACCTGGTCTGCAAGACAGGCATGTGCCCCAAATGGGAAATGAACCAACAACCCTTTGGTTCACAGGCCGGCACTCAATCTGCTGAGCCACACCAGACAGGAGTATTAGATGGTTTTTATTTAATTTTTTTCCCTCCCAGAGTGCGAAGTTTTTATTCATTTTCCAAAAAAGGATAAAAAAGGAAGCCTTAAGGGGTGGGGGCTTTGGGGGGGTGGTTTTTACATTAAAATAGATATTAGTAAACAAGGGTAGTGGTAGTGGTTATGGAGATTTTTAAATTAAAACACTTTAGATGTAAACCACAATGGGTAAAATACAGTAATTCCTGAAAATTCAGAGAACAAGTAGACCACACAGCTTTATTAACTAAAATATTCTATATTAACCTGAAAGTCAAGAGAAAGACAATATCCACACATAAAACATAAATAAAATGATATGGGTACTAAAGCCCAAAGTTTATTGACTTGAGGTAAATCACTTATGGCTTACCAGGACTATGATGAGTTGCAAATCCTCCATTCTGAAATTCGTCTCCTGCCACATTCATTCTACCAGGATTAAAAGGTCCTACTCCAGTCTTGGTCTGTGAAGTTAAAGATGGGGTGTATGTTTGTACATTAACCAAAGTTACTTGACTGAAGTCCTTTAGCGACATCTCCCAAGTTGGTATTCTATAGTGATGTTACATGTGTACTCATTAAGTTCTTATCTCGCCCAGCATTCACAGAGCTTACACCTTTATCTAAGGTTGTAAAATTAGCAATTTGAATTTCAGAGTCAATTCTGCACTGATAACACTATTACCCATTCCTGAATTTACCTTTCTTCTTGAAAGACTGGAAGTGGAGAAATCCACATCTTTGGTTCTGTTTTTAGTTTCTGGAAGTCCCCATCCAATAAAACTGGAAGTTTTCTTTTCCTCTCCATTTGTTTCTATGTCCTCTTCATCATCAATAACAATGGTCTCACTCATAGTTCCCTTCTGAGAAGCCAAATCTCTCAAGGAAGAAAGAATTATGGAATAATTTCCTTGTAGCTTTTCATTTCTTGATGAAGCAAATATAACATTTCTTTGATCAGCTATTGCTGAAGAAGTGGAAGGAGGTTGTACAGATTCAATAAACACAACATCATCATCATCATCATCATCTTCCACTGCTGAGTTTCTAGATCTATTAACTAAACTACTAGTTGGGTCATCAAATGAATTTCCTACTTCCATGAGACTAGTTGTCATGGCTTTACTCCCTATAAACACAGGTGTCTGTTCTCTGAAGTCTAATTCTCCTGCTGAACCTGTGTTCAAGCCAAAGAACCTAAAAGAGACAAAGAAAAGAAAAAAAAGTTATAGTATATTATGATTATTATAAGAACACAGAAGAAATTTTAAATTCTATTCTTCATGTGATTTTTCACCTTTTTAAAAAGATTTTAAAATTTACTTTTATAGAAAGGGAAAGGGAGAAAGAGAGGCAGAGAAACATGAATGTGTGAGAGATACATCCATTGGCTGCCTCCAACTGGGTACCTAGCCTGCAACCCAGACATGTGCCCTGACTGGAAATTGAACCAGCAACCTTTCAGCTCACAGGCTGGCACTCAACCCACTGAGCCGCACCAGCCAGGCTGATCAAACTTTTAAGATACCCATTCAGTTTTTCCTCTCCCATTAACCATACTATGCTTTATTTCTTCAGAGTTTGATGAAAATTAATTATTCAATTTTTGGTAGTCCTTAAAAAAATTTACTCAACTAACAGGATAGTCCTCACTTAACATCAATATCTTCTGTGACTTTATGCAAAATATTTAAGGAAACCAATCTTACCATAGGCTAATTGATATAAGTCCCTGTAACATTTCATCAACAGTGTAATAAAACATTACTTGAGAAACTGCTGTATTCAACTTAACTCACCTTTTATAGAAAAAAATATGCCTGTCTTCCTTTAAAATAGAAAACAAAATAACTTACCTAGCTATCAATAACGCAGAGCCCAAATATAATCAATATACTACCTATACGTCTATCTAATAAATTATCGTTACTGTCCAATTTCTAGTTCCAGTGTTTTGTCATTGTTTTCAAATTCTCTACTTCCAACATAACTATGTGATTAAATCTTTCCAAATCATTTTCTAAAAAGATTTTATTTATTTATTTATAGAGAGAGAAGATAGAAAGGGAGGGAGAGAATTATCAATGTATGGTTGCCCCTTGTACACCCCACACCAGGGACCTGGCCTGCAACCCAGGCATGTGACTGGGAATTGAACCAGTGACTATTTGGTTTTGCAGGTTGGTGCTCAATCCACTGAGCCACACTAGCCAGGGCCCAAATCATTTTGAATGTATACTTGTTTTACTCACAATTTGTCATGTTTTAGGCTACCAAAAGTGATTCTAATGGTTGCTACTTAACAAAAAAATTTTTAAACTCATCTTAAATCCACTAATCCATTTTATTCAATGGCAATATTCAATGTTAAAAAGAACATAAAAACAAACATGCATACAACTGCACAGTTATCACAAAGGTCTATTTCATTATTGGTGGGCAGTGTGTTTAACAAATACATTTAAATAATGTATAAGAACCTGCACAAAAGCTGCACCATTAAGTAAATAACCAATTCAACTAGAAACCAGTAAGTAACTGTCTAACTATTTGAAATACACCTCTTATTTAGCTCATCCTTTGTTTTGATAGCCTTCTTAGACAGAAAAAAAGCCTGATGGTCACAGTGGAAATATATTAAGACCAAATCTTCTGATATCCATTTGCAGAGCTTCCCCCCCCCTTTTGTTTTCCTTTTTTAATAGTTGTTGTTGGTGGTGGTGTGTTGATCCATTCTCAGAGCTTTGCTTCAGCTGAATTAAGCCTCCAACTCCAGGGCAAGCCCAAGTTTGTGGCCTCTAGCATTATAACGCTCTTCTCATCTACCACAGAAGTGTAAGCATCACACCAGGCCTGAGAGTCTGAGTTTAGCCCACTCCAATTAAATTAGAGTTGTTGATTTTTTTAAAAAAATATTTTATTTATTTTTAGAGAGGGAAAGGGAGGGAGGAAGAGAGGGAGAGAAACATCAGTGTGTGGTTGCCTCTCACATGACCCCAAATGGGGACCTGGCCCACAACCCAGGCTTGTGCGCTGACTGGGAAACCCCTTGGTTTGCAAGCCCACACTCAATCAACTGAGCTACACCAGCCAAGGTGAGTTGTTGATTTTTGAAGAAATGGAAGTGGGGAGACCCAAATGATAGCTGCAATGCCGAAGCAAGTGCCACTGGCACCTAATGTCCAAGGAATGTTTAGTGAAGTGTCAAGATCTTCACATACTTACTGATAAATTGAGCCTCGAAATTCTGTCCCATCACTGACATTAGTGCATAGCTGTAAGTCCCCAGTCCTATAGCCCACTGCAAAGTCATTTCTTGTCAGCTTTGATCTGGCACTCTCCAAGGTCATCTAGTATCTGGCAAGCTAGCCCTCATAACCAAAGACAGCTAAAAATGGACTGTAAGTCCAGCAAAAACAAAGTCAACATTGCAACCAGGAATTATACATTTCCTCTTGTAAGAAGACTTGATTTACCATTTTTCTTTCCTGTGTTTGGTGAAAATGTGATTTCAAATGTCAATTTCAAACCTTGACAAATCTGGTCTTCGATGGCAATTTCTGTTCCCGGAGTGATGTCAGTGTTCCATTTCTCTGTGTGTTCCATACTCACACTATTTATATTTGGTCTCCAAAGTCCCAGTAATTTTACCAGTGTCTGTATTAGATGAGCCAGATGTTGAGAATTCCATGTCACCGAATGACTGTTTTCACATCCAGTTTCACCATCCGAAAACCAAATCCTTTGTTGAAAATATCTCTGGCAGTTTTGCCAAAGCCAGCATATAATAGAGGAATATGCATTGGGTGAGTGCAGCTCTGTCCACAGGTTTCCCTGGCGAGGCTGCATGAAGAGGTAATTTAGTGGTCTCCTGAGGGGGGCCATTGCTGCCACTGGGCTCAAGGTAGGGCTGCAGCTGCAAAGAGGCACTGTTCTGCCAGCTGCAACCCTGTCCTTCCCCACCAAATCATTTTTGTCTTGTCCAGGAATTGTCAGAGATGATGCTACATTTTCTTTGTAAGGTTCTAAAAACAACACCATGACATAGATATAATTTAATTCATTTCACAGATCAGGAAAGAGAAGCTAACTGAATTATTCTGGGTAAGCCCAGATGGGGCTTAAACTCAGAGCTTTAATTGTGGGCCACAAATTCTTCACCACTCTGTTATATTCAATAAACACTTCTTTGAACCTACTATGCACTTGAGTATGAAAAAAAAAAAGGACCTAACAGAAGGATACAGCTGAAGAATCTGGAGAAGTGAATAATCAATAAAAAGAGGCTCCACCAGGCTCTTGCAAGTGAGAGATAAGGATACATGCACAGATGGTAGTTAAACTGATCTTGAATAGGAATCACTCCTATCTCAAAAAGGCCAGAGGGAGAAAGGCATGCATAACTGGAATGCATGTTAAGTACATAGAAACGACAGGTGGGAAGCTGTTAAGTTTATTCACGCTTGCCTCAATTTTCTTAGCTAGAAACTTGAGAGTGTAGGAGGCAGGAATTGTATGGGTATCCAATGTTTTTAAAAAACTTCATTTGGCAATCCTCATTCCATTGGAAATACCTCATACTGAAATATTCTAAGTAATAGTTCTATTATAAAATTTTCTACAAGTAATTTAACTGATGATAGTTATAGTCACATAACAGGTGACATTTATTCCTAATAGGTACTATGTCAATAATATGTTCATTCAGTGAATGCTCACAAGAGGTAGGAACTATTCTTTTTCCCACTCTTCCCATTAGGAAACTAAGACTCAAAAGGTAAAGAATCTGTGTCTGCCCACGTCCCCATTATTGGAAAGGATAGAGTCAATTGAAATCTAAGAAATTTGACTCCAGAATCTATTTCACAGCCACTATGTTAAATGCAATTAATGTATATAACAATTTTTAAAAGTCACTTATCTTTTATCACAATAAGCAAGTTCATTAAAACAAAATCAACATTCAACAAAGTCTATTTCAAGCCTAACCATTGTGCCTCAGTTGCTTGGGCATTGGTCCACAAAGCAAAAGGTCACTAGTTATATTCCCAGTCAGGGCACATACCTGGGTTGTAGGCCAGGTCCCCTGTAGTGGGCATATGAGAGGCAACCACACATTTATGTTTCTTTCCCTCTTTCTCCCTCCGTTTCCCTCTCTCTAAAAATAAAAATAAATAAAATCACCCCAGCTGGTGTGGCTCAATGGATTGCATGCTGGCCTGCAAACCAAAGGGTTGCCATTTTAATTTCCAGTTAAGGCACATGCCTGGGTTGTGGGCCAGGTCCCTAGTTGGGGTCATGTGAGATGCAATCGGTAGATGTATCTCTCACACACTGATGTTTCTCTCACTCTCTTTCTCCCTCCCTTCCTGTCGCTAAAAGTAAATAAATAAATAAAATCTTTAAAAATAAATAAAAATCTTAAAAAAAACCACACACACCCAAATCCTCTATTTCAAAGATGTAGAAATAATGAATCTAAGGGACCAGTATAAACGGAATATAAAATAAACAAAAAAATTAAGATCAGGGTTAACACTCCTTCAGTAACTTATTATGTGGTTGATTTTCAAAGGCGAGATACAGTAATTTACCCCCAACTGAGTTATGAAATATAGGAACTGTTATACATAAACTCTCTTTTAGTCCTTTTTATAAATGCAAAACAGACAAGACTAATGTGGCTCAGTGGGTTGGGCATCATCCTGAAAATAGAAAGGTTGCTGGTTTGATTTTGGGTCAGGCAACATGCCTGGGCTGTGGCTGGGTGCATGCAAGCAGCAACCGATCAATGTTTCTTTCACATATCGATGTTCCTCTCTCCCCCTGCCACTCCATTCCCATCTCTCTAAAAATAATAAAATCTTGAAAAGCCAGTGTGCATTTAACTTCAAAATCAAACACTTCCTTAAATCCAAAACACAAGACTATAGAAAAGTTTATATTATTTCTTTTTTTCCCCTTCAAATTATCTCTGGTACCCTGACTGGGAATAGAACTGGCAACCCTTCAGTGCACTAGACAACCCTCTAACCAACTAAGCCACTCAACCAGGGCAATTTTTATTATTTCTATAATATTATTCAAAAAGAGAAAAAACAGCCCTAGCTAATGTAGCTCAGTGGATTGAGTGCGGGCCTGTGAATTAAAGGATCGTGGCTCGATTCCCAGTCAAGGCACATGCCTGGGTTGCAGGCCAGTTCCCAGCAGGGGATGCACGAGAGGCAACCATGCATTGATATTTCTCTCCCTCTCTCCTTCCCTCTATAAATCAATCAATCAATCAATCTTTAAAAAAAGAGAGAGAAAACACCACAATTTATCTAACTAGCCATGTGCCAATGAGCAAATTACTTCATCCAAATAAGTTTTCATCTTCTAAACTGTAAATGGGGATCATATGACTGAGGTTTTTATTGATAGAGATTAAGTTGATTGATCACACACAAGTAACTTCAGACCCTTCTACAGTCTCCATAAACAACACACAGGAAAAAAGAGAAAAAAGCAACAAAATTTTATAAGCGGTAGAGCACCTAACTAACTCAGCCAACTCAAAAGCCAAACTTTGAAACAGTGATGGAAAAGCTGGGAATCACTATGATTTGGGCTGCAGAATCCACAAAGGGCTTCAGATACTCTTGGAATAGGGGTGGGTGGCTAAACTAAGAAGTCCGGGAAATCCTCGATCCCTTTTCTTCCTCAAAGTTCACGTTGACAGGTCTTTCCCCACTCTGGCACAGGTTTTAGACTTTTATTCCCTGGAGAGGATAGCATGCAAGATCTTTTTTGGGGTTCATCAAGCAAGGTTAAATGCTTCAATACCACTAATCCCAGAGACTTGCATCCAAACTTCTATTTTCCAGGTAGCAAACTCTTTCCTGAAAGACTTCTTACTCAAAATTACTCTTCCCTGTGGAATTAGGAACCATGAAAAAAGAAAGACCTAAAGATAAACATTCAAGAGGTTCCCCACTAACGAGCAAAAGAGCATAAAAAATGAACATTTCTCATATAAAAAAGACCTTCCAGGAATTTTAGCAGATATGGAAAACTCAGTAAAAGGCTTGACAGATAAATCTAAGGAAGACAAACAAAAAAAGAGGATAATAATTATAGCTATCATTAACAATATACAGAGGCAATGTGACGAATGATGAATGAATTTTTCCCATATGAAATAACGTAATTAGAAATAAATCATGAGCATTCTCCAGAACTTTCACATTTTACTGGGCTAATATTAAGTAACGAGGGTGTTTGTAATATAAAACTTTAAAACTAAACAGATATGGATAAAAAAAGCAATTAATTATATAAAATTTAACTTTACCTGTACTGAGAGGAGTTCCTGACATAACGGGGTGGTGGTGAGGTAGAGGGAGTGGACTCCTCTTCCAAGATAATTTCAGATTTCTCAGGGGTTTCTTCTGTTTTCTGTCTCTTGGCTTCACTGAACACTGCTGGAGACTCAGATTTAGGGAGATCAACTAACAACCTATCAAGAGAAACTTGTTTCTGTCTATGTTTCAAAATGTTTCTAAAGTGTGACATTGTCTGTTCATTAATCAGGTCCACATTTCGGCTTGCTAGAGCTTTGTCTGGGTGATACGTTTCCACAAAGTTTTGAACTTCAACCCATTTACCACACATTTCTTTAATCAATGCAATTGATGCTTCCTCCCTTTCCTCTTTACCACCTGCAGAAATTTCCTCAGCCACTATCTGTAGCTGTTCCTTTTGAAGTTCCTGCAGTTCCTCAGTGCTGAGCTCTGTTCTCTGCTCCTCCACTAACTCTTCGACATCTCCATCATTGACTTCTCCATGCTTTACCACACTATGAATACCAGTTCTCTTTTTAAATTTATCAAACCATCCATGACTGGCTTTGAACACTTCAGTGCTCTCACCACTTGTTCCAGGCTTGTCTTTTAACAGATCAGCATGCAATTGCCTCGCTTTCTCACAAATTATTGCCTCAGAAATGCTGTCACCCGCTAACTCTTTTTCATTAATCCAGATGTAAAGCATTTTTTCAACTTCTTCCAATGTCTGTGAACGTTGCTTACTCACAGACTTTACACCTTTAGCAACACTTGCTGCTTTTATGGCTTCCTTATTTCTCACTATCGTTGAAATTGTTGTTCTTGGCATCTTGAACATAAGAGCAATATCAGTCACACCTATACCACTCTCATACTTAGCTACAATCTCTTTTTTCTTTTCGATTGTGGTTCTTATTAACTGCCTTTTAGGCTTAGTAGTATCACTCTTAGCCTTTTTGCGACCCATGTTTAGCCCTTAAATTGCACAAAAGTATAAAACAGTAATGATGAATATGTAGGGGTTCTGCAATGTTCATGCGCTACTGTGAGAACAACATGACCACCTGTGTTTCATTTCGAGAGAGGGGTACCAAATGGCGAGCAAGCGACGAGTGATGAAGCATTTTCTCTTGCAGGACAGCATTGTGACTCATACAAGTTCTAGCAAGGGCAACAAGTTCCAAGCAAGTGCCAACTGCTGACATTTTTTTCTGTTGTCAAAACAAGATGAATAAAGGGTTTGACTGTCTATGTGTGTGTGTCCCATAATTTATGGGCCAGGCGCTTTACCAATTTTTATACTCATTTCAATCTTCATAGCAATCCTGGGGAGAGAAACATAACTTACTCATTTATAAAATGTGCATACTAAAAAAAAAACATTCAACTGAGTAGGATGTGCATTTGTAAATGTGCACAACAAAGGTGCAAGTATTGACCCTTAGTTTACACTTGCCAAAGAAAGCAGTTGTGTACCCTACTCTGGCTGCCACTAAAACCTGATCCTTTGTTCCACACCATGATGAAATACCCTAAACACATTATGATGAGAAAAATGGCTTTTCTAAGTGATTATAACAGGGTCAGCGACTTGCCCTGTCAATGTCAGTCCCTGCTTGTTCCCTTTTGCTAAGGTGGCCCAGCAGAGCTCTACAATCATACATACATCCCATCATCTTCACAAACTACTGGAGAATGTGAAAGATCACCCCTGCAGGTTTTATAAGAAAATTACCCTGCTGAATAAATAATATTCAATCCTAAAAGCTAGACATAGCACTCTACATCCTGACACACTGTCCTGGGTCTTAACCAAAAAGGTGTACTGTGAAGCATGACAGAGTAAGTGCAAAGCTAACTTTGGCCAGGAGCAACAAGCGCAAAGGGAAGGCAGGAATACTACAATAGGAGAAAACCAACCACAAGTTTCTTTTTGATAACCAAAGGAAACTGTCTGATCAGCTCGAAAGGACAAAACAGGCAGAGTAAAGACAGTACTGCAGGGGTATCCAACCCTTTGGCATCTCTGGGCCATACTGGAAGAAGAAAAGTTTTCTTGGGCCACACATTAAATATACAAACACTAACAAAAACCGATGAGCAAAAAAAAAAAGGTTTTAAGTAAATTTACGATTTTGTGTTGGATGGCTGCATTCATAGCCATCCTGGGCCACATGCAACCTGTGGGCTGTGGGTTGCATGAATCCCAGACAATGAATGTAGAATCATTAAAGAAAAAAAAAATCATCATTTTAAGCCTCCTAATACAATTGAGTCAAGCAGGGGTTGGTGTTAAAACTGCTACCTGAATAGCTGACAGAGAACTGAGTGTTTTATTGTGCCAAAACAAACACCAAACAGATTACTTTCTGGTAAAATGGAAAAAACACATTCATGTCATAGTAGAAGGATCAGGCAGTCACTACTAATTGAATGTTCCATCTCAAAACCATGAATACTGAACCTGTGATAACTAGACTACCTATCTCCTGATATGATGTTGGCTGGAAATTTGCCCAGTGTGACTCTGGGAACAGGGTCCCCCCAAGCAATTAGCTCTTTTGACTTCAAGATAAAAGAGATGTAAGTCACACAGAACAACAATGTACTATTGCACTCAATGCATGAAACAGAAAAGCAAGGTAAAATTACTCACAAAGGGTATGTTTTCCTTCTTAATTTCTACCAAGGCGTCACCAAATTGGCCTGAAGGTGATTCCTGGTCCTAAAATTAAAGAAAAGATGAAAAACACTTTATCTGCAGCCAATCTGGATGTTGCACAATTCCTACCCTGCAGAGGGAAGAAGCAGAGGGACAAAGAATAAAGGAGTTCAGTGCTCTTTGGCCCTCCCCCACCCACCAATGCGGCGGGAAACCAGATTTAAAAGTCTATGGCGACAAAACCACTAGAGATGAATCTGTTCCTTCAAACTACAGAACGGGGGAGGCACCCGGCCGTCTTAAGGGTAAGGGGCGGGGGTGCAGGACAGCCGTTGCCTTGATGTCAGCAAGAGAATGGGATTCCCTCCTGAATGGCCCCACCGGCGTTACTCCAGTCACTCCAGACAGCAACTCAAAGGTAGGAGCAGCTCACATCCTGTTGGGTTGAAATCTCCCAGTTGTCCCAAGCGTTTTTCCTGGACCCAAGACTTTCCGACTCCTTACGCCTTAAAATCGCACCCTAATAAGGCCTGAAGGAGTGTGTGGAGCAAGATCCAGCATGGATTCGGAACCTCGCCCCCAAACTTGTGGACCACTCAATCCCGCCCAGCTCGAGGAAGAAGAGGAATGGGCGCCCCTCCCCCATAGAACCCATAGAGAAAGGAAAATGCCCGAGACGCCACTACCGGGCTTCCTCACTAGCTCCTCCCCACTTCGCTACAGCCCTGAGGCCTCACGCCATACCAGGAGCAAGTACAGACCAGTCCTCAGACCCAACATGCAATGGGAACGGCGCCCAAGCCTCAGAGGCTAGTCCTGGGCCAGTAGAAGGCTCCGGAAGCCGCCTTCGCTCATCTCCGCCTTCCGAAGCTGCACTGCACTCAGCCACACAGTCCGTGGATCCAGAATCCTAAGACCACTGAGAAAAGCCTCACGGGGTTCTGGCTGCAGCTCTGCTGTACGAACTTCCCCTACCCCGACCTACCCTCTTTGGCGAAGCACACAACCTACACGCGATCCACTCCCGAGTTTGGAGCTGTGAACTGGACGAGGCGAAGACTGAGAAGGCGAAGGAGGCGGCAGTGCTGGCAAAGGCAGACGCGCAGCTAAACCATAGCACACCCCTCCCTCCATGCCCCATTGGCTGGCGGGGAAGACTCCGGATGCTCAGGGAGAGTCCATTGGCTGCGTTTGCCTTCCTTCAGGGTCCCCTTGAAGTATCAGCTCCGAAGGCTGTCCGTCAGGCGCAGGCCACACCCCCGGCGTTTCCATTGCCGGGTTCCTCCGCCACCTGGGCTTGAGACTAGTCCCTCTCTTCTCGCCCCGCCCCCACCCCCACACTGTCCGTTAGGTCAGTGGACTGACTTTCGTTGCCGCTGCACCGGCCACTAAGTCAGTCCCTGAGAAACGGGAGTTTGAGGATGCTACCCATTTTGGGATGGCCGGAGACATTGAGGCCAGGTCTCCTGCCCTCAAGGTTTTTCCCAGTGGCCCCGCTTGAGGGATGGGGCTTCGATGTCCCCAAAGCACACGTGTCCGGTTCCTAGACACCCGGTGTTGGCCGCCGGGCAGCGGTTGCTGCAGGCTAGCAGGATTGGGCGGCGGGCAAAAGCGTTCTTGAGCAATCTGGGGTAGACGCATGTCCGCATGTCCGCCTGTGCCTTGTCTCGATGAGGGGTGGCCCCGACTCCCGTCAAGGCTGCGGGAGGAGACGGCCTCCTCCATCTTGCCGGGACCCACTTAGAAGAAGACCTGTGCAGCTGGACAACTTGTCCCTGGGAAGCCGTCGCTGTGACCCGCAATTTGGCCGCAGGACAGCCCGCTGTCAGCGTCAGCTTGGGGCCAGGGAACAGGAAACAGCGGGAACATCCTGAAACCGCTCTCTGCTGTAGTGACCAAGATGGAGTGCGCCTGACGCAGGGCCCACAGTGGGTCCACGCTGCACTCCTGCGTCTCCCCCTAGCGGATATTAGTGCTATTTCAACCATGAAGTTGGGTTTAATGGAAAGTTGGTGAAACAACACTTAGCCATAACATCTGGTAATACAAATAATATCATGAATGTAATGTTTTACAGGTTTATTGAGTTACAGATGCAAATAATCTAAGACAAAAGCATGTTTATGGATTGAGAAGTGTCCTGGGTTTCTTGTATATACAGTGTTGTATTTCATGGACATTCCTAATGTCACCAAGGATGTTTTTATTTTTAGACCTCAATTATTGGTTGGAAATAAATAACAAAACGTAATGCCAACATTTTCATAGCTGTTATTAATTATAGTCACCCTTCGTGGGTTAAGCACTTGTAAATGCAAAGCCAGAGGTATATTAAGTTGATAGGAAAAAGCTCTATGGCGATCATTTAAAGTAAAGTCTATCAGAGACTTTAAGTATTAGGTTCAGCAGCCATATGTCATGTATTTTCCGAAGCACTGAACTTGCTCATCGCTCTCTGGAATTTGATACTCTTCAGCATAAAAAACTGGTAACATTTTTTCCCCCCGGTAATGGCCAGAGTACCAAGTCCATTTTCCAATGAAAACTCTTACTGTAGTGTGCTGCCACAATTTCAGAGAATGTTGAAAATATAGGACAACAAAAGATCTTTATTGATGATATATACACATTAACAAATTTAATGTCATACAAAATTCATTTGCTAAATAAATTTTCTTTATTAAGATAAACACAATGGTTCTACACAGACCACAAGAAGAAACTAAAAGAAGGTAGCAGTAAGATGAGCTGAATGACATTGAGCTTCCCATGTCAAAAGATTTGAATTCAAATTTTTATTTGGTCCTTGGTTAATTACAAATCCTTGACCATATTTTATTCTTCCTCAGATTCACTTCCTATTTTATAATATAATAATAAAAGATGTTGTTAAGATCCAAATTTAAAAAGTATGAAACTGATAATAACAAGACAATGTTACTTGGGGAAGGTCTTTTGATAATTAATGATTCACTATTTGTTGAAAGGCAGAAGTGTTGAGACTAAGAGTACACTTTCTGGAGGCAGATTGCCTGCCTTTGAATCTTTACCATGAGCTAACAAGTTAAACTCTCACTAGTGGTAGCTGGCATGTTGGACAGCTCATATACAGAATATTTGCACCATCTTAAAGAACCGTGTAGGAAATCATTGCATTCATCTTAAACATTATTAAAAGAGGGGGAAGAAACATTAAAAATCAACTAGCCATCTTAAGCTTTTCAATGTTTGTTTCTTCTCTTCTAATAAGTGTTTTCCATTTTCTTGCTTAAAACACTTGTTTGGTTGTTGGTTTGTCTAAAATAAATATGAATTCCCTTAGTTTTTTAAAAAGATTTTATTATTTATTTATTTATAGAGAGAGGAGGGGAGGGAAAAAGAGAGGGAGAGAAACATCAATGTGTGGTTGCCCCTTGTGTGCCTGGTAGTGGTGACCTGGCCTGCAACCCAGGCATGTACCCCAGACTGGGAATTGAACCTGTGACCCTTGGAGTTCACAAACTGGCGTTCAATCCACTGAGCCACCTGAGCCAGGGCAAGTTTCTTTTCTCTTTAATCCTCCACTCTCACAAATATTTTAAGCCAAGTTTTTATAATTTATTGTGGCAGCCTTAAGAAACTACTAGAACAATATAGCCATAAAGAAAAACAAAGAAATGAAGAATTAGATAAATCAATAAACACTTTTATTTGAAGGTGTTAACATATCTACTCTCAGAAATTGATGGAACAAGGAAATTAAAAAAATAAGGACTAGATACATATATGTACATATAGAATTACACAATTACCAAGTAGACAGTTTTACATTAAAAATATTTACACATACCCTGGCTGGTGTGGCTCAGTGGATTGAGCACCAGCCTGTGACCCAAAGGGTCATGGGCCAGACTCCCAATTAGGGAACAGGCCTGGGTTGCAGATCAGGTCCCCAGTAGGAAGTTGCAAGAGGCAACCACACATTGATGTTTCTTTTCTTCTTTCTCCCTCCGTTCCCGTCACTAAAAATAAATCTTCAGAAAAAAAAAAATTTACACAGCATTGGCTGGTGTGGTTCAGTGATTGGAGCATCATCCAGTAATTTAAAGTTTGAGGATTTTATCCTGGTCAGGGCATAGATCTGGATTGTGGGTTTGATTCCTATTCAGGGAAAAATACCTGGGTTCTGGGTTCCATCCCATTTCAGAGGCATGTGATCTCCAGTCCCACTGCTTATCTCTAGTCTGGATGCTTGCTGGAAGCAACCAATTCATTCTTTTTCTCTCTTGCACCAGTTTTTTTTTCCTCTCTCTCTCCCTATCTAAAAGCAATGAAAAAAAATGTCATTGGGTGAGAAAAAAATAAAATAAGATAAAATAAAAAATATTTACAACAGTAGATCGGATTTAGCCATAATGTAATCCTCAATGAATTATAAAAATAGCATACAGATCATGTTCTCCAACCATAATCCAATAAGATATAAATAATAACAAAAGTAGTAAACCATTGATGTTTGAAAACTACATAACTGTTGGGGTAAAAGGAAATTGTAAAGGAAATGAAGAAATCTTTAAGAACACAGGGATAATGACACAAAATGTCAAAATATGTGGGAAAGACCCAAAACAGAATCAGAGGGAAGCTGTAACTTAAAATATGTTCATCAGGCCCCAGCTGGTGTAGCTCCATGGATTGAGCATGGGCCTGTGAAGCAAAGGGTCACTGGTTCGACTCCCAGTCAGGGCACATGCCTGGGTTGCAGGCCAAGTCCCCAGTGGGGACACATGAGAGGCAACCACACATTGATGTTTCTCTCCCACTCGTTCTCCTTCCCTTCCCCTCTCTCTAAAAATAAATAAATAAAATATTTTAAAAAATATGTTCATCAGGAAATTTTTCTCCTTTAACACCGTCCAGCCCCCACATGCTGTCGAGTTGCAAAACAACGTTCTCATTCTTAGGCATTTATGACAACAATACCCTCCTTCCAAGTGCCAAAACTCTGTTTCATGTTTTAATTCCTTGAAAGACACATTCTGCCAAAACTAAGACTAGAAGAAACAATCTGAATACTGCATACTACTAAAGTTAAAAAAATGTTAATAAAAAGTAAAAAAAGTACTCATCAGTCAACTATAAATGGCTCACACTACCAGTTGTACACTGAATAATGTCTCCCAAAGATATCAGTTCCTAATTCTTGAAATCTGTAAATGTTCATATGACAAAGATTTATAAATGATTTAGGGTTTTGAGTAAGGAAGAGTATGGGATAATCAGTGTGGACTCTAATTGCATTTAAATGTATTCTTATAATTCTTACAAGATCTGGCACACAAGACAAAAAAGCGATGTGACCATAGAGGTAAATATTGAAATGATGTGGCTGCCTCTTAAGGACTGCAGTAAATACTCAAAGCTGCAAATGGTGAGGAATGGATGTTTTTGCTAGAGCGTCCAAGAGGGGACCATAGCACTCCCAACCCCCTCCTTTTGGCCCCCTTAAACTGATTTTGGACTCTGTCCTCCAGAACTGTGAAAGAATACATTTCTTTCTTTCTTTATTTTTATTTCCTCTTTCTAAAACTCTTAACTTTTTAAAAAAGATTTTATTTATTTATCTTTAGAGGGGAAGGGAAGGAGAGAAGGAGAGAAATATCAATGTATGGTTGCCTCTTGTGCGTCCCCTGCTGGGAACTTGGCCTGCAACCCAGGCATGTGCCCTGACTGGGAATCGAACCGCGATCATGTGGTTCACAGGCCTGCGCTCAATCCACTGAGGTACACCAGTCAGGGCTTAACTTTTTAATATATTTTGAAATATACTTCATTGATTATGCTGTTACAGTAGTCCCATTTTCCCCCTTCACTCCCCTCCACCATGCACACACGCTTCTCTCCACATTTCCCCTGCCTTTAGTATGTCCATGGGTCATACATATGAGTTCTTTGGCTTCTATATTTTCCCACACTATTCTTAACATCCCCCTGTCTATTTTTTACCTACCATTTATGCTACTTATTCTGTGTACCTTTCCCCCCTCTCTCCCCCCTCCCACTTCCCCTCCATGTGATCTCCATTTCTCTGGTTCTGTTCCTGTTTTAGTGGTTTACTTAGTTTGCTTTTATTTTTGTTTAGGTTTGGTTGTCAATAAATGTGACTTTCTTGTCATTTTATCGTTCATATTTTTATCTTCTTTTTCTTAGATAAATCCCTTTAACATTTCATATAATAAGGAATTTGAGATGAAGAACTCCTTTAGCTTGATATTATCTGAGAAGCACTTTATCTGCCCTTCCATTCTGAATGAAAGCTTTACTGGATAGAGTAATCTTGGATGTAGGTCCTTGCCTTTCATGACTTGAAATACAACTTTCCAGCCCCTTCTTGCCTGTAAGGTCTCATTTAAGAAATCAGCTGAGAGCCTGATTGGACATCCTTTGTAGGTAACCATGTCCTTTTCCCTTGCTGCTTTTCAAGGATTCTCTCCTTCATTTTATTTTTTAAAATTTATTTAATTATTTTTCAAGTACAGTTTTCTATTATTCCCATCCCATCCCACCCCCCATCCTCCCCCCTCCCTCCCATTTCCCCCTTCTCAGTTATTGTCCATATATCCTTTATACTTGTTCCTCTAAATCCTTCCCCTATTTCCCCCGAAATTCCCTCCCCTCTTCCCTCTGGTCACTGTCAGCCTGTTCTCTATTTCAGTGTCTCTGGTTATATTTTGCTTGCTTGTTTGTTTTGTTGTTTAGCTTCCTGTTAAAGGTGAGATCATATGGTATTTGTTTTTCAACCCCTGGCTTATTTCACTCAGCACAATGCTTTCCAGTTCCATCCATGTTGTTGCAAAAAGTAGGAGCTCCTTCTTTCTTTCTGCGGCATAGAATTCCATTGTGTATATGTACCATAGTTTTTTGATCCATTCATTTACTGACGGGCACCTAGGTTGCTTCCAACTCTTGGCTATTGTAAATTGTGCTGCTATGAACATTGGGGTGCATAGGTTCTTTGGGATTGGTGTTTTAGGGTTCTTAGGATACAATCCTAGCAGTGGAACTGCTGGGTCAAAAGGCAGGTCAAATTTTAGTTTTCTGAGAAGATTCTATACTGTCTTCCATCCTCAACAAAATATTGGCAAATCGCATCCAACAATACATCAAAAAGATCATACACCACGACCAAGTGGGATTCATCCCAGGGATGCAAGGATGGTTCTCTCCTTCATTTTAATCTTGGCTAATGAAATTATGATGTGCCTTGGTGTGGTCCTAATTGGGTTCAATTTCTTTAGGACTCTCTGAGGTTCCTAAACCTCTCCTCATTTTTTTGAGTTCTTGTTTCTTCATTATTTTCTGGTTAAATGTTTCTTTCTTCCTTCTGGTCCACTCCATTGATTTGAATCCCAGTTTCCTTCCCATCACTATTGGTGCCATGTATATTTTCCTTTATTTCACTTAGCATAGCCTTCATATTTTCATCTAATTTGCAACCATACTCAACCAATTCTGTGAGCATCCTGATCACCAGTATTTTGAACTGTGCATCGGATAGGTTGGCTGTCTCATCATCGCTTAGTTGTATTTTTTCTGGAGCTTTGATCTGTCCTTTCATTTGGGCCATTTTTTTTGTCTTGATGCACCTGTAACATAGTGAGGCATGGAGCCTTAGGTGTTCCACCAGGCGGGGAACCCAGGTCTCTGGATTGTGATGCTGTATGTGAGAGAGGGGTCTGAGAGCAATCGATGGTACTTTCTGGCTCTCTGCTGGATTTCAGTACTTCCCCCTGCTTCCCAGAAGCAAATTGGACCCTTCTGGTTCTGATACCCAGGTGGGTGGGTCTCCACTGAACTCTCCTGTGAGGCTGGGAGTTTCTCCAGGCAGCTCAACCCCCACAGGTGTTTTCAATCAGTGATTTGAGGCTTTATTTCCCTGTGCTGGGACCCTGGGTTGCTCAGTCTGTCCCACTCCCTAGATTTGCCTGGTTTATCTGCATGCAATTGTGGGCCCACCTGGTCTGCTAGCCACCTTGTGAACCAGGCCCCACCTGCTCCACAATCTGCTACCTTGCTGGGTCAGGCAGCTGCAGCCTTGCTGCCCGGGGTCCCCTGGCTGCTGCTTTGCCACAAGCCCTCTCTGCCCTGGCTGCTAGAATCCACCACTCCTATTGGTCTGAATGAATGTGTCTTCTTTAACTTCTTGGTTGTCAGACTTCCATACAGTTCACTTTTCTGTCAGTTCTGGTTGTTTTTCTTTTTAAATTGTTGTCTTTATTTTGGTTGTGCAAGGAGGTGCAGTGTGTCTACCTAAGCTTCAATCTTGGCCAGAAGTCTCTTGCTAGTTTATTCTTAATATTTTTACTGAGTTATTCATCTCTAGAATTTCTGTTTGGTTATTTCTAACGTTTCAGGCTGTTTGGTAAAGTATTCATTTTGTCAAATGATTTCATTCCTGAGCTAACTTTAGTGCCTATCTGTATTTTCTTCCATCTCGCTGAGTTTTTTTAGAACTGCAATATTATATTTCCTGTAGTTTAAATTATATATTTTTGTGTTTTTAAGGTATTTTTCCAGAGATTTTTCAGTTTCTTTCCAAGCAGCCTGATTACATTGGTTTTTCATAGTATTTGATAAATTCCTTCTCTGACTAGGGATCTAGGTATGAAAGGCACTTATCTGGAAAATATGAAGAAGTCTTCCTTTTTAAAAAAATATATTTAATTGATTATGCCATTACAGTTGTCCCATTTCCCCCCTCATTCCCCTCCACCCTGCACACCCCTTCCCCAACCATTCCCCCTGCTTTAGTTCATGTCCACGTGTCTCAAATTCTTTAGACTCTATATTTCCCATACTATTCTTGCCCTCCCCCTATCTATTTTTTACCTAACGTCTATGCTATTTATTCTCTGTACCTTCTCCCCCCTTCTCCCCCTCCCACTCCCCTGTTGCTAACCCTCCAGGTGATCTCCATTTCTGTGGTTTTGCTCCCGATCTAGCTGTCTTTTTAGTTTGCTTTTGTTTTAGGTGTTGTTGGTAATAACTATGAGTTTGCTATCCTTTCACTGTTCATATATATTATCTTCTTTTTCTTAAATAAGTCCTGTTAACATTTCATATAGTAAGGGCTTGGTGATGATGAACTCCTTGTATTTGACCTTATCTGAGAAGCACTTCATCTGCCCTTCCATTCTAAATGAAAGTTTTGCTGGATAGAGCAGTCTTAGATGTAGGTCTTTGGATTTCATGACTTGGAGTACTTCTTTCCAGCTTCTTCTTGCCTGTAAGGTCTCTTTTGAGAAATCAGCTGACAGTCTGATGGGTACTCCTTTGTAGGTGACTGTCCCCTTATCCCTTGATGCTTCTAGGATTCTCTCCTTCATTTTAATCTTGGCTAATGTAATTATGATGTGCCTTCGTGTATTCCTTCTTGGGACCAACTTCGTTGGGACTCTCTGATCTTCCCAGATTTCCTGTTAGTCTATTTCCTTTGTCAGACTGGGGAAGTTCTCCTTTATTATTTGTTCAAATAAGTTTTACACCCGCAGCTGTTTCTTTTCCCCTCCTGGTACCCCTATAATTCAAATGTTGGAATGTTTAAAGATGTCCTGGAGGTTCCTAAGCCTCTCCTCATTTTTTGGAATTCTTGTAACTTCACTTTTTTCTGTTTGGTCATTTCTTCCTTCCTTCTGGTCCATCTCCTTGATTTGAGTCCCAGTTTCCTTTCCATCACTATTGGTTTCCTGTGCATTTCCCTTCATTTCAATTAGTTTAGCCTTCATTTGTTCCTCTAATTTGTGGCTAAAATCATCCAATTCTCTGAGCATCCTGATCACCAGTGTTTTGAACTGTGCATCTGATAGGTTGGCTGTCTTGGTTGCTTAGAACTATTGGCTCTGGGACTTTGAGCTGTTCTTCTTGACCCATAATGTTTTGGTCTGTTCCCACCTGTTCTGAATAAGGGGCGGAGCCTTAGCTGTTCACCAGGGTGGGGCAACTCACTGGCTGGATTGTGATGCTGTATGTGGGAGTTTGGTTAGAGAGGGTCAATGGCATTCTGTTCTCTCATGGATTTTGGTCCCCTCTGCCTGTTCCCGCAAGCAAATTGGGCCCTTCTGGTGCTGGTTCCCGGGTGTATGGGTTTATACACACTCTAGGACCCTATGGGTCTCTCCAACAAATTCTCTGTGAGCCTGGGAGCTTCTCCTGGCACCTTGACCCTGAAAGTTTTTCCAGGTGGTGCTTTTAGGCTTTAATTCCCAGCACTGGGGCCCTGGGTTGTGTGGTCTGTCTCACTGCTCCCTCCTGCTTGGGATAAGGTGCTTCTCAGATAAGGTGAAATTCAAGGAGTTCATCATCACCAAGCCCTTACTATATGAAACGTTAAAGGGACTTATCTAAGAGAAAGAAGATAAAAATATGAACAGTGAAGGGACAGGAAACTCACAGTTATTAATAAGCACACCTAAAACAAAAGCAACTTAAGAGAACAGCTAGGTCGGGAGCAAAACCACAGAAATGGAGATCATCTGGAGGGTTAGCAACAGGGGAGTGGGAGGAGGAGAAGGGGGGAGAAGGTACAGAGAATAAGTAGCATAGACGCTAGGTAGAAAATAGACAGGGGGAGGGCAAGAATAGTATGGGAAATATAGAATCTAAAGAACTTCTGACACATGGACATAAATGAAAGGGAGGGGAATGTTTGGGGAAGGGGTGTGCATGGTGGAGGGGGATGAAGGGGGGGAATAGGACAACTGTAATGGCATAATCAATAAGAAAAGTTTTTTTTAAAAAAAAAGAAAGTTAAAGATCCAGCCCTGACTGGTGTGGCTCAACTGTCTGGGTGCCATCCTGCAAAGCAAAAGGTCACTGGTTTGATTCTTGCCTACAGTATGCACCTTGGTTGCAGCCTGGACCCCAGTTGGGGCACATGTGAGAGGCAACCAATGCATATTACTTTTCCTCTCATTCTCCCTTCCCCTCTCTCTAAAAATGGCTATCATAAACAAAGCAATAAACAACAAATGTTGGAGAGGGTGTGGGGAAAAGGGGACTCTGGTCCACTGTTGGTGGGATTGCAGACTGGTGCAACCATTATGGAAAACAGTATGGAATTTTCTCAGAAAACTAAAATTAAACTTGCCTTTTGACCCAGCGATTCCACTGCTGGGATTGTATCCTAAGAACCCTAAAACACCAATCCCAAAGAACCTATGCACCCCAATGTTCATAGCAGCACAATTTACAATAGCCAAGAGTTGGAAGCAACCTAGGTGCCCGTCAGTAAATGAATGGATCAAAAAACTATGGTACATATACACAATGGAATTTTATGCTGCAGAAAGAAAGAAGGAGCTCCTACCTTTTGCAACAACATGGATGGAACTGGAAAGCATTATGCTGAGTGAAATAAGCCAGGTGTTGAAGGACAAATACCATATGATCTCACCTCTAACAGGAAGCTAAACAACAAAACAAACAAGCAAGCAAAATATAACTAAAGACACTGAAATAGAGAACAGGCTGACAGTGACCAGAGGGGAGAGGGGAGTGAATTTCAGGGGAAATAAGAGAGGGATTTAGCGGAACCTATATAAAGGATACATGGACAACAACTTAGAAGGGTGGAAATGGGAGGGAGGGGGGAGGATGGGGGGGTGGGATGGGAGTAATAGACAGAAAACTGTACTTGAAAAATAATTAAATAAAAAATTGGGAAAAAATTAAAAATAAATAAATAAATAAATAAAATCTAAAAAAAAAAAAAAAAACAATGGAAGGGTAGGTAAAGTGCCTCCCAGATAAGGCCAAGTTAAAGAAATTCATCATCACCAAGACCTTATTATATGAAATGTTAAAGGTACTTATCTAAGAAATAGAAGATAAAAATATGAACCATAAAATGACAAGAAACTCAGAGTTATTAACAACTGAACCTAAACAAACAAATGAACAAAGAAAAAAACAAACTAAGTAAACAACCAGAACAGAAAGGAAATCACAGAAATGGAGATCACATGTAGGGTTATCAGTAAGGGTGTGGGTGGGGAGAAAGGGAGAAATGACAGAGAATAAGTAGCATAAATGGTAGGTAGAAGGTAGGCAGGGGGAGGTTAAGAATAGTATAGGAAATGTAGAAACCAAAGAACTTATATGTATGACCCATGTACTTGAACTAAAGGGTGGAAATGCAGTGGGGTGGGGGTGCACAAGGTGGAGGAAAGTAAAGGAGTGAAAATGGGACAACTGTAATAGCATATTTAAAAAAGTATTGTACATAAAAAAACAGACTCAAAGTGAAATGGTAGAAAATAATTCTCCAAGCAAATAGCATTGACAGAAAAGCAGAAAAATAGATTTGAAGGAAACAAAGGTAACAAGAGACAAAGATGGGCATTTTATAATGATAAAGTAAATACTACATCAAGCAGCTATAACACCTTTCAATATGCAAGTAATCAGGGAACACAAAAATATATAAAACAATTACTAACAGAATTAGATGGAAAAACTGACAAAAACAAAATCATAGTTGGGGATCAAAATATTCCATTGGTAGCTCTAGAGAGATCATCCAAATAGGAAATGAATTAAGAAATATTGGGGAAGACTGAAGATGGTGGCATTACACTAGCTGATCTACAGAGGAACAGAGCAAATAGCCAACAGTACCCCAGCATATATGAAAATCGGAGACCAAAAATTGTAGCGTGCACTGAAAAAAACAGATGAGTAGGTGGAAGCTGTGGACAACAGTACACCTGCTGGAAGAGGAAACTCACCAACAAAGAAAACACCAACAGATGACAACAGAAGAAGGTGAAGGAGGGAGTAGAAGCCACACTAACTTCAATCCAGGGTCTATCTGGAGAAACAATCAAATACTGGAGAAATTGCACAGAACAAGCAAGAGCAAGAGCAAGAGAGAATCCCAAAAACCTTGTACACATGGAAGAACCAGCTTCAACACAACCTGCCCAAACCAGCACAACAAAATGCAAGTGGTGGTCGACAAAGTGACCCTCAGTTAACCAGCTGGTGGGAAGGACCCACGAAAGAAAGACCCAACAACAATCAAAACCCAAAGGCAAACAGAAAGCCAACATAAACAGCAGCCCAGACCAGTGAGCTCAGGAGATCAAGGAGAAAGCACCACTGAATCTCACAGGTATTCAACCCTAGAAGTTCACACCATAAACCCAAGGAGTCAGAACAGATGAATTTAAGAAGCAGAGGCTAACAAGAAGAGTCTCACAAACAATGGGAAGATAAAGAAACAATCCCAAAATGAAAGGAAAGAATGAAGCCTCAAAAAGAATACTAAATGAAATAGAGGCAACCCAACTATCAGATATAGAATTCAAAGCAATGGTTATTAAGGAGCTCAATGAGGTCACAAGGAATTACTGAAAACTACAGGGAAACTACAATGAACTCATTGCAAACTATATGAACATGAAAAAGGAAATAGAAACTATCAACAAGGGCCAAGAGAAAATGAAGAATACAATTCCTGCACTGCAGAACACAGTGGAAGGAATCAAAAGCAGGGTTGATAAAGCAGAAGATTGGATCAGTGAGCTGGAGGACATGATAGAAAAAAAAAACACCCAGAAAGAGGAAGAAAAGGAAAAAAGGCTCAGAAAGAATGAAGAGGAATTAAGGGAAATGGGGGATGATATGAATTGTAACAATTTCCCTATAATAGTGATACCAGAAAGAGAAGAAGAAGAGCAAGGGATAGAAAAATTATTTGAAAAAGTAATGATGGAAAACTTCCCTAATTTGATGAGAGAAAAAGTCACACAAATCCAGAAAACACAGTCCCAATCAAGAGGAACCCCAAGAAACCCACTTCAGGACACATCATAATTAAAATGGCAAAATTCCAAGACAAAGAGAGAATCTCAAAGGCAGCAAGGGAGAAACAGGAAGTAACATACAAGGGATTCCAAATAAGGTTAGCAGCTGACTTCTCAATGGAAATGCTGCAAGCCAGAAGAGAATGGCAAGAAATATTCCAAGTAATGAGAACTAGAGGCCTGCTGCCAAGTCTACTTTACCCAGCAAGGCTCTCAATCAAGAGTAAAGGGTAAATAAAGAACTTCTCAGACAAAAGAAGTCTAAAAAATACACCTCTACCAAACCAGCTCTGCAAGAGTTGCCAAAGGGACTGCTTTAAGAAAAGAAAGGAAAGGAGAGAGAGAGAGAGAGAGAGAGAAGAACACAGGTATGAAAATGTTGATGAATAAATATCTATCAATAATAACCTTAAATGTAAATGGATTAAATGCTCAAATCAAAAGACATAGAATAGGTGAATGGGTAAAAAAGCATGACCCACACATATGCTGCCTACAAGAGACCCACCTTAGGACAAAGACCTACACAGACTGAAAGTAAAGGGATGGAAACAAATTTTACAAGGAAATGGACAGGGAAAAATAGCCAGGGTGTTGTAGATCACTCTGCGTGGTTCTAGGAATTGTATCTCCACCCTTTGTGGGTAAGGGCAAGGGACGACCTCGGGAATGGGAGCCGCAGGAGACAAAGCTTGACTCTAGTAGCAAACTCTAAGACCCCTCACAGCGGGGGGCAACCTAAGCCAAACTTGATCACTTGGGAGGACTTCATAGAAGGACTCTGGGGGCTGCAACAAAGCAATGGACTCTCAGCCACACCCCCACTCTGACATAGCCCAAGTGCCCACATTCTCTGGGAGAAGCAATTCCTGGCTCTAATCCCCTTTAGCCTGAATACCTGATGGGGAGAGGTGCAGCTCCTTGCCTTGCTAGAGTATGTCCTAGAAAAAAATCTGGCATCACAAAGACTTGCTGATAAACCTGTGAAATCTCTGCTAAGAGTGCTTTCATTCATATGTTAAGGGTTCAAGCAGGATACCCTAAAACTCTGTTCCTGACAGACTTGGACTCATACTCAGCCCTCAGATTTCTCTGAAATGTTATCTACTGTTTGATACTTGCCACCCTGTATTCCTGTGTATTAGAACCCAATAAAAGCCCTGGAGGAGGGGGTTCTAGGCCTTTTTCTTTTGTGAAACTGGCCACTGCTCACTTCTCCTCCCTAAGTAGATCATGTCGTGTCTCAGTCATATTCACTTTCATCTGTGGCACATGGGGGAACTTTAGAGGAAAGTTGCCCCCACACAGGGTAGCAATACTCATATCAGACAAAATAGACTTCAAAACATGGCCATAAAAAGAGACCCAAAAGGTCACTACATAATACTCAAGGGAAGAATCCACCAAGAAGACATAAACATTATAAATATATATGCACCCAATATAGGAGCACCCAAATACATAAAAAAAATCTTGGAGGACTTCAAGAAAGATATTGACAGCAATACAAGTATAGTAGGGGATTTTAACACCCCACTGTCAAAAATGGACAGATCTTCCAAACAAAATATCAACAAAGATATTGTGGCATTGAACAATGCCTTGGATGAAATGGACTTAATTGATATATATAGAGAGAGCCCTCCATCCCAAAGAAGCTAAATAAACATTCGTTTCAAATGCACATGGAACATTTTCAAAGACAAACCACATGACATGTCACAAAAAAAGCCTCAACAAATTCAAGAAAACTGAAATCATACCAAGCATTTTCTCTGACTACAAGGGACTGAAACTAGAAATCAACCGCAAGGAAAAAACTCAAAACACTCAAAATCATGGAGATTGAATAGCATGCTATTAAACAATGAATGGATCAAGAATGAAATTAGGGAAGAAGTCAAAAAGTTTCTGGAAACAAATGAAAATGAACTCACAACAGTCGAAAACTTATGGGCTACAGACAAGGCAGTACTGAGAGGGAAGTTCATAGCGATACAGGACAACCTAAAAAGATAGAAACATTTCAAACAAACAACCTAACCCTACGCCTACAAGAACGGGAGAAACAACAAGAAAGATAGCCCAGAGCAAGTAGAAGGAAGAAAATAACCAAGATCAGAGCAGAATGAAATGATGTAGAGAACAAAAGCAAAATTCTGAGGGTCAATGAATCCAGGAACTGGCTCTTTGAAAAGATAAACAAGCCCTGGCTAGTGTAGCTCAGGGGATTGAGCGCAGGCCTGCAAATCAAAGGATCGCTGTTCAATTCCCAGTCAGGGCACATGCATAGGTTGCAGGCCAGTTCCCAGCAGGGGACCCAGGAGATGTAACAATACACTGATATTTCTCTCCCCCTCTCCTTCCCTTCCCCTCTAAAGATAAATAATAAACAAAATCTTTTAAAAATTACATAAGGTTATACAAAAATAAAGAAAGAAAAGATAAACAAAACAACAAGTCTTTAAGCAGATTCATTAAGAAAAAAAAGAGAGGATCAAAATAAACACAATCAGAAATGAAAGAGGAGAGATTACAACTGATACCACAGAAATATAAAGAATTGTAAGAAATTACTATGAAGAATTGTATGCCAAGACATTTGAAAACCTAGGTGAAATGGACAAATTTCTAAAAATATAATCTTCCAAAACTCAATGGACAAGAAGCAGAATGCCTGAACAGACCAATAACAGCTTACAAAATTGAAGCAGTAATCAAAAATCTCCCGACACACAAAAGCCCTGGATCCAGTGGTTTCACAGGAGAATTCTACAAAGCATTTAAGGAAGAGCTAACCCCTATCCTTCACAGATTATTCCAAGAAATCCAAAGTGATGGAAGACTCCCAAACTCTTTTTATGAAGCCAGCATCATCCTAATCCCAAAATCAGATAAAGACACAAGAGAGAAAACTTCAGGCCAACATTGCTGATGAGGGCCTGAATAGTATGGGAAATATAGAATCTAAAGAACTTAAGACCCGTGGTCATAAACTAAAGGTGGGAATGGTGGGGGGTTTGTAGGGTGGAAGGGAATGAAGGGTGGATAGAACATCTGTAATAGTATAATCAATAAAATATATTTTAAAAAAGAAAACTACACAACACTTAAGAAAGAAATCAAGGAAGACACAACGAAATGGAAACATATACCGTGTTCATGGGTCAGAAAAATTAATATCATGAAAGTGTCCATACTACTGAAGGCAATTTACAGACTCAGTGGAATACCTATTAAAGTACCAATGACATATTTCACAGACATAGAACAAACACTTCAAAAATTTATGTGGAACCGTAAATGACCCTGAATAGCTGCTGTGATTTTGAGACAGAAGAACAAAGTAGGAGGGGTCACACTTGATACCAAACTGTATTACAAGGCCACTGTAATCAAAACAGCCTGGTACATGCATAAAAACAGACAGCTAGATCAATGAAATAGAACAGAGAGCCCAGAAATAAATCCAAGTCTCTATGGTCAGTTAATATTTGACAAAGGGGACAGCAATATAAAATGGAGTAAAAATAGGCTCTTCAACAAATGGTGTTGGGAGAGCTGAACAGTTACATGCAAAGAAAAAAAAAACCCACCCCAAAATAAAACTTGAGCATCAAGTTACACCATCCAGAGAAATAAATTCCAGGTGGATAAAAGATTTAAATATAAGTTATGATGCCATTAAAGTCCTAGAGGAGAACATAGGCTAGAAAATCTCAGACATTTCAGTGATATGTCCCCTAGAGCAAAGGACATAAAGAAAAGAATTAACAAATGGGATCTCATCAAAATAAAAAGCTTCTGCATGGCTAAAGAAAACAGTATTAATATAAAAAGAGAACTAACTGTATGGGAAAACATATTTGCCAATGATACCTCAGACAAGGGTTTAATCTCCAAAATATATAAAGAACTCACACGACTCCACTCTAAGAAGACAAGGAACCCAGTTAAAAAATAAAAAATGGGCAAAGGATTTGAACAGACACTTCTCCAAGGAGGACATACAGAGGATCCAAAGACACATGAAAAGATGCTCAGTAAATAGCAGCACAATTTACAATAGCCAAGTGCTGGAGGCAACCTAAGTGCCCACCAGTAAATGAATGAATCAAAAAACTATTGTACATTTGCACAATGGAATCCTATGCAGCTAGCTATCAAAGAGATGAAAATTAAAACCACAATGAGCTACCACTTCACACCAGTCAGAATGGCCATCATAAACAAAGCAACAAACAACAAGTATTAGAGAGGTTGTGGAGAAAAGGGAATCCTAATGTACTGTGGTGGAATAGCAGACTGGTGCAACCACTATGGGAAACAGTATAGAATTTTCTCAGAAAACTAAAAATGGATCTTCCTTTTGACCCAGGAATTCCACTGCTAGGATTATATCTTAAGAACCCTGAAATGCCAATCTAAAATAACCTATGCACCCCAACATTCATAGCAGCACAACTTACAATAGCCAAGTGCTAGAAGCAACCTAAGTGCCCACCAGTAGATGAATAAATAAAAAAACTATGGTACATTTGCACAATGATATCCTATGCAGCAGAAAGAAAGAAGGAGCTCCTACCCTTTACAACAGCATGGATGGTACTGGAAAGCATTATGTTGAGTGAAATAAGCCAGGCATTGAAAGACAAATGCCATATGATCTCACCTTTAACAGGAAGCTAAACAACAAAACAAACAAGCAAGCAAAATATAACCAAGACACTGAAATGGAGAACAGGCTGACAGTGACCAGAGGATAGAAGAGAGGGAATTTCAGGGGAATAGGGGAAGGGTTTGCAGGAACAAGTATAAAGGACACATGGACAATAAAATTGGGGGATGGAAATGGGAGGGAGGTGGGGAGGCCTGGGTGGGGTGGGGTGGGATGGGGGTAAAAGGCAAAAACTGTACTTGAAGAACAATGAAAAAAACTGAAAAAAAGGCCTTAAATGACACATTAAACCAAATGGACACAATTGACCTTCACAGAGCCTTTCATCTCAGAATGTCAGATGATACATTATTCTTCAGTACACAAAGAACATTTGCAAGCACAGACCATATGTTGGGTCACATACTAACCTCAACAAGTTTAAGAAGATTGATATCAAATGAAACATATTCTCTGACCACAAAGTTTTGAAATTAGAAATCAACAGCAAAAAGGAAGTGAAGAAACCCACAAATATGTAGAGTTAAACAACATGCTATTAAAAAGTGACTGGATCAATTAAGAAATAAAAAGTGAGATAAAAAAGTTATATAGAGACAAATTAGAATAACAATGCAACATATCAAACTTCTGGGGTACAGTAAGAATAGGGAAGTTTATATCAGTAGATGTCTATCTGAAGGAACAAGAGAAATCCCAAGTAAACAACCTAACATTACATCTTATCGATCTAGAAAAAGAAGAACAAAAGCAACTCACAGTCAGCAGAAGAAAAGAAATACTAAAAATTAAAGCAGAATTGAATAAAAGAGCTGGTTCTTTGAAAATATTAATAAAATTCACAAACCTCTGGCTAGATTCACTAAGGAAAAAAGAGAAAATACTCATATAAACAAACTGAGCCCTGGTTGGTTGGAGCATTGTCCTATGAGTTGAAATGTCACAGGTCCAATTCCTGCTGAGGACACGGGCCTAGGTTGCAGATTTGGTCCATGTTCAGGGCATGTATGGGAGGCAACTGAAAAATGTTGTTCTCTCACACAGTATTTCTCTCTCTCTCTTTCTCTTCCTTCCCCTCTCTCTAAAAATTAATAATCAGCTCTTGTTGGAGTGGCTCAGTGAATTGAGTGCTGCTCTGGAAACCAAAGGGTTACAGGTTCGATTCCTACTCAAGGGCACATGCCTGGTTTGAGGGCCAGATCCCCAGCACAGGCAGCACATTTCTACAGGGAGAAATCTTGTCTTGAAACATACAGATCCTGGCATCTTGTCCATGGCAAATGCTGAAATGAACACAAACTGTTCCCAATTTTTCTTTTAAATATATTTTGTTGATTAGGCTATTAGAGTTGTGCCATTTTCACCCCTTTATTTTCCCCCACCCTGCACACCCCCTCCCACCCGCATTCCCCACCTTTAGTTCATTTCTGTGGGTCATATATATAAGTCCTTTGGTTTCTACATTTCCTATTCTATTCTTAACCTCATCCTGTCTATCTTCTACCTACCATCTATGCCACTTATACTCTGTACCTTTTCCCCTCTCTCCCCACCCACTCCCCCACTGATAACCCTCCATAATGATCTCCATTTCTGTGATTCTGTTCCTGTTCCAGTGGTTTGCTTAGTTTGTTTTTGTTTTTGTTTAGGTTTGGTTATTAATAACTGAGTTTGTTGTCATTTTACTGTTCATATTTTTATCTTCTATTTATTAGATAAGTCCCTTTAACATTTTATATAATAAGGGCTTGGTGATGATGAACTCCTTGAACTTGACTCTATCTGAGAAGTGCTTTATCTTCCCTCCTATTATAAAATATAGCTTTGATGAATAGAGTAATCTTTGATGTAGGTCCTTGCCTTTCATGACTTGGAATACTTCTTTCCAGCCCCTTCTTGCCTGCAAGGTCTCTTTTGAGAAATCAGCTGATAGTCTCCTGGGCACTTCTTTGTAGGTAACTGTCTCTCTTTCTCTTGCTGCTTCTAGGATTCCCTCCTTAATTTTAATCTTGGCTAGCATAATTATGATGTGCCTTGGTGTGTTCCTCCTTGGGTCCAACTTTTTTGGGACTCTCTGAGCTTTCTGGACTTCCTGGATGTCTATTTCCTTTGCCAGATTGGGAAGTTCTCCTTCATGATTTGTTCAAATAAGTTTTTAAATTCTTGCTCTTCCTCTTCTCCTTCTGGCACCCCTATGATTTGGATGTTTGAATACTTAAAGGTGTCCTGGAGGTTCCTAAGCCTCTCCTCATTTTTTTGAGTTCTTGTTTCTTCATTCTTGTCTGGTTGAATATTTTGTTCTTCCTTCTGGTCCACATCATTGATTTGAGTCCTGGTTTCCTTCCCATCACTGTAGGTTCCCTGTACACTTTCCTTTATTTCACTTAGCATAGACTTCATTTTTTCCTGTAATTTGGGACTGTATTCAACCCATTCTGTGGGCATCTTGATTACCAGTGTTTTGAACTGTGCATCTGATAGGTTGGCTGTCTCTTTGTATTTTTTCTGGAGCTTTGATCTGTTCTTTCACTTAGACCTTTTTTTTTTGGTCTTGGCATGCCTGTTTCATGGTGAGGGACAGAGCCTTAGGTATTGGGGCTAGGGTGAAACCCATGTGGCTGGGTTGTGACACTGTATGTGGGGGGAGGGGTCTGAGAAGGAACAATAGGGCTTGCTCCTGTCCCTTCCAGTTTTCAGTCTCTTCCCCCAAAACCCACAAGCAAATTGGGCCCTTCTGATTCCTGATTGGGTAGGTTTGTGTGTGTTCAGGGACCCTGTGGTTCTCTCCAATTAACTCTCCTGTGAGGCTGTGAATTTCTCCCACTGCCACTTTTACTCCAAAGGTGTTTTTTTCTGAAGGGGTGCAGTTAACTTTATTGATGGTGCATGACAAGGCAAGGCTCCCTAAGCCCCTCTCCTCTTCAGTGGGTCTAGGATGGAAACTGGAGGTCAGGAGATTCTCAATGTGTAGGGGATAGATTTGGGGCAAGACTCCCCAGCAGCTGAGGGTCTCTTCCTGTCACTGGGGCTGGTGTTCCATGGGGCTCTTACTCCATGGGGCTCTTGGAGGACATGTGGACCACAAGGCCCACCACCCTGTTGCTGTAGCCAAATTCATTGTCATACCAGGAAATGAGCTTGACAAAGTGATCATTGAGGGCAATGCCAGCCCCAACATCAAAGGTGGAGGAGTGGGTGTCACTGTTATAGTCTTAAGAGACAACCTGGTCCTCAGTATAGCCCAGGATGCCCTTCAGATGCCTGCTTCACTACCTTCTTGATGTCATTGTATTTGGCAGCTTTCTCCAGGTAGCAGGTCAGATCCACAACTGACACATTGGAGGTGGGGGCACAGAAGGGCATGCTAGTGAGCTTCCCACTCCTTGGCCCACAGCCTTGGTAGCACCAGTGGAAGCAGGGATGATGTTCTGGGGAGCTGTCAGCCATCACACCACAGCTTCCCAGAGAAGCAATCCACAGTCTTCTGGATGGCAGTGATGGCATGGACTGTGGTCATGAGTCCCTCCATGATACCAGAGTTGTCATGGATGACCTTGGCCAGGGGGGCCAAGCACTTGGTGATGCATGAGGTGTTGCTAACAATCTTCATGGAGTTGTCATACTTGTCCTGGTTCACACCCATCACGAACATGGGGGCATCCACAGAAGGGGCAGAGATGATGACCCTCTTGGCTCCACCCTTCAAGTGAGCCCCATTATTCTCCATGGTGGTGAGGACACCAGTGGACTCCACAACATATTCTGCACCAGCATCACCCCATTTGTTGTTGGCGGGATCTTGCTCCTGGAAGATGGAGATGGACTTTCCATTGATGACAGGCTTCCTGTTTTCAGCCTTGACTGTGTCTTTGAACTTGCTGTGAGTAGAATCATACTGGAACATGTAGACTGTGTAGTTGAGGTCAATGAAAGGGTCATTGATGGCAACAACGTCCACTTTGCCTGAGTAAAAGGCAGCCCTGGTGACCAGGCACCAAATCTGGCCAAATCCGTTCATTCTGATCTTCACCATCGTATCTCAGGGTTGAGGCTTCGGGCACTGTGCAGGAAGATGTGGCTGTCTGTTTAACAGGAGGAGCAGAGAGCCCCAAAGCTGTTTTCACTGAGAGGCTTTGAGGTTTCATTTCCCTAAACTGGAACTCTGGGTTGTGCAGTCTGTCTCACTCCCCCATTATTCCTCCCAGTTTATCTGCACGTGAATGTGGGACTGCCCAGTCTGCCAGCCACTGCCTTGCCACAAGTCCTTTCTGTCTGGTTGTCTTTCTCAGCCTTTCCTACCAGTCTGGATGAATGTTTCTTCTTTAACTTCTTGGTTGTCAGACCTCTATTCAATTCCATTTGCTGTCGGTTCTGGTTGTTTTTGGTTTTTGAATTTTTTTGTTGTCCTTCTTTTGGTTGTGTGAGGAGGCACAGTATGTACCTACGCCTCCATCTTGGCCAGAAGTCCCCAGTTTTTCATCTGCACTGCCAAGAGTGAATGGCTGGACAGCAAGCATGTAGTCTTTGGTCAATTGAAAGACTGCATGGATGTTATGACAGCTGTGGAGTGCTTCAGGCCCAGGAATGACACTACCAGCAAGGAGATCACCATTAGTGACTGTGGACAACTCTAATAAATTTGACTTGTGTTTTATCTTAACTGCAAGGCCATTCTTTCTGTAGCTCAGAAGAGTACCCTCTCACCTCCATCTGCTTAGAATGTCCTGTAGTCTTCATGCTCTTTAATTGATTTCCATGTTTTCCTTACCCCTTCCATGTTTAGCTGGTTTGCAGAGTTATGTTTATGATTATAAAATAAAAACTAAACCACAACTGAACAGAAGAAAACCTCTGCAAATATGAAAGTCCAAGATGTGATGGTTTCACTAGTGAATTCTACTAAACATTCAAAGAAGATGTAATGTACTCCTCAAGCCCTTCCAAACATTGAAGAGGCAATACTTTCCAACACATTTTGTGAGGCCAACATAAGGACCTGGCAAGTTTAACACTAAAAAAGAAAACTACAGATTGGTATAATTAATACATAGAGATGTAAAAATCCTAAACAAAAGATTAGTTTATTGAATACAACAATATATTAAAAATTAATACATCACAATGAAATGAGATTTATTCCAGTGGTACAAGGATGGTTCAACATATGGAAATCAATTAATGTAATATACCATGTTAACAAAACAAAGGATAAAGTCATGTTATCTTATCTTTAGCTGCAAAAAGCAGTTGGTAAAATACAACATCTATTTATGATTAAAATGCTCAATAAAATGGGTATAGAAGGAAAATACCTTACCATAATAAAGGCCATATATAAGACACCCTCAACTAGTATCATATTTAATGGTGAAAAACTGAAAGATTTTTTCCTCGAAAATCAGGAACAAGACAAGGTTGCATACTTTCCCTACTCTTACTCATCATAGTTCTGAAAGTCTTACCCAGAGCAATCAGGCAAAAGTAATACATAAAAGGCATACAAAACCCCCCTATTAGAAGCAATAAAAAATAAAATAAAGTTGCAGGATACAAAAATCAATGTATAAAATCCACTGCCTGATCTGGTTGGAGTGTTATCCTGGACACCAAAACACTGCAGGTTTGATCTGATCTCAGGCCACATAACAACTTTGCAGTTTCAATCCCTGGTCAGGGCCCTTCTGAGAGGCAACTGATCAATGTTTCTCTCTCCTTTCCCCTCTCTCTAAAATCATTAAACATATCCATATATGAGAATTTAGAAACACGTTTTTTAAAAATCCTTTTCATTCTTGTATATTAACAATGAAATAAAAAAGAAAAAAATTCCTTTTGCAATTCCATTCAAAAGAATAAAATACCTAGAAATAAACTTAACAAAGGATGTAAAGGATTATTAAAAACATTATTAAAAGAGATTTTAAAAGACCAATGAAATTGAAAGCTATTCTGTGTTCATGAATTGGAAGAATCAACATAGTTAAAATGGCCATAGTACCCAAAGCAATATACAGTCTTTTTTTGAGATTATTTATTTATTTGTTTTTAGAGAGAGGAGAAGGGAGGGAGAAAGAGAGAGAGAAACATCAACGTGTGGTTGCCTATCATGTGGCCCCCACTGGGGAGCTGGCCTGCAACCCAGGAATGTGCCCTGACTGGGAATCAAACCAGCGACACTTTGGTTCACAGCCCATGCTCAATCCACTGAGCTACACCAGCTAGGGATGCAATATACAGTCTTAATGCAATCCCCATTGAAACTCCAATACCATTTTTAAAGATGTAGAACAAAATGCCCTCAGATTTATATGGTACTACAAAAGAGTCTTATATAGCTCTGGCTGGTGTAGCTCAGTGGATTGAGCATGAGCCTGCGAACCAAACAACCGTGGTTCAATTCCCAGTCAGGGCACATGCCTGGGTTGCAGGCCAGTTCCGAACAGGGGACACACAGGAGGCAACCATACATTGATATTTCTCTCCCTCTCTCCTTCCCTTCCCCTTTCCCATTACAGATAAATAAGTAAAATCTTTTTAAAAAAGAGTCTTGTATAGCAAAAGCAATCCTATGAAATAGGAATAAAGCTGGAGGAATCACACTAACTGACTTCAAATTGTACTACAGAGCTACAGTAATCAAACAGCATGTTATTAGCAGAAGAACAGCCAGGCAGACTAATGTAACAGAATTGAGCACCCAGAAATAAAACCCCATGTATATGGCAAATATATTTTCAGAAAGGTGCCAAAAACACACAATGGAGAAAATAAAGCCTCTTCAATAACTGGCACTGGGAAAATTGGAAATCCACATTCAAAGAATGAAACTAGATTTTAATTTGTCCCTATGTAATAAAATTAATTCAAAATGTATTGAAAGCCTAAATATAAGATTTAAAATTTTTTGTCAGTTTATTTGAGGCAAACTGATGAAAGATGTTGGGTAGTAAGATCTCAAATTTTTCCCTAAATATGAGATCTGAAACAATAAATTCCATAGAAGAAAACATAAATACTAAACTTATGGATCTTGGCCACAGAGAACATTTTATGATTTTGACCCCAAAAGCAAGGAAAGTAAAGGCAAAAATAAATGAACTACACTATAGCAAACAAAAAAGTTACTGCACAGCAGAAGAAACTGACAACAAAACAAAAAGAAAAACAACCAACTTGAAGGTATTTTTTGCAAGCAGGTTTGACAAGGGGTTAATATTCAAAATACATAAAGAACTCATACAACTTAACACAAAAGAAACAACTAATCCAGTTTTAAAAAGGACAGAGGAACTGAGCAGACACTTCTCCCAAGAAGACATACAAATGACCAACAGATATACAAACAGATGCTCAATGTCATTAGCTATTAGGGAAGCGCAAATCAAAACTACAGTGAGACAGCACCTCAGACATGTTAGAATAGCTATTATCAACAAGACATGTAATAACAAAAGAGAGAGTAATCCTTTATATTGCTGGTGGGAAAGTACACTGGTACACTATACACTATGGAAAACGGTACGGCAGAAATCCCCCTTCTGCAGCAGTGCCCAACCTTTTTGGCACCAGAGACTGGTTTCATGGAAGGCAATTTTTCCACAGACTGGCATATATGGCAGTGCTTTTCACGAGCACTTGAATATATGAAGCAAATATTGATGGACATAAAGAGAGAAATTGAGAGTAATACAGATGTAGTAGGGTACTTTAACAGCCCACTGACATCAATGGATAGATCTTCCAGTTAGAAGATCAACAAGGAATCAGGACACATTAGACAAGATGGGTTTAATTGGTATTTTCAGAGCATTTCACCACAAAGCAACAGAATATACATTTTTTTCAAGAGCACATGAAACATTTCCAGAACAGACCACATATTAGGCTTCAAAACAAGGCTCAAATGACTTAGGAGGACTGAAATCATATCAGGAATCATCTCTAACCACATTGGTATGAGACTAGAAATTAGGAGACAAGAAAAGTACTGAAAAACACACAAACACATGGATGCTTAATGACATTACTAAATAATGAATGGGTTAAAAACAATATCAAGGAAAAAATAAAAAAATATCTTCAAACAAATGAAAATGAAAACACAACAACCTAAATCAATGGCTCATAGCAAAAGCAGTCCTAAGAGGAAAACTCATCACAATATATGCTTACCTAAAGAAACAAGAATAGACTTCTGGCCACAATGGAGGCATAGGTAGACACACTGTGCCTCCTCTCACAAACAAAAGAAGGACAATAATTTAAAAACAAAAACCAAACAGAACTGAGAGAAAATCGAACTGTATGGAAGTCCGACAACCATGGAGTTAAAGAAGACATATTCATCCAGACCATTGGAGGGGTGGAGTAGGGCAGCCCATCAGAGAGGACTTGCTCCAAGGCGGTGGCTGGCAGATTGGGGCGCACAAGGCAATACCTGGCGGACCCGGTAAGGTGGTGGTATGTGGAGTGGAGCAAGCAAGGCTGAAGCTGGCTGGCAAGTTGGCAGCTGGTGGACCTGGCAGTTCCACATTCAAGTGCAAATACATCAGGCGAAACTGGGGAGCTAGATGGACCACACAACCCTGGATTCCAGCCTGGGGAAATAAAGCCTCAAACCAGTGACTGAAAACACCTGTGGGGTTGAGGCGGCAGTGGGAGAAACTCCCAGCCCCATAGGAGAGTTCCCTGGAGAGAGCCACAGGGTCCTAGAATGAACACAAACCCACCCACATGGGAATCAGCACCAGAAGGGCCCAATGTACTGGTGGGTAGTGGGGGAAGTGACTGAAAACCGGCAGAGAGTGGAGCAAGTGCCATTGTTCCCTCTCAGACCCCTTCCCCACATACAGTGTCACAACCCAGAGACCTGGGTTGCCCTACCCTGGCGAACACCTAAGGCTCTGCCCCTTACTACGTAACAGGCATGCTGAGAAAAAAAAAGGTCCAAATGAAAGAACAGATCAAAGCTCCAGAAAAAAATACAACTAAGTGATGAAGAGATGCCAACCTATCAGATGCACAGTTCAAAATACTGGTAATCAGGATGCTCACAGAATTGGTTGAATTTGGTGGAAAACTCGATTTAAAAAAATGAAGGCTACGGTAAGTGAAATAAAGGGAACCAATAAATAAATAAAATGTACAGAGAACCAATAGTGATGGAAAGGAAACCAGGACTCAAATCAATGGTGTAGACCAGAAGGAAGAAAGAAACATCCAATCAGAAAAGAATGAAGAAACAAGAATTCAACAAAATGAGAAGAGGTTTAGGAACCTCCAGGACATCTTTAAATATTTCAACATCTGAATTATAGGGGTACCAGAAGGAGAAGAGAAAGAGCAACAAGTGGAAAAGGTATTTGAACAAATAATAAGGGAGAACTTCTCCAGTCTGGCAAAGGAAATAGACTTCTAGCAAATTCAGGAAGCTCAGAGAGCCCCCAAAAATTTGGGCCCAAGGAGGAACACACCAAGGCACATAACTACATTAGCTAAGATTAAAATTAAGGAGAGAATACTAGAAGCAGCAAGAGAAAGAGAGGTACTTACCTACAAAGGAGTTCCCATAGGCTATCAGCTGATTTCTCAAAAGAGACCTCACAGACCAGAAGGGGCTGGAAAGAAGTATTTCTAGTCATGTAAGGTAAGGACCTATATCCAAGATTGCTCTATCCAGCAAAGCTTTCATTTAGAATGGAAGGGCAGATAAAGCTTCTCAGATTAGGTCAAGTTCAAGGAGTTCATCATCACCAAGCCCTTATTATATGAAATGCTAAAGGGACTTATCTAAGAAAAAGAAGATGAAAAATGTTAACAGTGAAAGGACAGCAAACTCACAGTTATTAACAACCACACCTAAAACAAAAGCAAACCAAGAGGACAGCTAGATCAGGAGCGGAACCATAGAAATGAAGAACACATGGAGGGTTAGCAACAGGGTAGTGGGAGGAGGAGAAGGGGGGACAAGGCACAGAAAATAGCATAGAGGGTAGGTAGAAAATAGATAGGGGGAGGGCAAGAATAGTGGGGGAAATATAGAATCTAAAGAACTTGAGACACGTGGTTATAAACTAAGGGGGGGAGAATGGTGGGGGAGGGAGTGTGTGGGTGGAGGGGAATGAAGGGGGGAATAGAACAACTGTAATGGTATAATCAATAAAATATATTTTTTAAAAAAGATTTTACTTATTTATCTTTAGAGGGGAAGGGAAAGAGAGAGGGAAATATTAATGTACGGTTGTCTCTCATGCATCCCCCGCTGGGAACTGGCCTGCAACCCAGTTATGTGCTCTAATTGGAAATCGAACTGTGATCCTTTGGTTCGCAGGCCCACACTCAATCCACTGAGCTACACCAGCCAGGGTGCCAAGCCCTTATTATATGAAATGTTAAAGAGATTTATCTAAGAAAAAGAAGATAAAAGATATGAACAGTAAAATGACAACAAACACAGTTATTAACAAGCACACCTAAAACAAAAACAAAAACAAAAACAAACTAAACAAACCACTAGAACAGGAACAGAACCACAGAAATGGAGATCACCTGGAGGGTTATCAACAGGGGAGTGGGAGCAGGAGAGAGAGGGAAAAGGTACAGAGAATAAGTAGCATAGATGGTAGGTAGAAAATGGACATGGGGTGGTTAAGAATAGTATGGGAATATAGAAGGCAAAGAACTAGTAAGTATGACACATGGACATGAACTAAAGTGGGGGGAATGTGGGTGGGAAGGGTGTGTAGGATGAAGGGAAGTTAACGGGGGAAAATGGGACAACTCTACTGGCATAATCAACAAAATATATTTTAAAAGGAAACAAGAATAACCTCTGATAAATAATTTAATGTTATATCTGGGGGAGCTAAAAAAGAGAACAAATAAAGCCAATGATGAGTAGGAAGAAGGAAAAATGAAGAATAGAGCTGAAATAAACAAAACAGAGTCTAAAGACATTGCAAAAGATCAATGAAACTAAGAGCTGGGTTTTTGAAAATATAAACAACATTGATATACCTTTGACCTGACAATCAAGAAAAAAGAGAGAAGACCCAAATAAAATCAGAAATAAAAGAGGAAAAAGAAGAACTGACTCCAAAGACATACAAAGTATTATAAGAAAACATTATAATATATGTCAACAACTTAGGCAGTGTGGAAAAAATGGAAAAATTCCTAGAAATATACAATCTTCCAAAACTGTACAAGAAGAAACAGAAAATCTGAACAGATTTAATTGAAGCAGTAATCAAAATAGCTCCCTAACAAACAAAAGTGCTGGTGAATTTCCCCAAACATTCAGAGGAGAATTAAGCTGAATACTTCTCAAACTATTCAAAAAATCCAGGCATGGCTGGAGTGTCTCAGTGGTCGCTGGTTTGTTTCCTGGTCAGGGCGTATGTCTGGGTTTGGAGCCAGGTTCACATTAGGGAGCATGTGTGAGGCAACCACACATTGCTGTTTCTCTCCCTCTCTTTCTCCCTCCCTTTCCCTCTTTCTGAAGATAAATGAATAAAATCTTTTTTAAGAAATTCAAGAGGAGGGAAGTTTTCTAAACTTATCTTATGTGTCCAGCATTATCCTGATTCCAAGACCAGAGAAAGACACCCACAAAAAAGAAAATTATAGGCCAATATCCCTGATGAACAGAGGTGCAAAAATTCTCAAGAAAATATTACCCAACTGGATTCAGCAATACATTAAAAAATCATACACCATGATCGAGTGGGATTTATTTCTGTGATGCATGGTTGGTACCATAGGTACAAATCAATTAACATGATACACCGCACAAACATAATGAAGGATAAAAGTCATATGATCATATCAATAGATGCAGAAATCACCCATTTATGATAAAAACTCTCAGCAAAGTGGAAATAGAGGGAACACACCTCAACATAATAAAGGTCATATGAGACAAACCCACAGGTACCATCATACTCAATGGGGAAAAACTAAGAGCATTTTCTTTAAGATCAGAAATGAGTCAGGAATGGCCACTTTGACCCCTCTTATTAAACATACTTTTGTATATCCTCGCCGCAGCAATCATACATGAATAAGAAATAAAAGGCATCCAAATTGGAAAGATAGAAGTAAAATTATCATTACTTGCAGATGAAATTATATTGCATATTAAAAAAACCCTAAATATTCCACAAAAAACTAATAGAACTGATAAGTGAATTCAGCAAAGTAGCAGGATACAAAATAAATATTTGTAAAAGGGCTGCATTTTTATACACCAATAATGAAGTATCGGAAAGGAAAACTAAGAAAACAATCCCATTTACGACTGCATAAAAAAATACCTAGGAATAAATTAAACCAAGGAGGTAAAGGCCTATACTTTGGGATGGTGACCACACTATGCAATATACTAATGATGAATTAGAGAATGGTATACCTGAAACTTATATGGTTTTATTATCCAATGTTACGCCAATAAATTCAATAAAAAAGGAAAGACGTGTACTAGGAAAACTGTAAGACACTGAATAAAGAAACTGAAGAAGACACAGATAATTAGAAGCATATAAAATACTCACGGATAGGAAGAATTAACACCATTACAATGTTCCTATTACCTGTAGCAATGTATAGAATGAGTGTGATGCCTATCAAAATGACTGTGTTGTTTTTTACAGTACTTAAACAAACAATCCAAAAATTTTTCTGGGATCACACAACATTTTGAAATTTAATAGCACTTTTGACCAGGAAGAATGAAGTTGGAGGTATCAAGCTACCTGATATCAATCTATACACAAGGCTGTTGTAATCAAAGTCCCTAGGCACTTTCATAAAAACAGACACATAGATCAATGGAAGAGATTAGACAGCCCAGAAATAAACCTATACCTGTATGGTCAATTAATATATGAAAAAGGAGGCAAGAAGATACAATGGATAAGGACAGTCTGTTTAGTAAATGCTGGTGTGAAGACAGCACAGGTGAAGTTAGAGGGTATTATTCTAAGTGAAAGAAGTCAGACAAATAAAGACAATTACTATGTGATTTCGCTTATATGTGGATTCTGAAGAACAAAATAAATGAACAAATGCAATAGAAACAGACTCACAGATACAGAGAACAAACTGATGGTTGACAGGGAGGGGAATTAGGGGCCTGGGTGGCAAATGTGAAGGGATTAAGAAGTACAAATTTGTAGTTGCATAGTAGTGGTGAGGATGCAAAGTTTACCATATAGAAAATAGTGAAAATATTGTAATAACTATGTATGATGCAAATTGGTATGTGAATTATTGGGGGGTGGTGATCACTTTGTAAATTATATAAATATTTAACTACTACAATATACAAATGAAAACAATATAAAATAATATTGAATACCAACTGTAATTGAAACATAACATTTTTAAAAGCGGAAGTAATAAATCTAAGGAAAGATATGTGAGACGTCAGAGGCAGTGTCCTCTAGCCCCACCACTGAAGTGCAGAACAGAAGCTCTGTCAGGGGACTGGTGGCACCTACTGGTGAGAAATTCATTGTAAAAAAGTCACTGTGGTTCATCTATAAACTAATTGCAATCCCAGTCCAAATCATGTCTCAGATTTTCATGGAATTTGACAAGCTGTGCCTAAATTTTACATGGAAGAAGTAAAAGTATAAAACCTTTTGAGACAACTTTGAAGATTACAGTGGGAGATGTGTGTGACTTGCTATCACGTGCATCTAAAAACTGTGGCAGTGGGTGTTCTGCTTGTTGGTGTGATTGTCACGGAGAACCTGCAGTCCTTTTCTTCTGGAGTCGGAAAACAAATGTCACATGTTATTTAATCTGCAAGTTTAAAGGTTCTGTTTTTTCCTTTCATGCTCTTCTACGTGAGTTAACTTTTCCACATTGCTGTGACTCTGGAGCAGCTTATGAATGGATTTTATAAAAATGTGGCATAATTATGGATTTTCAAATTTCTCCTGATAATTTTAGATTTTGCATACAATACCAGAAACTTTTAGTTTTCTGGTTAGTTGTTCCTTTTATCAATAAGTTATTTTTTACCTACTTTGCATTTTGCAATAATGTCTATTACATATGACATTGTTGCTTTACTAACTTTTGTGTAATGCAGGCATTGGCAAAAGTAGGCTTATAGTTGTGGCACAAATAAAGAATATAATAATAAATAATAATACAAGAATAAACTTTGCTTTATGTACTTGTAATTGCAAACCTACTACTGCTCTCTGTTGTATTTGTCAAACATTCTTTTTAAAATCACTTTACCTTCTGTAATATTATGATGTGTAATTTATCATAAGCAGCATGTTGCTGCCTTTTATTTTTTATTTTTTAAATATTTTATTTACTTTTAGAAACAAGGGAAAGGAGGGCGACAGAGGAGAGAAACATTGATGTGAGAGAGAAACATCAATCCATTTGTTGCCTCTTGTATGTGCCCCAGCCAGGGACCAAACCTGAAACCCTGGCATTTGCCCTGACTGGTAATTGAACCTTTCACTTTGTAGGATGACCCAACCAACTGAGCAACACCAGTCAAGGCACATTGCTGCCTTTTATAAAAATCCAGTGATTAATAATTTGTTTTTCTTTTAATAGGCAAGCATAATTAATCTATTTATGCTCACTGAAATTATTTATATTTTGGTACAGTATTCATTTTGTGGATGTTATTCCAATTTGCTATGTTTTTTTTATTTATGCATTTTCCTCCTTCTTGACTGTGATGTGTTTTTTTTAAAAACCTTACCTGAGGACTTCAAAAGATGTATTATTGCTTTTAGAGAGAGAAGGTAAAGAGTGAAAAAGCAATGTGAGAGAGAAGCATCAATTAGTTGCCTCTGATACGTGTCTGAACTGGAGATTTTTCCAGCCAGGGGATCAAACCTGCATCCTAAGTATGTGCCCTGACTGGGAATAGAAATGCAATCTTTCAGTTCCTGGACAATGCTCCAACCAACTGAGCCTCTGGCCAGGGTTGGCTATGATGGTTTTAACACATGTCCACAAATTCTCGCTACTCTTCCATTCAGTCTGTGATGTCTAATTCTTATTTCCTTGAGCAGGGACTGCATTTAGCTACTTGCATCTGCTGAACCAAACAAAATGGAAGGAGCAGTGTGTAACTTTGGAGACAGCTAGTGAAGGACAGGACAAATGCTACTGGTCGAGTGACTGGGCTTCAGAGCCAGATCCGTTAGCCCTGTCAAGCCTTTGGACAACTACACCACTGGCCAGCCTGTGGATTGCAACCTCATGATAGATTCTGAGATTGATCCATCCAGCTGGACTTCTTCTGAATTGCTGACCTAAGCAACTGTGAGATAAAACATATTTCTTGTTTTAAGCTAATAAGTTTTGGGGTAATTAGTTATACACTAATGTTACTGTAGACAGTTGAAAAATGGGGAGTCTTCCCCCATTGGTCAACATGACATTAGGGAAAGATTCTTACACTAAGCCTGCAGAAAGCTAGAGACATGAATGGATAGGCTCCAAGTGCCAAAAGCTAGAAATATGAGTGGACAGAGCCCCAAGTGTGCCAATCAGATAGAAAGAAAAAGTCCTCCCCTCCTTATCCCTATAAGAACCTTGTGCTTGAGCAGGAAGATTGAGATGGTCTTTGAGACAGGAGTCCTCTATCCTCCCAGGCTGTGCTGCACCTGAAAAAACCTCTTTCTTTTTGCACCAGCACTTGCTTCACAAGTTTGGTTTTTGTGGTGGCAGGCAGCTGAACCTCTGTTTTCTTCAATTACACTAATAGCAACTAATTTATTGCCTTTTGTGTGATCGCTCAAGTTTCCTTTATCCTCACTGCTATTTTTTTAATATAATTTTTATTTAATTCTTGTTCAAGTACAGGTTTCTGTCTTATATTCCCAACCCTGCTCACCCTCACTGCTATTTTTATATTCCGTTAGTAGCTATTCTTACATATTTTAACACACATAATTGATTTAGAAATATCTACTTAAATTATATGTAAGTACTTTACAATATTTTAATTATAATTTTTGCCATACTCCATGTATTTTATGTATTACAAATGTAATTAAATTTTAAAAAGCAATCCATAAAAATTGACAGCAAAATGAAACTGGTAAAATTTATGTATTCAGTTGGCAGCAAAACCATTTAGCAAGAAATGCCAAGTGACTTTACATACATTAATTCATCAAGCATGCTAAGTCAAGGACTTCCGCCAAGATGGAGGCATAGGTGGAAACACTGTGCCTTCTCCCACAACCAAGTTTGAATACAACAAAGGTTTGGAGAAACAAAGACACAACCAAAGGACAGAAAATTGAATTATACGGAAGTCCGACTACATCTAACCTTTCAATGGGGACAGTAAGAGGGGCGGAGCCAGCAGCGAGCAGGGTCGGGCAGGACAGGTCCCCCGACCCAGGTGTGCAGGCAAACGGGAACCAGTTGGGGTGCGGGGCAGACCGCGGGCGCATATTTGCACACAGTGAGACAGACCATGCAGGCCCCAGGGGGCAAGGGCTGATGGCAGTGGCATACTCGCCTGCAGTGGGACGAAACGCATGGGCCCAGTGACGGCAGCAACTTCGGCACTGGTGAGGGCCGTGGCGGCAGGCGGCGGACAGAACAGCATAGTCCCTCTTTGACCCCGCCCCCACATACAGCATCACAACCCAGCGACTTAGTTGCCCTGCAAGACCAGTGAGAGCCATTGTCGCTCTTTGACCCCGCCCCCACATACAGCATCACAACCCAGCAACTGAGTTGCCCTGTTCTAGTGAACACTTTAGGGCTCTGATCCTGCTATGGAACAGGCACGAACAGCCCAAAAGATGGCGCAAGAAGAACTCAAAGTCCCAGAGCCAATAACTCTAAGCGACCGAGAAATTGCCAGCCTCTCAGAAGCACAATTCAAGACACTATTTATCAGGATGCTCACAGAACTGGTAGATTATAGTCACAAATTAGAGGAACAAAGTCACAAATTAGAGGAACATATGAAGGCTAAACTAATTGAAATGAAGGGAGATGCACAGGAAACCAATAGTGATGGAAAGGAAACTGGGACTCAAATCAATGGAATGGACCAGAAGGAAGAACAAAACATCCCACCAGAAAGGAATGAAGAAATGAGAATTCAAAAAAATGAGGAGAGGCTTAGGAACCTCCAGGACATCTTTAAACATTCCAACATCCAGATTATAGGGGTACCAGAAGGGGGAAAGAAACAGCCACGAGTGGAAAACGTATTTGAACAAATAATAAAGGAGAACTTCCCCA